>NC_089223.1:96648234-96963984 GCF_963924675.1 Phocoena phocoena
TGATACAGATGAACTAGTTTGCAGAGCAGAAGTTGAGACACAGGTGTAGAGAACAAACGTATGGACACCAAGGGGGGAAAACCGCAGTGGGGTGGGGATGGTGGTGTGCTGAATTGGGCGATTGGGATTCACATGTATACATTGATGTGTATAAAATGGATGACTAATAAGAACCTGCAGTATAAACAAATAAACAAACAAAAAAACAACTAATACTAAACTTTCTTTGGGTAATTTGTATGGAAATATGTTAATATAAATGTTTCAGACATTACATGAAATTTCTAAAAATCTTATATGTTCTGGTATAATGTTATAAGTCATAATTCTAGTTATTACTTTAAAATGTATATCTCAGAAATAACTAAATTGCATTATTATGAACTTTCATCAGATCGTTAAGCGTGGTCATTTTTAAGTCTTTTATCATTTACAGAGAGTTCTGGGTGTACTCTGATGCTTTTGCAAAAATGTTCCTATAAAAGGGTTTCATCTTCAAGGAATTCATGGGAAAGACTCTGACAAGTACAGGTTTCTGGTAACTGACTATACTGCTGAACTGAATGAATAAGCATTTTCAGAACTCTAATGGAAAACTGAAGAATTCATAAAAGTGGTAACAAAAGACCAAGATAAGAAAAAATTAATTACATGGGACTGAGTGAACTGATGAGGATGATTATAATTTTTGTGACTTTCTGCTTGAATAAAAAAAAATCCCAGAAGGACTCAGAGACAACAGATATACAAATCAATTTTCACTGCAAAGTAAAGGAGCTGTTACAGTGGAGGATTCCTGGACTGAATGTCAATATTATGATATAGTATGAGTGTGTTTTGTGTTTGGTAATTGCAATCATTGTTGCTTTTGTTGTGGTCATCCATTTACAATGCTTGGTCAGTTTATTTATCTATTGTAAAAATAAAATACAGTGTGTGTGTGTGTGTGTAAAAAAAAAAAGAACTGACTATATCAGAAATTAATGAAATAACGTCTACAAAGGAATACTTTGGCATATTGAAAATTAATTAAATATTATGTGTATGTATGTGTGTATTTGCACATATACTCTATATCTGTGTGTATATACATATACAGATGTATATATATATATGTGTGTGTGTTGTACATATATATGTTTATATATATAGTCTCTTGGTATGGAACGGAAGATAATTTTCTGCTATTCAGGAAGAATATTGCTTTAAACTAAACAAACAAACAAAAAAAAAGCAGTGGCCATCATACTTATGTGCAGAGTCAAAATTTTAAAATAAATGAATGTACATGTCTTGACCATGAGACAAAGTTTTCTATGTATGAAAGAATATCAACTCTTTGAGTCTGGGTCTGCGTCACTGCATCTAGTTATGTGTGTTTGAGAGCATGGGACCTAAAGACTGAGGTGGTCCATTCTGCAGGGAGCTGAGTGAGGCACACACATGTGCTGGGGTTGAGGCTTGGCAACTTGTAAGTTTGAGGAATGTCATGAGTTAGTCTCTCTGAATCTTGTCTCCATCTACAGAGGCCATAACTTTACTGATGTATCTCTTGAATATTATAACATTGATGTACAGTTACCTCGCTCCCTTGGATCTTGTGTTTCAGATGGATGACCTCCTTTTAAAATTTTAACTATAACAGAAATATATCCTTTTTAGCAGGAAGTAGAGTGATAAAGAGCTCAACAAATTAGTTAGAAATCACTTTTCAGAAAGAGAACACAGGTTCTGCATTATGTCTCCAGGGGTTTTCCAAAGAGATAGAGCATTAATTTGGATTGAGAGTTGTTTGTTTTGGCTGTTGTGGTGGTGTTTGGCTTATTATGGTGTTTGTTAATTTTTAGCATCCCTTCCATGTTGTAAGTGGTTGAGTTTGCTCACATTGGTTATTTCTGAGTCAAAGGACTGTTATTAATTTATTACAGAAATATTTCTTTAGTGTCTTCTATGTTCCTGGCCTTTCTCAGAGCTGAGGGGACAGTGATCAGAAAAAAACAAGATCTTTACCTTCATGGAGCATTAGATAATAAACACGTAGACAAACAAATAAATAAGGAAATGGGTGATGGAAGGGTTGTGTGCAGAGGCTGCCTCTTGTTAGATCCCCATTGCTGGTGATGTTCATTTAGATCAATTTTGGTGTCAGTTGTCTGGACAGGGTGGACAACACCTGGACTTTGGGGTCAGAGTCACCTGGGTCCAAATCAAAGGAATGGTGCCCATCAGCGTTCTTAGCTGTGTGACCTCAGGAGAGTTACATAACTACTCTGAACCTCAGTTTTTCTCATCTCTGCTTTAGGGACAAGGATACTCCCTGTCAGGGTTGTTGTGATGATGAAATGCATTAAGGTAAGTGAAGTACGTGGATCATATTCAGTGCTCAAAAACTGAAATACCTGCTTTTTAAAATTGGAGTATAGTTGATTTACAATATTGTGTTAGTTTCTGCTGTACACCAAAGTTAATTAGTTATACATATTCATATATCCACTCTTACAGGTCATTACAGAGTATTGAGTAGAGTTCCCTATGCTATACAGTAGGCTCTTATTAGTTATCTATTGTATATATAGTAGTGTGATACCTGCTCTTTTTTACGCTATCTGCATCTCCTTTTTCTGGTTCTGTTGGGATTGCTAGAATCCTAACTTGAACAGCTTTTCCCTGTTGTATCATCTCTAGAAAAGTAGCTCTGCAGGACACTTGTGACTTTTCCAGTTGTCGTTTAGCTTTCTTTACTGGTCATAATCTGAATAATGGCCACCCGAGGATGTTCATGTCCTAACTTGTGAATATAGCAAAGGGGCTTTGCAGATATGATTAAGTTGAGGGTCTTGAGAGAGGGAGGAATATCTTGGATTAACTATGTAGGCCACTGATGTCATCGCAAGGGTCCTTATAAGGGGGAGGCAGAAGGGTTAGAGTTACAGAGAGAAGGTGATGTGAGGATGGAGGCAGAGGGAAACAAAATCAGAGGGAGAAGATGCTATAATGGCTTTGAAGGTGGAGGAGGGGACCAGGAGATGAGAAGTGTAGGCAACCTCGAGAAGATAGAAAAGGCAAGGAAACAGCTTCTCCTCTAGAGCCTCCAAAAGGAAAACAGCCCTGTGAACCCATTTCAGACTTCCGGCCTCCAGAACTGTAGGATAATAACCGTGTTGTTTTAAGCCACTAAGTTTGTGATAATTTCTTATAGCAGCAACAGAAAACGAACACAAGCGACAACGGGAGACCCTGCCTGAGTTCCAGGCAACAGGCAGAGTACGGGTCTCTGGGGCTGGGCTTTGTAACATGATTTCTGAAGCTCAAAAGCATGGTTTGAAGCCCAACTCTACCACCTACTAACTGTGTGATCTTGGGAATGTGACAGTCTCTCTGTACTTCAGTGTGCCTTCTATAAAATAGGATGAAATCATACGTTTAGAAAATATATTAGGACATTGGCATGGTTGAGTGCTCAATGAACAAAAATTATTAACATAAATGAATTCTTACTGAAATGAATGGCTGTCTCCCTGGAATAGCGGAGGATGAATGAACTGTTGCCAAGGTGCTGGTTGAAACTCACCAGTTGTTTGAATGTTATGAAAGATGATTTTAGTTAGTATACATGTTCATTTCCTTAGAGAGTCTCTTTCAGCTGGGGCCAATGGTAGTGTCTTTCCCTTCCTGTTCACATATGGAAAGGGGATGCAAATTGGATGACAGATGCTTCTCAAAACTCTGTTTTGTCTTGGTTATAATTCAAAATTCATGTTGAAGCTCTAACAGCCAAATAAAATGTTGCCCTTTGAACTTTTTGCAATTCCATTTGTCTCTGGTAGATCACAGGCTGTTTTGTTTCTGCTCTGCACAGAGTTATTCCCCTGATAATTCTGAAAAACAGGGAGAAAGCACGTTCACATGAAATGGTTGTGATTTTTCTAAGTTTATCTAGTTAAGGTCATACTGTTCTCTAATGGGGTTTTATACTTGAAAAACAGAACACACCATTTGTGTGAATTTAACCTAAGGAAATAGTTCTTAATTCAATAAAAATATCTACATATAAAGATGTTCATTGCAGCATTAAAAACAACCAAAAAATCAGAATAAACTATAATGTTACAAAATAGGAGAATTGTTAAATATATTGTGGGATAGTCACCCAGTTGAATATTATGAAGCTAGTTGAAAGTGTGGTTATAATAGGGAAAATATTTGCAATCCACTGTTAAAAGAAAAGCCAGAAGATGAAATCTGTTCAGTGTAAATATAATGCTTTTTATGATTATAACTCACACATTAACAGCCTAGCAGGAAATATACCAAAATACTGTCATCCATTGTGTTAAGCTGGTGGAATTTTGAATTGCTTTTTTTCCCTTCTATTTTACAAATATTTAGCAATATATTTACATGTCTAAGGGAAAAAATTAGTTAAAAAGCAAAGCAATAAACCAAAGCTTCAGAACAGTATGGAGGATGTCCAAGAAAACTATGAATGCACACTTTCATCTAAATGAAAACGCCTAAAGAGTTCTAATTTCTTAGATCAGTGCTGATGGCAAGAAAACAGGGGTGAGAAATCTTGGCCATTAGCACTTATCAGGGCATGTGGAGACCTTTCTGGCACATACACTTTCTAGCTTAAAGTCAGCCAATTTTGTTTCGTGAAACAAAGAAGAATTTTTCCTTCCAAAATACTTCAGTTCTGATCATGTCAATAATCCCCATTCCAGCACAGGGGCTACAGAAAAAAGAAAGAGGAAGAATAGCTATTATTTACTGAGGGCTGGCTATATGCCAGGCTCCGTGTTGAGTGTTTTACATGTACTGTCTTCACTCATCCTCACAGGTCTGTTACGTGGGTACCATTATATGGGTTTTACAGATGAGGTGCTCAGAAGAGTGAACACTCGTTGGGGCAGAGGCAGGTTCAGACCTGAACTGTTGGACTCCTAAACTCATTATTTCAACCAGGAACTTGACCTAACTAGGCTGCCCTGAGACCTTAAGCTAACTCTGTATAATACTCTGTTTTTAAGAGATGCAACACAGTCTCGCTAGATCTGTAATTCCCTGCCGTGGCTGTGCAAGGGGAATTTTTAAGTTTAGTTTAGTTTCAAATAGGCAACACACAATGGTGTTTGAAAAATTCATATAATAGAAGTATATATAGTGAGAGTAAGTCTCCTTCCCACAACCATCTCTCATTCTCCAGTTTGTCTTTTCTGAGAAAACCATTGCAAAAGGGGAGCACTAAATAAATACAGGTATCAGGGACACATTCTCAAGTTTTAATGACTTAAAACCTAGGTTTGCCCAAGAACCTGAATTTTTTAACAGGCTTCCCTGATAGTTGGGATGCAGGTCCTGGGGTTGAGGATCATTGTTTCAGTGATACAGTGGTGTCTAACCAAAGAAAAAAATAGTAAATAGCAAATTCACACTGCTTATGTCAACAATATTTCACTTGCATACAGCCTTTCAGGAATATAGGTGTTTGATAAAACTAGTTCACCTTTTCTTGGATTTGCAAAATCCAACAATTTTAGAGAGTGGTATATTTTATTTGGAAATGTTTCTCAGCAGAGGTAGATTTGAAAATGATCTCAGGATTCCATGTATCCTGACTCCAGCTGGTGTCCGGGAAGGAGCACTAACCTAGGGGAGAGTGGGTGTCTCAGTCAGCTCAAGCTGCTGTAACAAAATACCACATACTGGGTGGCTTAAACAACGGCATTTATTTCTCACAGTTCTTAAGGCTAGGAAGTCCAAGATCAAGGTCCCAGCCAATTTGATTCCTGGTGAGAGCTCTCTTCCTGGCATATAGATGCCATCTTCTGGTTGTGTCCTCACATGATGGAGAAAGGGCACTCTGGTCTCTCTTCCTTTCCTTATAGGGACACTGATCCGACCAAGGGGGGGTCCCACCCTCATGACTTTATCTAAATTAATTACCTCCTCAAAACCCCACCTCCAAATACCATCACACTGGGGGCTAAGGCTTCAACATAAGAATTTTGAAGGAACATAAACATTCGGTCCAGAACACCAGGCTCCAGTCCACTCTGCCAATGTCCAACCAAGAGTTCTTGGGCTACTTCGATTGTCAGGCTTTAGTTTTCTCATCTATAAAGTAAGCTGATTGGACCAGCTCAAGGGTTTCCAAAGTGATCTCTAGTGGGATCTGGAGCTCTCTCTGGGGCTGAGATGGAGGAAGGAGGTGGTAATTGGGCAGGTAGATGTCTACCTTAATAGACCAGATGCTTCCTCACCCTCATCATTCTGCAAGAGCATTTATCTATCTATCTATCAAATCATCTATCATCTATCTCTCTATCAAATCATCTATCCATTATCTATAAAATCATCTATCATCTATCAAATCATCTATCATTTATCTATCTATTATCTATCTATCTATCATCTATCTGCCTATCTATCATCTATCATTGTTTTAGTATTAGTTAAACTCCAGACTGCTTAGATTTCACCAGCTTTCCCACTAGTGCTCTTTGTCTTTTCCAGGACCCAGTCCAGGAAACCACATTGCAGTTAGTGTTTTATTTGATTTTGCCTTTGCTTAGATTTTATTCAAACTAATGGTTCCAGAATAACAACACAAAATGCTTTATATCCACTGGATTAACTGCTCACTAGGTGTCTCCCACTTATTTGGGCTTAAGGTAGACATGTATGAAGATTAACTGATGCAGGGAGATGAGTAAGGTCTTTGGAGTCAGGCAGAGCTGATCTAGTTTTTGCTCTTGGAGGATATAGGACAATTCACTGAGCCTCCCCGAACTTCAGGATTCTCATTTGTAAAATGGGAGAGTAACACCTAATTTGCCCATTCTGAAGATAAAGTGAGTTTGGCACAAGATGCAACTGTAAGTGCCATTTTGGCTCTGGGGTCTGTTTTCCACATCCATACGGTGCTACTGACCCTCAGTTTTAGGGCTGCCTAGGCCACCACCTGGCTATACTATTGGTGCTGTCCTCCTGACACTCTTGTCCCCATGCCAGCTGAGCCTTTTAAACATGTGCATGTGCCTGGAATAATATTTAACAGCAGGCTGCTCTCCTGCTCCAAGGAAAGGCCCTCTGATATCCGGTGTTTCTTCATACTGTTGAGATGGGATCTAAAACATGCATCCTGATTCATTTATTTGAAACTAGAAAAACATTACACAATTAATACATATTAATCATGGAAAAATTAGACTATATGGATAAACAACAACAACAACAAAAAAGAAAATAGAAATCAGCTGTTAATCAGACCACCCAGAAATAATCCTGTTATCATTTTGGCATCTACATCTGGAAAGATACATATTCTCTCTCTCTCTCTTTTAAATTATACTATTCTATGCATTACTTTTTTTGGGGAATCCTATTGTCATTTACTCTATTTTTACTCATATTTCTGTATAATAAATATAATTCTCTAATGTAATTTAAAAATGATATTATAAGTTTGTATGGAAATTGTCTTAACTAATTTCCTATTGTGGGATGGTTTGGTTGTTTTTAACTTTTGCTTTTGCCAGTAACATTGCAATACACATCCCTCTAGTGAAATCTTTGTGCACTATTCTCCAATTTGGAAATTTGAAGCTGGCAGCTGTCATACTCGGCCCACACCTTCCTTTCCTCTTGCTTCCCTTTGCCGAGTCCCCTGTGTGGTTTGTTATGCGTGTGGTGAAGGGTATGCTCCTTTGAGGGCAGCGAGCACTTGTTATTCATCTTCTCCTCTCTGATACATGGCACCATTATGAGCTCTCCATGTGTTCCTACCGTGTCTGCCACCCTGAACTTGTGCCCCCATTGCTGGTTCTGCTTGGATATTGATGTCTGGGTTCTTAACTCTGGTCCATCCCCTTACTCATTCAGTAGAGATCAGTTGAGAACCTAAGACGTGCAAAGCAGGAATCCAGACACTGGGGAAACAGGGCAAATAAGACAGAAAATGGTCCTGCCCTCAGGGAGTGGTGCTGTAGAGTGGTAGGCAGACAACAACCAAGGGAACAAATGCAGTGTTAACCTCAAATAGCGGGAAGTGCTGGAAAGACTAGAAAGCACTTAGGAGGATGGAAAGTCTTGGGAAGGAGATCAAAGGAGGTTTTCCTGAGGAGGCAATGTTAGAGTAGAGATCTAAATGAGACAAAGGTGTGACCAATGAATCTGGGTGGACGAGTGGTCCCTGTAGAGGAGTAGCCACTGTAAGGATCCTGCAGCAGGAACAATCCTGCCTGTTCCCAGGAAGGAGATGAGATAGCCGCGAGAGAACAAGGGCCAGGGTGTTGAAGATGAGCTAGGTTATGCTGGGCTACATCATGCTAGGTCATGGGGGCCATGGGGAGGAGTTTAAGTTGTATTTGAAGTTCAATGGGAAGGCCTTGAAGGAAACAGGAGAGGAACATGATCTGGTTTTCATTTTCAAAAGATCACTCTGCTCAAAATTTATCCTAAGTCAAAATTATCCAGACGACAAAACACTCAGCAGGGAGAATGATAACTCCTTAGCAGATACTGACTTAGAGGAAGGAACAGGGTTTTCTGAGTTTTAGTTTCCTGAGCTTTCCAACTTTCTTTTTGTGGCAGATACTGTTATAAGATCAATATTTGCTCCCCATCTACTTTTGCTACTACAATTCCAATTTTGTCAGCTGGCAATATATGCCCACTGCCTAGCCTCATTTGCCGGTGGCCTTGGGAGGCATGTGACATGATTATAGCCAATAAGGTATGTGTATATATATATATATATATATATATATATATATATATATATATATAACATTGAATGGAGAATTCTGGAAAGATTTGCTTTCCTGAAAGCACCATACACAGTTGGTACCCACCCTCTCCTTCTCCTCTGCCTGTGATGAGCACAGAGGTGATGTCTCAAGCACAGAGTCATCTTGATGACAAGCATGAGGACACGAGACAACATGTTAAGGATGAAATGGTGGGAAAAGAGAAGCAGGCTGGGTCTCAGGGGCTTTAATGAGCAGCTGAACCCATGCCAGCGACCCCCTGACTTTTTGTTGTGTGAAGAAATAAAAACCCTTCCTAGTTTAAGCTGCTCTTACTCAGATATTCTGTTGATTGCAGCCAAAGCATTCCTAAGTGATGCATTTATCACTGAGGAAAAGTGAGCGCTGACTTCATTAGTGATTCCCCGGAATAATATGCAAATCATTAAAATTCTGAACAACTCAATGTGTTTAAATTGAAATGATTACTGAACCCAACTTGGGAAGCCTGAGTTTTGTGGATTAGGGCCCATGATCTCCATGCTAAACCTAAGTCTACTTGATTTTACCCAAAGGAACACAAACTAGAATCAAACTGAAGGAATGGTTGAACTTCAGATAAATACTTGTTCATAACAACGGATATTAGTTCCTAAATGATGTTTCCAAGGTTAAAAGACAATTTTGAAAAAAATATTGTTTGATATTATTTTGCTTTAAAAAACCTCTGTATGTTTCCACTTATATATTTACTTTCTGCCATGAAAGAGGAGGATTCTATGCACTTTCTGCTCCCTACCACCTCCAACCTCCTGATTTTTGTTAGTTACATTATTATTTTGGGATTGCCTAGAGTGATCATGTTTATATTCTGTTCTGCCAACTCATTCCCACTGTTCGTCCGTCTTGGTTCTGTGATTAAGTGAGTTCAGTGCTTACTGTTGTCCTTTTCTCCATGGCTGGGTGTTTAATTTTGATTCATGCCTTGTACGCTGGATTTCATCATCAGATGTTTCTCAGGAAGCGCTTTGTTACTATAGCCCTTGAATTCCTGCATGTTTAAGAATGTTTCTTAACATTCTTGCATGTTAATGCCTGTTTCTTTTATAGACACAGCAGAATATGACTGAGTAGAAAACTCTTTGGGTCACCACCCTTTTCCTCTTAGAACGTGATAGATGTTGTTCTGTTTACTCGTGTTGAGTGTTGTTTTGGAATGAGAAAAATCTTGTGATTCTTGTTCTTTGCATGAGGCAGATGGAACATTTCCTCTTGAATTTCAGTATCTTCACAGTGCATTCGCCAATGTTGCCAGTTCTGCTTTTTTCCCCTAGGATACGGTGTGTCCTTTAAATCTAGAGATACCTAGCTTTCTTTACTTCAAGAGCTTTTTAAGCTTTTTCCTGTTCCCTCTTTTTTTCTGTTCAGAATACCAGTTTGTGTTCCTCAGTTCATATTGTCTTGTCTGTCATCATTTTCATCTCATTTTTCCTTTCTATTTCATTTCATGTGATTTCCTACACTTGGCCTGTGCTCTCAACAGTATTTATCTATTTTCTGCTGCTTCTAAGTTGATTTTCATATCTCTAATTGCTTTATTTTTATCTTCCATTTATTTCCTGAGCTCTGCCGGTTCACTTTTCAACTGGTTTTCTTATTTCTCTTTTGATCACTTCTATTGCTTCTTTGAACTTTCTTTTCTGAAAAACTATGCTGTCAGTTCGTTTAAGACTGAAGAGAACTAATTTCTTTGTTCTCTGGAATAGATCATTTGTGGCGTGTGTATTTTTAATCTGCCTTCTGTATTTGTTTTTTTCTTCCTCTTGCAATACCCATGCTGGGGCCCTTGCCGCCTGGTTTCTTTCTCAGTATTACTCAAATATGAGTAGGTGCATCCAGCTGTTTGACTAACAGTAATGCAGAGGGGGGCGGGAGCATTGTTAACCGGGCTCCAAATTTGGTTGTGGTCTCTGCCCTCCTACCCAACGAGCCTTGATGAATTGTCTCCTTCAGGCTTTTGTCTCCGGATAGTCAGTATAGCTCATAATGAAACATTTAGAGCTATGACTCCAGGGTTCTCTCTCCAAGCCCTACTCACCCCTTTTCACATCCAGGCTCTCCCAGTCAGAGACTATTTGTAAACAACAAACATGGCGAGTCTTCCTGGTTCCTCTTCATGTATTTGCCACTCCCTTTCCCCTGGCTATCTGCAATGTGGAAACAGATTTTTACAGGGATGTTCTGACTTCTCCTATGTGAGGTCCATAGCACTGGAGCCCACCAGTATCTCCCTTTCTATCCCCTTCTGTAACACCTCCTTCCTCCATCCTCAAAGCTAAGCATGGCCAGATGGATTGCTTGGCCAGCAAAATGTGAGTGGAAGTGACACAAATCACCTACATGCTTTCATTCCCTTCCACGGTGAGCTATGAAGCCTCAAGTTATGATGGTGGTACAGGAAGATGGTGCAGTTGGCCATGTCCCTGAGTGCCTACTCTGTTGCCCCATGTTGAGCACGTAGCTATAGCAATATTGTAGCAACAACAAAATGTAGCAATAATAACAGCAATAAACAACATAAAATCTTTGCTGTCTTAAGCCACTGAGATTTGGGGTTTGTTTGTTACTCCTGCATAAACTAGCCTCTTTGACTAAAACAAGGAAAGAAAAGCCAACAATTTCTGTATCAAATGGTAGGAAGTGCAGACACGGAGGAGGTTGGAAGGGCTGGTTGGAAGGTGTGCATCAGAGCAGAGCATTCATCAGCCGTCCTGGACGCTGACCAGCTTCATGGTTTCCCTGAGTGTTGGAGGGGAAATTTCATAGAATCTCCAAAGGAAGGTCTCTTGTTGCAGAGGGTTTCAGATTTCTTGTGTTCACCAGGAAACAAAACAATAGAACTTTTCTGTTTCTCTCTACTTCTTTTCATATATCTTCTTGTGTACCAAACTTAGTGCCACTGACAGCTTTATTTACTGTCTCTGAACAAACTTGGCTGATTTCTGATGGGTTATACTGATCATCTAACCCTGTAAGGTGATCATGGGAGCTCATGGGAGCTGCTGTCTTCAGGTCTTCCTGCAATTTACGGTCTGTAAATGCTTTCTTCTGTGTTTTTTTTAAATAAGGTATTTCTCCTCTCCACAACTAAAAAATGTGTGTGCAATCCTAGACATTCCCTAAGAATAAAAGCATTACATCTTTGATGTACTATTGAGCCTAGAGACAGTGATCTTAGCTCCAGTCTTTTTTCCCTAAAATCCAGCATGCATGTTAGACCACAATAATATCTCTTTCCTGGAACCAGGCAATCTAGGCTTAAATCCCTATCTTGCCATTCTTTAATGGCACAGCCCTGGAAAAATTGCATAAACTTTCTGGGCTTATTTTTCTCATCTGTAAAAATGTGATAATAAAAATGGACTTTTTCATCCCTTAGGAATATTGAGAACAGCAGATGCGCTGATATCTGGGAAAGCCCCTGGCTCAGGGCCTGGTCCCAAGTGGGCACTCAGGACAGATTTCTTGAAGGCATCTTATAAATTTTGCAAATGGCATATCCGTAATTCATTCATGTACTCAACACCTATAGAGTTATTTATAGTAACATAAAGAAGTGATAGTCAAATTAAGGTACCAATTAAAGTCAAGTGTTGTACGTATCCTGAGATTCCAACAGCTAAATTTACATGCTTACTCTGTGCTCAAGCACCAGGCTAAGGCTTTACATGGGCCATCTCATTCAATCCATACAACTCTCCGGGTATTACTATCATTATCCCCATTCTAGACAGAGGAAACTGAGGCTTAGGAATGTGAAGAAATTGGTTCAGCTCACAAAGCAGCAGAGTTGGGATGGGCAGTGCATGCAGTGTGACTCAGAGCGTGTATGCTTATCTAGAGCGCTTGCAGAGATACCATAGATGCTGGAAGCCAACTGCTACCTCAGGATGGATGGTCACGAAAGGTCGTCTGGAGAAATGGCTGCGTGAGCTCAGCCCTGAAATTTGAGTAGGCGGTGCCCACTCAGAGGAGACCTGAGCACGGGCAAAGATGGTCACAGAACAGAAATGTTGAAAGCATAGAGCTTTTGAAGGTCAATGTTGGAGGAGAAGGCTTGAGTAGTAGGCAGGAATCTGATCAAGACATCAAACAAAGGTGTTCAGACACTGATGAGACCAGTGATAGTTAAACATGAGTCTAATATGACTGGTTTGCCATTAGTGTTTGGTAAATGGATTCTATCCAGGGTTAATTAGAACTCTTTGTAACTCCAGGTGTTTTAAAATTCCCAGCTGGGTGTGGAAGAATAAAATTGCTCTTGTTTCTAGGGTCTATAGGCTCCTTTTTACCTAGGGTCATATCTCATCATGTTTGCATTGCTGGAACCAAATATAGCATCTGACCCATGACTAGCACTCGAGAAATTGTTGGCTGAGTGAATAAATGAATGACTAAGTAGATTAAGGATAGTAGCCAAGATGGAGGAAAACAGCCAGACCAGATTTGTTGGAATGCTCAAGTGGTGGTCTGGTAGAGGATGGGCTGTGCTTGGGGATGGGGGCTGAGTGGTGGGACTCTATCTCACTGTGTGCTCTGGCAACTTCAAAAGCAGTTTGGAGGGCTTCCCTGGTGGCGCAGTGGTTGAGCGTCTGCCTGCCGATGCAGGGGACACAGGTTCGTGCCCCGGTCCGGGAAGATCCCACATGCCGCAGAGCAGCTGGGACCGTGAGCCATGGCCACTGAGCCTGCGCGTCCGGAGCCTGTGCTCCGCAACGGGAGAGGCCACAACAGTGAGAGGCCCACATACCGAAAAAAAAAAAAAAAAAAAAAAAAAAAGCAGTTTGGATGATCTGGGGATTTTGGGGAGCAGGACTATGTAGTTACGTGCCTCAGGTGGGAGATTTTCATGTGGTTTGTTAAAGCAACTCCCTGGCTGTGGGTGGGGCTTTTTGAGGTGGGCTGTTAGGTGTCCTATGATAATTTAGGATCTAGAAGGAAGCTGATTCCAAAGAATGTTGCTTGTTTTGTTTTCTCAGAAAGCATGTTTCTGAGTGAAGCCTTAAGGACTCTTGGGAGTGTTCACAGCCTGGAGGGGGTTGAGATCGTCTTGCTCTTATGCCTGTGAGCCCCTCGAAGGTAAGGGCCATGACTTAGTGCCCTCAAGTGCAGTGTGGCTCAGAACACGTGTGTTTAACCACTATCTATGGAGTCTCTAGTGATACCCATAGGAACTAGGAGCAGACTACTGCCTAAGGGTTGATGGTCACCAAAGGCCTTTTGGAGTAATGGATGCCCAAGATCAGCCCTGAAGTGCGATGAGCAGATTCCCAATCAGATGGAGGAACCCTGAGTGCGGGCCTGGTTATAGAGCAGGTATGCCAGGTAACTGCAGACAGTTCAGCGTGGAAACACAGAGTCTGCGAGGACTCTCTGAGGATCAGAAACTGGGGCTGCCCTGCTCCATGGCCCTCGGCCGATCTCAGACCCACTTGCCGCTGTGGTGGGAAACACCCCTCCACACTGACAACTGCCCCCAGAGTTACCCATGGACCTCTGCTTCCCTGCCCGAGGGGCCTGCTTTGGAGCCTGTTCAGCCAGACTGTGGGCTGCCAGCAGGGCTGGAAATGGGAAGCCCCAGGGGCAAACCTCAACCCATGTGGGACATGGATGGTGGATAAATACCCCAGCCTCCCATCTTGGATGAGACCACTCTGAGGTGTGTTCTACGCAACCCCTCAGGGTCCCCAGAGGGATGGAGCCTCAGCTGCTCACGGTGTTAATCTACTCAGTAATATACCATGTTTTGGGGTTTATTATCCCTATTCTGCCTCACTTTCCCCACTTCCTAATTTATGTCGCCAAATCTTTGTCTTAGGGTTTGCTTTAGGGAAGACCAAGCTGCCAGGCAAGTACTATGATACCCTGTGTTATGTATACAGTTGATGCTCAATAAATATTGCTGGAATATATGAGATTTGCTTAATCCCCTCACCCCACCCCCAAACCATGATTAACACTGGCAGAAGAGTTAGTGCACAATTGTGCTAATCCACTGACCTCTGGATGGGGCTTCTCTGGATCAGTCCCTCTCTGCCCCTGGACCTCCCGTTTGGAGACACTGCTCCCCTCCCATCCACAGATGGTCCATTCTCATCTTCAAACTTGCCCAAGGCTGACTCACGCCCACCTCGGTGCAGATCTGGACTTATGGGGCCCAGGATGCAATTCTAGTGGCCAAGTGTCCACACCTGTCTGCCCTCAGGCTGCAGCCCTCCTGCATGCTTGCTGCCCACCAGGACTGGAGTGACATCTGCCTTGATGAGAGCCTTGTGAAAATCTCAGCTGCACTAAATTACTTGCTTGGCAGCTCTGCTTGGAATTGTCATGTGGCTGTGCCCTGATCAGGAACCACTGTTGTTGAAAGCCCTCATCCTTCTCCCTGACTCACCAGAATCAATCTCCTCAGGGTAGCGTCTGCCCAGGTTCAAGCCCAGATTTATGAGGAATCAGGCTTTAAATTCGGAGTCATACCGACTGAGATTTAAATCCTACCTCCACCATTTACTGGCAGGATGAATTTGGGTAAGATAGCCTCCCTGAGCCTTGTTTGCTCATCTGTAAAATGGTGATAGTAACACCTGTTTCAAGGGGCTAGAGATAATAAATTTAGGGTGCTCTATATTTGTTCAGCACATAGTAGGCCCAATGATTTTCTGCTGTCTCTTCAGTCTCATTTGGATTGTTGGCCCTGCTCGTGGTCCCTTGGTCTTGACCCTGCCTCCTTCTTCTTTCTCCATCTCCACTTCCAGCCCATCATGCCTACTGCAGAGGAGGTCTGAATTATGACCCAGGAGACTGGCCTCTTAATTGGGTCATTGTTCTAATTGTGTTTTCTTCAATTCTGAATCTGTCTCTTTGACATTCATTCATCACAGAGCCAATTGTATTCACCATATTTTCTTATTTTCTATATTCTTGATGCTCTAGCATATATGGCCTCACTGCCCTGGGAGAGACTGCCCCTCCCAGGGCTCACCAGTTTGTGGAGATAGCAAAGGGCTGGACTGGGAGTGTGCCTCTCCTATGCAAAGTCCAATCCAGAGCCCAGACCCCCAAAGAGCTCTTTTACCCAGGTCTCACACACCAAGCCAACATTCTCGCTGCCCTAAATCAGTGACAGGTGCCAGGCACCTGGGGACAGTCCCTATGCCCCAAAACTGGCTTAAATTTTTGAAACTAACCAATCCCCTTTACCCATTCCTGTCTCACCTTTCCAGTGGAAAATGTAATAAAGGCCCTGGTCTAGTGTTTTCTCTCTATCCCTCTGCCTCCTGACCAACCAGGTGCTTCCCCAGGTGGCCCTGGTTGTCATGGTCTCTCCATGTCCTCATCAGGCACCTCTATAAATTAAAATCCCATGGGTCCATGTTGAGATATTCCTACTTTTGGGAAACAGATGGAGTGTTTAAATTGTTATTACTGATTCTAATTATTAATTGGGTACACATTTCTTAACCAAGGCCCTTTAGGGTGCTCTAGGTAAGAAAGTGCTAGAGCCAGGTTTCATGGTTTATGACCAGTGAGACTCTTCACCATCTCACCTGTGATCCCTGAAATGTGAAGAGTGGATTCCAATTCAATTTGGATCAGACACCTATTTTGGGTATTTTTTTGAAAATTATAAAATAAATATCTTTGTTGTGAAAAATTAAAGCAATATAGAAGTATGTGAAGAAAAATGTGAATCCCTTTCCACAAATATCCTCCTTTGAATCCTAGTCCTCAAAGGATCCCATTAACAGACCTGTGTGCACATCCTTCCACACTTTTATTGTAAACTCTACACAAACATGTACACATATTGAGATAATTTTCTTTAAAAAGCGGGATCCATACATATCTGTTTTCTACAACATGTTATTTCACTTCACAGTGTTCAGTGAGTGTCTGTCTCTGCCCCTGCATCTGAGTTTCTGTGGTCTGAGGGGACTCTGAGTCATCTGGGCATTCCCCTACTGCTCTGCGTCAGGCTGTCTAGTTTTGTCAACTCAACGATTCCTTGCAAGCTCTCTGTGCTACAAGCTCAGAGAGGTACCTCCTTTGCCTCAGGTTACACAGCATGGGAGTTACCTGGAGTGATGGTTCTCTAACTCACCCAGTCCTCAAGAATATCCAAGGGACCCTTTTAAAACCACAGATGCCTGGGCCCCACCCTACATGTTCAGAATCAGGATCTTTAGGGATAGGACCTGGGAGTCTGCCTTTTAACAAGCTTCCAGGTGATTCTGGGGAAGGCCCGGGTTGGGAACCCTCTGGCCTAGAACGTGTGTCAGCTTTCCCAGAGGGTCTGATCCCTCCCGCCCTCTTGCAGCCACTGTGGGAGAGTCCTGCAGCGTGGCCCCGTGGGAGGAGTGTCCAGTTAGGGAGACAGTATCTCCAGGCAAACTCACAGTCTATTTCCGGGCTTTTATTGCAATTGTTATGATTACTTCCTTGTTGGAGGTTAGCAAACTCCCAGGCTTTGGCATTCACCTGTTTTCCTGGTTCCTCTCATCCCAACACTTTCACTGAAATCCCTCTTGAAAACATCCTTGATGCTTTTTTTTAGAAAATGAGAATTATTGCAGTTTCTTGCTAAGAGATGGAGAAAGGAAATATGTTCATAGGGAGACAAAGCAGACTCAAAAGGAATTTCTGGCTTAGACATCTCTCCCATTATACCCTCTAATCTGCTCTCCCTGGGAGCCTCATGGCCTCACTCCATGCTCCTAGAAAGAAGGCTGCCTCTAAGCATTCCTGGAGGGCTGAGCAGGGGCCAGATGAACAGGGATGTCCCTCAGGGCTTATGGATTGTAGAAGGCAGGGCTAGCACCCTTGGGCTGGGCTGCTCTCCTGGAGAAATGCCTGTGAAGAAGCTGAAGAAGCACTGGGTCTGGGAGAGAAGGTTTGGTTCACATAAGGGCTCTACCCCTCTGTCCTTATCTGTACAGTGGAGCTGACATGAAGTTTGTATTCATGCTGGGGCCACTGCGGTGAGGAGAAAACAAGGTGATGCAAGGTACGTGCCTCTAGATACACATGGGTATGGACCACAATGGGATGAACGTGCAGTCTCAGTCTCCTGGCAGAAGATGGAGTCAGGTTTCTCCATGTCTGGAGTGGAGAGTTTAGGGATTTTGATAAAAGATTGCTTAAGTGCAATGTGGTATCTATGGCACATTCCCAGAATTTTCAGTTTTCTTTTTTGGAGCTGGCTAAAACTTTCTCTAACAAAGCCATTCTGATTACCATCACTCAATCCAAGGCTAAAAGAATATTCTAGAATACCTGGTTTACTCCTGCTTAAAGTAAGTCCAGGCAATAACCTGGATATCATAAATGCCTTTTCCCTCCCTCCTTCCCTCCCTGGTCCCATGTCTCCCTCCCTGCCTGCCTGTGTTTATGAGGCCATATTGAAGTTGAGAGTTGAAGTGTGTCAGATCTGGGTTCAAATCTTACCTTATCTACTTAATTCCTTTATGCATCAATTTTTAAATCCAGAAACAAATGGGAATAAGAATAGCTACTAACTCAGATGATTTTGAGGACCAATAGCAATAGTTAATATTTATAGAACACTTAGTATGTGCCCAGCGCTTTACCTATGTTAACACACTTAATCCTCAGTTATCTTATGAGACAGGTACTGCTATTATCCCACTTTGCAGATGAGGAAACTGAGAGATTAAAAACCTTGCCCAAAGTCACATAGCTATTAAGGAACAAATTTATAGTTCTCACTACTATTATTCCAATTCATTCTCTCAGATGAAAATTCTGAATACAAAGGATCACCTGTATTAACTATGTTAATAGAACAGAACAAATCTCTCTTCTCCTGGGGATAACTTTGTCCAGGCAGTGATACTTTTTCCTGCTAGCTTTCTTTTTCCCTGCTTCCCCTTTGCAGCACAACCTCAAACCTCACTCCATGGCTAAAGCTCTCATCATATCTTATTTACATATGGTTTATTATTTATAAGGCATTTTTGCATATATTGCATTTGACTTTTAATAATACCTGTAGCTATGAGACATAGTAAGTTTTGTTATTAGCCCCACTTTGGAGATGAGGAAACTGAGGCTCAAGGTTAGGGCAGGATGTCCAATGGGATTCTCAGCTCTGTTCTGACTTGCACTGGTTTCTGGATCTTGAACTGTGATATTCCTACAGAGGACCCTGCCTTTTATTGTATACCCAATATCTGTTCCTACTTCTGGAACAACCTCTCGATTTTCTGTTGGGGACCTTTTTCTCTCTCCACCCATGCTCAGCCTCTCCAGGTTGTTCCATTGCTCTGGTCACAATGATTCATTCATGGGAGGGCTAGTGACTTACAGGAGTCCAGTGAAACTCAACCCTGGGACTTTTCTGCTGGAATTAAACTGCTCTAGGATGTAGGCCTGGAGCTCTTGGGGACCCTTTCTGCTACTGCCAGAAGAGACCTGACCAACCATGAAGCCGCCTCAGAGAAAAGCAGAACAAAAAGATGCATAAAGACTGAGTTCAGACCATGTTCTTAGAGTACCTGGATCCAACTGAACCTGAAGCGGGAGATCTACCTCAGACTTTAGTTATGTGCATTAATGAATTCCTCCTCCCCTCTTTTTGCTTTGAAGCATCTTGATTTGGATGTTCTCTCACTTTCAATTGAGAGAGTGCTAGCTGATAGCCTCCCCAGAGAAACTGCCTCATGGTGAAGAGGCAGGAACAGTGGCTAATTATTTTTTTTCCTATTTTCATTAGGATGCTGGGTACTGATTAGGTGCTCATAAATATTTGTCAGTTCATTAATCATAAGTTTAGTGGAAGATGGGGTAATTGTTGGGAATTTTGAACTATTACTTAAAAATTCTTGCACACTGGACAAATACTTCCTTTCTTGAAATATCCAGGGAAATTTGGAATAACTTTTCTTTGGGGTTCTCTCCAACTTGCTTTATTTCCCACTGAGATAAACTATAATTCACATTGATTTGCACTGGAGAAAGTCATTTTTATTTATAGTACTGTTAGCTCAAATTCCTTCCTAAGAATTTTTACCACTTAAGCCCAAAGATTTGATTTTTCTGAAGTACAAGGTGGACCATCTTACTCCTCTCCCTATAATGCTCTGTGGACTCCTCATTGCTCACAGAAGGAATTCCTACCATGGATCTATAGACTTTAGGGAGTACATTGATGTCATCATCCTCAGTTTGATGTATCAACTTGGTTAGACTTCAGTCCCTGTTTTTTCACCAAACATTCGTCTAGGTTTTGCAGAGAAGGTATTTTATAGATGTGATTAAAATCTGTAACTGGTTAACTTTAAGTAAGGGAGGATTTCCTAGATAATCTGAGTGGGCATGATTCAGTCAGTTAAAAGATCTTAAACGCAGAGCAGAGGCTTCCCTGATAAAGGAGAAATTCCACATATGGACCTCAGTATCAGCTCGTCCCTGACAATTCTACTCTGCCCTTCCTGGAGCTCTCCCTGACAGATTTCAGACTCTCTAGACAATCTCCACAACTCCATAATCCAATGTCTCACAATACATCTCAATATATATTATCTCCTACTGGTTCTGTTTCTCTGGTTGAACATTGACATATACAACTGGTAAACCCCTAACTCCCTGAAGTTGTAGGTAGAAAGGATGTGTAGGGTTATGTGGAGTGGAAGTAAAACCATAATCTTCATAAGGGCCCTGTCACATCACAAAGACTAAGTCTGTGGGATAAAGGCCGAAGTTTTCAGCACGATGCACAGTTCTCCATAACCTGCCCCTGCTGACTCCATCAGCCTCCTTTCCTGCCTCCTCAACTTTCTCACACTTTATAATCCAGGATTACCAATGCTCCTGGGCCTCTCTAGATAGTTAATGAAAATCTATACTGGGAGCAAGGAAGGCACCTCAGAGCTTTCTGGGTGCTCCAGGTAAGGCTTGTCACTCTCCCAGCTCCAAGCCTCTGTGGACCTGTCACAGTTCTTGAAGACCCCAGCTTACTTCTCCTTCCCACTTACAGCCTCACTTACCACCACTCTGCCTTGAAACCCTCGGGGGAGCCTCATCACACCTTTAATGCCAATGCATGTCCTTCAAGCCCCCAGGTCATCACTCATCCTGTGGACTCTCACTCTGATGGTCCCTTTCCCAGCCCAGCTCCCACCCTTTCCAGGGGTGGACCAGAAGTCCCTCCCTGGTGTCCCTTGGAACTGAAGTTCCACTCATATCAGCAAAGTCCTCTGCATCCTCATCTTCCTTTCTGGATATTCTTTCACTTTCTTGTTCTGACTGAAGCCTGGGTCTCCCCTGGGGACATCTCTGTCCCTGCAGGCCACTCAAGTGGTAGCTCTTTCCTACCCTCGCTCCTCATTCCACTGGGCCTGGAGGTGAAGTTGGTCGTCTCTTAGCTCCTCTCTGATGTTACCAGATCATTCATTCTCCTGCCTCCTTATATCCCTCCAGCACTGAATCTCATGTCATTAGTCCATGCCACCCACCAGTCATCTACTAATCTATACCATGCCCCTCATTTTTGGAGATGTCTACTCCTGGCTCCTGTCATTCTCTCCAACATCACTGTCATAATTCTCAGTGATTTCAGTATCTGCTTAGAAAACCCATCACATACCCTGGCTTCAGAGTTCCTGTGGTAGTGTAATAGACACAATATATAGAAATAGAAATTATGTATGTAGTAAAATATATACATATATAATCATACAATAATGTATAGAAATATATAAAGTAAATTATATTTGTAGTAAAACATATTACTATATTTACTAGCTACATTACTAATATGTTACCTTCTCCAGACACTTCCCTTCCAGTCACTGCCCTATTTCGCTGGTCCTTTTTTTAGGGAACTCCTTGAGTAAATGATCTCTACTCACTATCTACAATTTCATTCCTCCCATTCTCTCTCAAACCTATCCCGTCAGGCTTCTGTCCCACCACTCCACTGAAATCACCTATGTCAAAGGCATGAACAACCCCACATGTCTAAATCAGTGGTCACTTCTCAGACTTCTTGGTACTTGACCTGTGGCTCTTCCTTTTTTTCTTCATTCATCCCTGAGAAGCCACTGTCTCTTGGTTTTCTGCTTGCCTCTTTTTTTCTTCATTGCCCCCTTTCCTGGGTCCTACTTCTCTTCCTAATCTGTAAGTGTTGGAAGCCCAGGCTCAGTCCTCAGATCCCTTCTCTTCTCTATCAACACCCTCTCCCTTGGTGATCCCATCCAGTCACATGGCTTGAGATGTCTATTTCCAGGTCAGAGCTTCCTCCTGAACTCTGGACTCACATCCAACCACCACTAGACATCTTCATGTGTGTGTCTACTAGACACCATGACCCTAACGTGTCCAACATAGGAGCTCCTGTCTCCCTCCCCAACTGTTTCCCCTGCTCTGCCCCAGCTCACTAATTGGTAAAAAATTCTTTCAGATGCTCAGACCAAATAACTTGGAAACCCCTTGATGCTCTTCTTTCCCATGAATCCTTCTGACTCTCCTTAAATGTTATCTCAGTCATCTTAAAATGTTATCTCAAGAATCTCACCATTGCTCAGCATCTCTACTGCTGCCACGTTTGTCCCTTTCAACAGTATCTCCTGCCTGAATTATTGTGATGACATCCATCTGGTCTTCTTGCTCCTGCCCTTGGAGAAGGCACTCAACAGAGAAACGTTATGCTATGACTCCCTGATTGATCCTTCATAAGAGGCCCATGTGACCCTTCTTAGAATGAAAATTAAAGGCTTAGAAGGAGCCACAGGCCTGCCCTTCCCCACCATGTTACCTCATAGTCTCCTTCTCTCTTCTTCACTCATTTGGCTTCAATCATACTGTCTCTGTGCTGCTCCTGAAGCATATTCCTGACACAGGATATTTGCATACACTTTTTTTCCAGCCTGGAAAGCTTTTCCCTCAGATGTGTGTCTCTATCTCAAGTTCTGTCTCTGTCTATGTTATTGTGATATTGCGATATATATAATAAGAAGTATGTACTTGGTCTTCCACTAGATTCTGGAACAGGGCTTCTAAAACTCTTGGAATTTCCTAAGTGATGAGAACGTTAAAGGTATCTTTTGTTATGTTAAGAAGGTGATTTTTTGGAAAGCTCCTAAGATGGGGGCTGGTTGCCAGTGGAACAAACCACTTGCATTAGAGGGTTGGAATTGCCCCACCCTCTCCCTCCATCCCTCATCTCCACCTCAGGGGAGTGGACAGGGGCTAGAGATTGAGTTCAGTCCAATGGCTAATAATTTAATCAATCATACCTTTGTAATGAAGCCTCCATAAAAAATCTAAAAGGACAAGGTTCAGAGATCTTTTGAGTTGGGGAACACGTGGTGATTTGGGGAGAGTGGTGCCCTCAGAGAGTATGGAAGCTTGGTGCCCTTCCCACATATCTTGCCCTGTGAAGTTCTTCCATCTGGCCTTTCCTGAGTTATATCCTTTCATAGCAAACTGTAATCTAGTAAGTAAAATATTTCTCTGAGTTCTGTAAGCCTCTCTAGAAAACTAGTCAAACCCAAGGGGGTGGTCGTTGGAACCTCTAATCTACAGCTTGTCTGTGAAGAGCATAGGCCCCAACCTGGACTTGCGATTGGCATCTAAGGTGGGGCAGCCTTGTAAGACAGCCCTTAACATGTAGGATCTGATGCTATCTCTGGGTAGAGAGAGTCAGAGTTGAATTGAATTGTAGGATGCCCAGCTGGCACAGGAGCAGAACCATAATTGGTGTCACAGAGAATTTCTTATTGCAGGGAAAAATCTTCACACATTGCAATTGGAGTTAGAATTGTAATCATCTATATCTATACTTATATCACCTGCCTATACCTACACCTACACGTACATCTACGTACATCTACATCTAAACCTCTATCTCTCTCTACCTTTATCATCTCTTTTTGACCTAAATCAAAGAGTCTTCCAGTAATTTCTCCAGAAAAAAAAAGGTTTATTCGGATTCATCAGAGAATTGCAATTTGTCATCTACAAAACCATGACGAGCTGCATGCAAGTTCCCACATGGCAGGGGAAGGAGAACGCTTTTATAAAGGGGAAAAGAAAGTTGAGGGGGCTCTGGTAAACAAAGAGTTCATGGTTTTATTGGTGAGTCCTTGCCAGGAAGGAACAGGAATGTTTGATCACAGGGCACGAGATCTCCCCCTTCTGGTCTCCTAATTTTATTTAATTGAGGTTTCTGTTTATTATTTTTTTACATTCGTTTGTCTCTATCATACATACCTACCTCTATCTACACTCACATCAATACCTATACCTATACACTGACATCTACATCTATATCTGTACCTGTATCATCATTTTGTTCTATCACTTTTTTTTAGGTTTGCATTCAAATTTCACTTGGCCAGTGAGGCCTCTCCTGACCACTCTTCTTAAAATTGCAAATCTAACCATTCTGCACCTTTTAAAACTTTATTTTCTCCATTACATGTATAATTATCTAACATACTATTGTGAACAAAAAAATGTTTACTGTCACTTCAGTAGTGAAAGAAGGTTGCCTGCCATTCCAGTAAACAAAGGACATTGTTGCCATCAAGCCCTGAGCCACTGCAGCCCCCCAGACAGTGCACCCTGAGGGGATTCAGGATGAAGAAAAACGGAACACTGGCTCTAGATAGTTAAGATGTATATCTAAGGAATGACTTCAAAGAGGCCAGACTCTCGCACCTTCCCATACATAGGAAAGCACCTAAATCATTAACTTGAGATGTCTGTTTTTTCTGTGATTAGCAGTACTCTTTTAATGTTTGATTACATTTTTTTTTTCAATGAAAACTCCTCTCTATCCTGGCTCCTCCCTTACCTCTTTGGAACAGTTCTTCAGGACAATCTGAGAGGCTGTATCCTGGACTATAGTCCTCAGTAAGTTTCCCAAATAAAACATATCTTATAACTCTTAGGTTGTGTGTTTTTTGTTTGTTTGGTTTTTTTTGTCAACTTTGTGTGTTTTACTTATTTATTTTTCTACCATGTTTTTTCCCCATGTTGCATGAGGTGAGATGCATGAGGTCAGGTATTTTCATTTGTACTTTTGGTTGCTGAGTGTTGAGCATCTAGAATAGTGTCTGGTGAGTATTAGCTAGCAATGTTGATAAACAATATTTAATTGGGACCCATGGCCGTTCACATCTAAGTCTTCATTTAGCTAGTTTCTGTAGTAAGCCTCCCTCCACATGGCCACCTGAAGGGTCTCATGCACAGGACACAGACCAGGTAAAGGAACACCTTGTTACAGCTGGTGCTTTGGTCACAAATGCCTGAGAAGGATCCCAGAACCCTGGTGGGCTGAGCTGGGACACAGATATTGTTCGTGTTCTCTGTGGATATCACTCTGATTGCCAGGAAAGGCAAGTCCAGGGAAAACAAAGACAAACAGACAGCTTTTTCCTTTGGCTTCTAGGTCTGGTTTTGAAATAACAGTTCGGTATTTGAGCTTTTTTGCTGGCAAAATAAAATGCCACAAATAGAATGTCCTTAGTCAACTTAATTACATTTTATCATTGTGCTATGATGGGCTTTGTCTTTCCTTAGGCAGAGCAGCATAATGTAAAATGTAATCCATAAGGTGAAGGTTGTCAAACTTTTGACGTATGTCCATTTTATTGTGAATTCTTTATCAAGGGAGCCTGCTATTGGTGTTGAAACTACAATAGTCCTGGAAAGTCTACTGAGTGCTAGAGCGGGGATGATGTGATTTACACAGCCTTGCCACCCCTACAGTCCATTTTCCGAACAGCAGTCAGAGTGGTCTTACAGAATTTAAGTCTGAACCTGTCAGTCACTCTCCTGCTCAAAACCCAGGAAGAGATTTGTGCATCCCTCAGGATAAAGCTCAACGGCCCTTGCAAAGGCCTTAGAGGCTCTGGATCCCCACTCCCTTCTGACCTCACGTGTCCACCTCATGTGCTTCTTTCCAGCCACCTGGCATCCTCCTGTTCCTGCAATAAGCCAAGAGTCATCAATCCTGCTTTCTCTCCTGCTTGTTAACGCCCCAGCCCAGAACACTCTTCTCCCAGATGCTGGTGTGGCTCATTCCTCTCCGCCTTCAAGTCTCTGCTCAAATGTTGGCTTTCCTTGCCCCCAGCCTTCTCTGACCCACCTGTCTAAAGCAGCACACCTGCCCTCTCTTACCCCACTTCCTTCTTTGTGGTCCTCATCACCTCTGACACACACACACACACACACACACACATCTTTGTGTTTTCTTTGTCTGTCTATCCCTCAACTGGACTCTGGCAGGAGGGAATTTGTTTTGATCACGGCTCTGTTTTAAGTGCCTAGAATAGTGCCAGGCACATTGTGGATACTTAATCCTGCCTCCCTGTGACTGTACTCGTTTTGTGAGTGACCAGAAGTTGTAAAAGGCAAGCCAAAGAGACCAGTACTTACTTATTTGCAAGAGATGAGATGAGAGAGAGGGAAAGAGAGAAAGGGGAAAAGAGAGGGGCGGGGGAGAGAGAGAGAGAGAGAGAGAGAGACAGAGATTGAGAAAACCACTGTTCAGGAAACCCCCAAGTTTTACCTTTGTTCTCACAAGAGAATTCTTGTTTGGGGATTCCTGAAACACCGGCTGAATCTAGACACGGTCCACCCATATCTGTGCTTCTCTCACTGTGATGTGGGCGAGGGAAGGTAGGGCCAGGGAAGGAGAGGTCGGAGCTCCCCCCAGAGGTCACTACCTGCTCTGGTTCACCCGCCAGCTCCCCTCAAGTCTGAGCATGAAACTTCCCTGAACTCACCCTTAGGATTTTGAATAATCAAAGGAAGACAGTCGAAATCTGAAACATTTGGGAGCTAAGAACCTGATCTGGCCCAGGAAAGCTGATGCTTATTAAAATCTTCAAAGGCCAAACATGCAAACGGCCCATGTTTTAGATTATCTCCCTCATTCGTTATGTCTGCAACAATTGTCACAGCACTAAAATCAAAAGCTCCAAGAGTTCCCTTTTCCTCCTACACACACCTCTTTGCTGGAGAGGTTCCAGAACATTCTCCAGACTTGTGGGTCACAAAGAGAGCATATGTGTGGTCAGGGGGCCTCTCTGACAGTCTGCACTTTGGCCAAGTTATTTTCAAAACTGAGACGAGTGTAGAGAGGTCATTATAGTTCAGGATTTAAAATAAAAGTTTCAGGAAGGCTCACGTGTTTCGCTTAAAATGCAAAATATATGGGTGATGTCATGCTGGCTATTTTTATATGAGGCCTTTTGGAAATAAACATTTGCTATAAATTTCAATCTGTCAGGGGAAAAGAAGGGAATATAATTTTTTTTCTTGTGCTTACTTACTTTATGACAAGAACTAGTCTGGGTGCTTGCGGCACACGCTTGACCAGCTCACTGTCCTATCTTAAGCAATGACCCCAGTTCCAACCTCCTAGAGAAAAACAAAAAAGCATCATCATGATTCCCTCAATTTCTCTCCTAGCCTGAATTTTTTCACATTCCCAACCATCCTCACTCACTTCCTGCCTGTCTCAGTGGACACAGGTGTGAGTCAAGACTCTTGATTTTTTAAGACCAAGCCTTCCCCCCAGGTAGTTGTTTCGACCCAACTCTTGCCTCACTTAGATGATCTTCTCTCATTCTCGGGTATCTTCAACTTCCACCACTGACTGCTTGCTCTCAGCCTGTACAAATGTTCAAGTCTCTTTCCATCCTTGAAATAACCTTGACTTGGCTCCCTTGACCCACCTGTAACCACCATGCATCTCTGTTCTTCCAAGGAAAATAAAACCTGTAGGTTAATGGCATCTCATAGGACAAAAAAGGGGTGAAGAAAGAATATCAACTCTTCAGAAACCACTTTCTGAAAGAGTCCATATGTGCCCAGCCTTTCTGTGCTTAGGAGTAGGTGGTGATGACTCTTTCCAAACTATACCAATTTGAAGGCTCAAAACTTGTCATAAATTTCCCAGATTCCCTTGGTTTCTAGAGTGGTCTAGCCAAGACCAATGAGACATTAGAGATTTACCATTAAGGGTGAGAGTCTTGGGGGATGTGTCTGCACAAGTGTCTGAATAGGGAGGGGGATATATAAAGACAGTGGGGAGTAGAGATTGTTTCTGTTTTGGTTTTGAGGCTTTATAGAGAGAGTTGTTAATGTCAGGGGCTGAAAGCAGTGTTTCTAGGAAAACTTTTCAGGAAGACATTTCCAGTAAAGACTTGAGTCTTTGGGTACAAGCACAACTACTTTGGGGTCAGGTGACTCAGTATGGAGAGGTGGCTTTCTCTCCATCTCTGCCCAGAACGTAGTAACACTCTGGCTGCATGGAGATGATCAGTTTTGGGAAGACAAGAGATTGCATTCTTCATATGAAAGTTACCATTCTCAAGATGACACCATTAAGGTACATGACTTGCATAGTGGACTGTGATTTGGACCATGATTTGCATAAGGACTGTCGTAGAGGAATTTGGGAGCACATGTGGGCACAGCACAGAGATACTTGGGGGAAGTTGCTCAGAGAGAGGAGAGGGCATGACACTGGATTGTTGATATTATCAGTGTCTTGATCAGTATGCCTGGCCTGAGGAGGCCAGAGGACTGACATGTGATCTCCAAAAGGGCAGAGATTTTTTTCTGTTTGTATCACTCCTGATTCAATAAATAAATATATATTCAGACAGATGTAGAAAAGAAACTTAAGGTTACTGGTGGGTAAGGCGGGGGGAAGGGATAAACTGGGAGATTGGTATTGACATATACATACTATTATATATAAAATAGATAACTAATAAGAACCTACTGTATAGCACAGGGAACTCTACTGAATACTCTGTAATGGCCTATATGGGAAAATAATCAAAAAAAGAGCAGTTATATGTATAACTGATTCACTTTGCTGTACACCTGAAACTAACACATTATAAATCAACTATACTCCAATAAAAATGAAAAAATATACATATATTCAATGAACATGAGATGAATTTTGTTGCATTGGGGACAGAAAAAAGTGGTCAGCCTGCAGAGAGCTGGATATTTAGTCTGACGAGCTACACTCCAGGAAGAAGTGGCTAAGTTCAGACAAGGGTATGAAAAAGAGAGTGGAGAAAGATAATGGCCTCTTGTTAAGAAAGTTTGGCTGTAAAAATAAGGTGAGAATTCAGATGGAAGGCTGAGAAGGTTATGGGATTCATTACATGCTACAATGTGGTACAAACTGTACCATAATAGGTAGGAAATACAAAATAGACTTGAGCAGATCATACATTATTTTGACTAGCAGGTCTTGCATTATCTCAATAACCAGGTGAGAGGGGAGGGGCATGTGTGTTCATTCCTTTTTCCAGGTAAGGATCCAGAGAATAAGTTTAAATATCTTGCTAAAGGTCACAGAATTCATACGTGAACAAGAATCCATGGCTTTGAGTTACATTCTATCATTTTTTTCCCCACCTTACCGTAATGCAGAAATGAGGTTTTGGCTGATGACCAGATTTTGATTCTGTGAACTCTTTTTGGTTTGTTTCATTTCCCATTTTTAATTTTGCAATGGTGATTATGAGGTAATAAGCTTTAGTCATCCATCTTTGACTGGAAAGGTCAGAATGACATGAGGAGATAATTAAAATAGAAAGAAACCCAATTTAAAACTTGGCTGCTCGGGTTAAGATGAAGATAATGTATTGAAACAGTTGAACGTCTCCGTGAAGGTTTCAGTTCACATCTCAACAGCACAGAACAAGTTGCACAAATTCTAAGAATTATATCCCTTGGTAACAAACACTGAAGTCACTTTTTAAAATGTCACCAAATGGCTTTATTGACTCTGTTTTGTAACATGTCATAAGCAGATGGCACTTTGAAGTATATGATGCAGCTTGAAAAACATAATTACTTAGACATTTTTGTCTGGTTTGCTAAGATAATGTGGTGAAGCCCAAAATGAAAGAATCTTGGTGTGTGCTGATCAAGAAAGGCTACACACCATTCAGGGGTTTTGTCCTAATTTCTTGCAGTCAAAGGGTTGATTCTTCAACAGTCAGCTCTTGGCTGAATTTGATTTTATGAAGGTTTTTGCACTTGCCAAATAAAAGGTGCAAAGCAAAAAGAGAAGAGAGCTACTATTTCTTGAATGTCTATTATCTGTCAGACTCTTTATATGGTATCTAATCTAATTCTAAAGCAATTCTATGGGTAGCTATTATTACTCTTATTTTGGATATAAAGAAATTGAGGTCCAGAGACATTCCACACCTAGTTGTGTATAGAGCTGGAATCCACACCTTCATCTGACGTCCAATCCATTTCTTTCCATTACTCTGTAGTACTTTAGGTAGAATCCTGTCCCCACCTACTTCTTATTACTAGTTTTAAAATATTTTCATGCTCACAATTAAGCATTAAAATAAATGCAGCTAAGAAATGTCTATGTAATGTAGTTCTATTTATGTATCAAATTCCAAATTTATTGCTTTCAAAAATAGGAATTTATAGCATATTTTGACAAATACTGTAGACTGGCTAACTAACCATCCCAATACACTTCTTCCCTGCCTTTCTCTATATGGAAGACTGGAAACAGAAGACACAAGCTTCCAGAGTCCCTTGAAGCTAGGGGTGGCCATTTGACACAGTTTGGTCAATAAGATGCACACAGAGAGTCCCAGAAGAGGGCTTTCCTTCCCAAATAAAAAGCCAAGGTTTGACAAGAAGTTTTTTGCCTTCCTGCCTGGAATATGCACTCACTGCCTAGAGAGGCAGTAACTGTCTTGCCATCATGAGGATGTAAACCACATGCTAATGCTGGTGAAGCAGGAATATAGATTTCTTGGTGACATCTGAACAGCTATGCCATCTTTTGATCACCTACCTCTCAGCTTATTTTTATGTGAGAAAAATAAACCCCTTCCATGTGAAAGGAACTGGGCCTTCAGATACTCACAGACAAGTGTAATCCTAACTGATACACATAATAGCCAGAATTTTGAAAGACATTCCTGCTTTCCAACAGTGTTCCATTTTTTATGTGACTTTGGTCCTGATTTATAGTTCTGAAGCATTGGAAGTACAGACTCAAGTTAGATACTAGATTCATTGGAATGGTGTTCATTTAGTTGGGCACAAACTGGAACAGAGTTAAGTCCCCAGCCTGATTGTGGGAAAATGGCCAGCAGAGCCTGTGATCATAGAGACTATGTTTCTTCCAAAAAGTCTGGACATCACTTCACCCAAAGCAATTGGCATGGAGCAGGAGAGGCAGAGTGAGGTGGCTGGACTTAGCCCATCACCACCATTTTGCTTTGCTTGGATGCAGACTTAGTCTTTGGTTGGAAAAACTAGAAGGGAACTTGGGGAATCATCTTGTCCATCTTTTCACCTTGAGGAAGGACCCCTCTGGAGTTATCCCAGACATATATGATAACCAATCCTGTTTTAATAGAATCTGATAAAGCCCAAGAAACTGCCAGCAACACCATAACTACCAGGAGCATCATTTAAATCTGTACTGCTTATTGGTCGATGTACCTGGTTCTAGTATTAATAAAGAAAAATGTCATTAAAATAGCATACATAGTAGTTCTTCTTCTCCAAAGATGACAAATCCTCTGACTTTTCCCTCAGGAGGCCATTTCAACACTTAAAAACTTGCAGTAAATTCTTTTTTTTATTTAAATAGAATGTGCATTGCATGTGGGAATAAAAAGCCCTGTATCTTTCTAAAGCAGAGTAGTGGAGCGGCAAGTTGATTGGTTGTGGAGTAAGGCAGCCCTAGATTCAAGTTGTAGTTCTTCCACTTCCTAGCCGGTGAACTTGATCGTTACTTAACTACACTGAGCCTCAGCTTCTCATCTGTAAGATAAGCAGAGACATAGCCACACTATACTTGGATTGTGGCAAGGAGCTAATGTATGTAAAATGCTGGAATATCATTTGCATTGAAAGTGAGTACACAGGACTTCCCTGATGGTGCAGTGGTTAAGAATCTGCCTGCCAATGCAGGGGATATGGGTTCGAGCCCTGGTCCGGGAAGATCCCACATGCTGCAGAGGAACAAGCCCATGAGCCATGATTACTGAAGCCTGCACACCTAGACCCCGTGCTCTGCAACAAGAGAAGCTGCCGGAATGAGAAGCCTGTGCACCACAACAAAGAGTAGCCCCCGCTCTCTGCAACTAGGAAAAGCCTGCACGCAGCAACGAAGACCCAACGCAGCCAAAAAAATAAAAAATAAAAAAATAGTGATTATACAATAGTAGTTCTCTCCTACCTTGCTTTCCCTACTGGACAGCAGCTCACTGCTTACAATAGCTTTAGAGCTTCAAGGAGCATCCCTGAATTGCCCATAACTCTATACTACCAGTTAATTAAATTCAAAGTCCTAATCTCATCCTCTTTGCTCTTATTTTTCAGTGCTTGGATTCTAACATTGGACCTTGTTTTCAAAACAGTTTTTAAAAATGTGTTAGCAATTTGGAGAGATCACATTTTTAGAAATTAAGCACCAAATATCAGTATTTGAGAATCGAAAACATTGACCTATACATTTTTGGTTGCCATGCATACAAAAGTTGTCAATCCATAATTGGGGTTTATACCATGGTGCTAACAGCAAAATGGAGTAATTAGACAATCATCTGGATTGTTCCAGCCAACAATACTCTGACCACAAATATTTGGTGGATTGGGAGACAAAGACTCCTCTGGTACAGGTTATCTGCACTGTGACCTTCACATTGGATGGATGCTGTCTCAGCCCCAAGTGAGGTCTGCTGCACAATTTTAAGAAAGGAAACATTTCAGACCATGGATTATTTCTTAAAGCCATGCACATGACTCTTGGCTAATAGAGTGTTGGATCAGCCAACTTCTGGCAGCTTTGCATCTTGGCTCCACTGACATATGTGCAATTTCAGACTTGAAGCCACACATGAAGTCATTGGGAAGCTCACACAATTCATCTCTAAAAATCTGCCATACAGTGGTTCTTGTCTTTTCCAGCAATGTAATCCCTAGGAATTGTGATGATTTGAGCGTTTTAAAAGGAATCACTAATTAATCGTCATTCACTTAGGACTTATTCATTTATCTTTGTTAAGAAAAAGGTTTTGAAAAAAAACCGAGAGAATGGAATGAAATAACTGTAGTATAGTTTGGTTCAGGGATTTTGTTTTTCTTGTTCTTATACAATCACTCATGGCATAAGATCCTAACACAGGGAAAAGAACCAACAAAACCCACTTTCAGTACTAACAGAAGCCCCATAGATTTCCTCCACCTCTGCAGTTTGGAGGTGATGGAACCAAGACCTAACAAGTTTCAATGATTTGGTTAGTGTCATGTGGTGAGTTAGTGGCTTAACCACGGCTTTGGTGTTTTTCTTATGATCCATGACTGTGCTAACTACCACTTCCTCAGTGAGGCAATCCCAGACCACCTTAGCTAAAGAAGTATCCCCTTCCCCACGCTTGTAGTTACTCTGTCTCATGACCACATTTTATTTTCTTCATAACATTTATCAGTCTTCCAAATTACATTCTGATTTATAATTCTGTTGACTCCTCCTCTAAAGGTATGAAGGCAGAGACCTGGGCTCTTGTTCACTACTGTATCTAGAATAATACTTAGTACATAGTAGGTGCCCAATAAAAATTTGTTGCTTGAATGGACCAGAACTGGGAGGAAAGGAACTTCTGTTCATTGGGCATCTACTACGCTGGGTATTATGCTGATTGTTTATGTCTGTTACACACGCTTGAGAGGTAAATGACATACCTGGAGCCTTGGAGTTAGAAAGTGGTGAAGCCAGTATTCAAAGCCAGGGATATTTCACTTCAAATCCTGAAGCTGGCCAACACTGGAAATTATTTCCAGTGTTAAATGGTTCCTGCTCTACCACACCTTCCGTGACCTCTCTTTGAGGTATCTGGACTTCCCGGTATGTGTTTTGACATCTCCCTGTTGTCTTGTATGTTTCTGTGCCACCCTAATCTCCAGAGAAATCAATCTGATTATGTTTTATTCAGCACTGTGAATATTCTGTGTTGCTGGTTTCTCTGTGTAAAGTTCATTGAGTAATTTTCTCAGATTATAGATACAGCTCATGCTCTTCTAACACAGTGGTGAATTCCACTGAGTTGTACTGACTTATAATAAAAGGCCTACAAAGGGAAAGAAATCTACCCATCTGCTGACACTGAAGCCCGATGCAATCAAAGGGTTTTATGACAAGAAGTTCAGATGGTCACAGGGCTTAGAAGGTCACATGTACTGAAAGATGAGGAAAACCCTGGGATAGAAACAAGACAGTAAATCACTCTGAAATAATGTTGATTCTGACCACAGGGAAATCCAAAAATTTGAATGGGGGAAAGTGCTCCATCTCTTGTCCTTAACAGAACTTTTCACCTCCTTCAGGTGAAGGTCGTATGGGATGCCTCAATCCATTTTTCCCCAGATTACAAAATATGCTGAGCAGAGTGACTGTCAAACTTTGATGCAGATCTGAATCCTCTGGTGAATGGTTAACACAGGGACCCAGGGACCTGCTTTATTTAGTTAATGAGGCACAGAGGAAAGGCCTGCTGAATGACAAACATAATATCCTTCACTAGCTCACTCTTCCTTGCAGGGGGCAGTATGGGTCTGACCCGGTCAAGAGGATGGGGTTGTGAAAAGAGCACAGGACTTCAAAAATCTGTGCTTCACCCCCAGCCCTGCTAATTTCTAAGTGTATGATTTTGGGTTACATCTTCATGTCTTTGAGCTTCAGTTTCCTTGTCTGAAATCCTCATGGTCCATGGTCAAGAACATTTACCTAGAAGCCATGAACGGATAAGTGACCTGGAAGATAAAATAGTGGAAATAACTACTGCAGAGCAGAATTAAGAAAAAAGAATGAAAAGAATTGAGGACAGTCTCAGAGACCTCTGGGAAAACATTAAATGCACCAACATTCAAATTATAGGGGTCCCAGAAGAAGAAGAGAAAAAGAAAGGGACAGAGAAAATATTTGAAGAGATTATAGTTGAAAACTTCCCTAAAACAGGAAAGGAAATAGTTAATCAAGTCCAGGAAGTACAGAGAGTCTCATACAGGATAAATCCAAGGAGAAACACACCAAGACACATATTAATCAAACTATCAAAAATTAAATACAAAGAAAAAATATTAAAAGTAGCAAGGGAAAAACAACAAATACCATACAAGGGAATCCCCATAAGGTTAAGAGCTGATCTTTCAGCAGAAACTCTGCAAGCCAGAAGGGAGTGGCAGGACATATTTAAAGTGATGAAGGGGAAAAACCTACAACCAAGATTACTCTACCCAGAAAGTATCTCATTCAGATTTGACAGAGAAATTAAAACCTTTACAGACAAGCAAAAGCTAAGAGAATTCAGCACCACCAAACCAGCTTTACAACAAATGCTAAAGGAACTTCTCTAGGCAGGAAACACAAGAGAAGGAAAAGACCTACAATAACAAACCCGAAACAATTAAGAAAATGGTAATAGGATCATACATATCAATAATTACCTTAAATGTAGATGGATTAAATGCTCCAACCAAAAGATATAGACTGGTGAATAGATACAAAAACAAAACCCGTATATATGCTGTCTACAAGAGACCCACTTCAGACCTAGGGACACATCCAGACTGAAAGTGAGGGGATGGAAAAAGATATTCCATGCAAATGGAAATCAAAAGAAAGCTGGAGTAGCAATTCTCATTTCAGATGAAATAGATTTAAAACAAAGACTATTTCAAGAGACAAAGAGGGATGGATAAAGGATGCATGTGAAAGAACCCAACAACACAAGGGAAGGAGGCAATGGTTAGAAATGTGGACTTCCTTCATTATGATAAAGCTGGATCATTTACTCCCAAATCTAGCCCTGCCAGCCATCACCTGTGCTGCCATGGGCATGTTACTTAGTTACTGCTAGCCTCAGTTTCTCATATATGTGAGACAAAAACAATACTTCACTTACATTAACTCTCAAGCTTCATGCGAACCCCACTATTATTACCTTTATTTCATGGAAAGGAAACTGAGGCACAGAGGAGTTAAATAACCAACCCTGGGTCACACAGAGGCCACTCGGCATGTGTCCCCAGATGCTCTGGTTGCAGAGACACTACTCTTTACCAGTGAGCCAACTTCTCCAAAGACCACATGGCACATGGCCAGTAGACAGCCAAAAATATGGCAAATGCTCAGTAAATGTTTCCCAATATTTGAAGAATTTCCGTTCACATTCCAGACATACATCCCTCCACCTTATGATTCACTGCATCACACATATTCCCTGCAGCCATAGGGTTCTTGATGAGGGACCCTGGAAAAGGACATGAGGTCCTGGTGAAGCTGTAGGGACTCGCGGAACAGAGGTTGATCGAAACAGAACTATTTCTTTTAAGTGAGCTACATTCCTGCAATTACTTCTCAGTCCTTATCCACAATCTAATTTAAAATACACGTAAAGGGGGACTTTCAAGATGACGGAGGAGTAAGACATGGAGATCACCTCCCCACAAATACATCAGAAATACATCTACATGTGGAACAACTCCTACAGAACACATACTGAATGCTGGCAGAAGATATCAGACTTCCCAAAAGGCAAGAAACTCCCCCACGTACCTGGGTAGGGCAAAAGAAAAAACAGAGACAAAAGAATTGGAACAGGACCTGCGCCTGTGGGAGGGAGCTGTGAAGGAGGAAAACTTTCCACACACTAGGAAGCCCCTTCACTGACAGAGACAGGGGATGGCAGGGTGGAAGCTTTGGAGTCATGAAGGAGAGCACAGCAACTGGGGTGCGGAGGGCAAAGTGGAGAGGTTCCCGCACAGAGGATCAGCGCCGACCAGCACTCACCAGCCTCGGAGGGGCTGCTCACCTGCCAGCACGGGCAGGGGCTGGGAGCTGAGGCTCGGGCTTCGGAGGTCAGATCCCAGGGAGAGGACTGGGGTTGGCTGCATGAAGACAGCCCGAAGGGGGCTAGTGCGCCACAGCTAGCCGGGAGGGAGTCCGGGAAAAGTCTGGACCTGCCTAAGAGGCAGAGACCATTGTTTCAGGGTGCACAAGGAGATGGGATTCAGAGCACCACCTAAACGAGTTCCAGAGACGGGCGCGAGCTGCGGCTATCAGCGCGGACCCCAGAGACGGGCATGAAACACTAAGGCTGCAGCTACAGCCACCAAAAAGACCGTGTGCAAGCACAGGTCATTATCCACACCTCCTCTCCTGGGAGCTTGTGCAGCCCACCACTGCCAGTGTCCTGTGATCCAGGGACAACTTCCCCGGAGAACACACGGTGTGCCTCAGGCTGTTGTAATGTCACGCTGGCCTCTGCTGCTGCAGGCTCACCTCGCATTCCGTACCCCTCCCTCCCCCTGACCTGAGTAAGCCAGAGCCCCTGAATCAACTGTTCCTTTAATTCCGTCCTGTCTGGGCGGAAAAACAAGCCCTCAGGCAACCTACACCCAGAGGCGGGGCCAAATCCAAAGTTGAACCCCGGGAGCTGTGTGAACAAAGAAGAGAAAGGGACATCTCTCCATGCAGCCTCAGGAACAGTGGATTAAATCCCCACAATCAATTTGATGTACCCTGCATCTGTGGAATAACTGAATAAACAAAGAATCAACCCAAAATTGAGGCGGTGGACTTTGGGAGCAACTATAGACTTGGGGTTTTCTGTATACAACTGACTAGTTTCTGATCTATATTTATCTTAGTTTAGTTTTTAGCGCTTGTTATCCTTGGTGGATTTATTTTTTGTTTTGGTGGCTCTCTACTTTCTTTCTTTTCTAAAATTACTTTTAATTTTTTATAACATTTAAAATTTTTTATTTTTAAAAAACTTTATTTTATGTTTTTTTTTCTTTCTTTCTCTCTTTTTTTCTCCCTTTTTTTCTGAGCCATGTGGTTGAGCGGGTCTTGGTGCTCTGGCCGGATGTCAGCCCTGTGCCCCTGAGGTAGGAGAGCCGAGTTTAGGATATCGGTCAACCAGAGACCTCCCACCTCCATGTAATATCACACAGCAAAAGTTCTCCTAGAGATCTCCACCTCAAGGCTAAGACCCAGCTCCACTCAACGACCAACAAGCTACAGTGCTGGACACCCTATGCCAAACAAGTAGCAAGACAGGAACACAAACCCACACATTAGCAGAGAGACTGCCTAAAATCAAAATAAGGTCACAGACACAGCAAAACAGACCACTGGATGCGTTCCTGCCTACCAGAAAGAAAAGATCCAGCCTCATCCACCAGGACACAGGCACAAGTTGCCTCTACCAGGAAGCCTACACAACCCACTTAACCAAATGTACACACTGGGAGCAGACACCAAAAAAACCGGGACCTACAAACCTGCAGCCTGCGAAAAGGAGACCCCAAAACACAGTAAGTTGAGCAAAATGAGAAACACAGCAGATGAAGGAGCAAGGTAAAAACCCACCAGAACAAGAGGAAATAGGCAGTCTACCTGAAAGAGAATTCAGAGTAATGATAGTAAAGATGATCCAAAATCTTGGAAATAGAAAGGAGAAAATACAAGAAACGTTTAACAAGGACCTAGAAGAACTAAAGAGCAAACAAGCAATGAAGAACAATAAAATAAATGAAATTTAAAATGCTCTAGAAGGAATCAATGGCAGAATAACTGAGGGAGAAGAAAGGATAAGTGAGCTGGAAGCTAAAATATTGGAAATAACTACCACAGAGCAGAATAAAGAAAAAAGAATGAAAAGAATTGAGGACAGTCTCAGAGACCTCTGGGACATTAAACACATGAATGTTTGAATTATAGGGGTCCCAGAAGAAGAGGAGAAAAAGAAAGGGACTGAGAAAATATTTGAAGAGATTATAGTTGAAAATTTCCTAATATGGGAAAGGAAATAGTCAATCAAGTCCAGGAAGCACAGAAAGTCCCATAGGGGATAAGCACAAGGAGAAACATGCCAAGACACATATCAATCAAACTATCAAAAACTAAACACACACAAAAAATATTAAAAGCAGCAAGGGAAAAACAACAAATACCATACAAGGGAATCCCCATAAGGTTAACAGCTGATCTTTCAGCAGAAACTCTGCAGGCCACAAGGGAATGGCAAGACATATTTAAAGTGATGAAAAGGAAAAACCTGCAACCAATATTACCCTACCCAGCAAGGATCACATTCAGATTTGATGGAGAAATTAAAATTTACAAGCAAATGAAAACCAAGAGAATTCAGCACCAACAAACCAGCTTTACAACAAATGGTAAAGGAACTTCTCTAGGGAGGAAACACAACAGAAGGAAAAGACCTGCAATAAGAAAACCAAAATAATTAAGAAAATGGTAATAAGAACATACATATCGATAATTACCTTAAATGTAGATGGATTAAATGCTCCAACCAAAAGATATAGACTGGTGAATGGATACAGAAACAAGACCCATACATATGTTGTCTACAAGAGACCCACTTCAGACCTAGGGGCACATCCAGACTGAAAGTGGGGGGTATGGAAAAAGATATCCCATGCAAATGGAAAACAAAAGAAAGCTGAAGTAGCAATTCTCATATCAGAAAAAATAGACTTTAAAATAAAGACTATTACAAGGGACAAAGAAGGACACTACATAATGATCAAGGGATCAATCCAAGAAGAAGATATAACAATTGTAAATATGTATGCGCCCAACATGGGAGCACCTCAATACACAAGGCAAATGTTAACAGCCATAAATGTGGAAATTGACAGTAACACAATCATAGTAGGGGACTTAAACACCCCACTTTCACCAATGGACAGATCATCCAAAATGAAAATAAATAAGGAAACACAAGCTTTAAATGATACATTAATATGAACTTAATTGATATTTATAGGACATTCCATCCAGAAACAACAGAATATACTTTCTGTTCAAGTGCTCATGGAACATTCTCCAGGATAGATCTTATCTTGGGTCACAAATCAAGCCTTGGGAAATTTAAGAAAATTGAAATCGTATCAAGTATTTGTTCGGGCCACAATGTTATGAGACTAGATATAAATTACAGGAAAAAATCTGTAAAAAATACAAACACATGAAGTCTAAACAATACAGTATTTAATAACCAAGAGATCACTGAAGAAATCAAAGAGGAAATCAAAAAATACCTAGAAACAAATGACAATGAAAATACGACGACCCAAAACCTATGGGATGCAGCAAAAGCAGTTCTAAGCAGGAACTTTATAGCAATACAATCCTACCTCAAGAAACAAGTAGCATCTCAAATAAAAAACCTAAACTTACAGCTAAAACAATTAGAGAAAGAAGAACAAAAAAACCCCAAAGTTAGCAGAGGAAAGAAATTATAAACACAAGATCAGAAATAAATGAAAAAGAAATGAAGGCAACAATAGCAAAGATCAATAAAACTAAAAGCTGGTTCTTTGAGAAGATAAGCAAAACTGATAAACCTTTAGTCAGACTCATCAAGAAAAAAAGGGAGAAGACTCAAATCAACAGAATTAGAAATGATAAAGGAGAAGTAACAACTGAACCTGCAGAACTACAAAGGATCATGAGAGATTACTACCAGCAACTATATTCCAATAAAATGGACCACCTGGAAGAAATGGATAATTTCTTAGAAAAGCAGAACCTTCTGTGACTGAACCAGGAAGAAATAGAAAATACAAACAGACCAATCACAAGCACTGAAATTGAAACTGATTAAAAATCTTCCAACAAACAAAAGCCGAGGACGAGATGCCTTCACAGGCGAATTTTATCAAACATTTAGAGAAGAGCTAACACCTATCTTTCTCAAACTCTTCCAGAATATAGCAGAGGGAGGAGCACTCCCAAACTCATTCTATCAGGCCACCATGACCCTGATACCAAAACCAGACAATGATGTCACAAAAAAAGAAAACTACAGGCCAATATCACTGATGAATATAGATGCAAAAATCCTCAACAAAATACTGGCAAACAGAGTCCAGCAGCACATTAAAAGGATCATACAGCATGATCAAGTAGGGTTTATCCCAGGAATTGCAAGGATTCTTCAACACACGCAAATCAATGTGATAAACCATATTAACAAATTGAAGGAGAAAAACCAAATGATAATCTCAATAGATGCAGAAAAAGCTTTTGACAAAATTCAACACCCATTTACAATAAAAATCCTCCAGAAAGTAGGCATAGAAGGAACTTACGTCAACATAATAAAGGCCATATATGTCAAACCCACAGCAAACATCATTCTCAATGGTGAAAAACTGAAAACATTTCCTGTAATGTCAGGAATAAGACAAGGTTGTCCACTCTCACCACCATTATTTTACCTAGTTTTGGAAGTTTTAGCCACAGCAATCAGAGAAGAAAAAGAAATAAAAGAATCCAAATTGGAAAAGAAGTATTAGAACTGTCACTGCTTGCAGATGACATGATAGTATATATAGAGAATCCTAAAGATGCTACCAGAAAACTAGTAGAGCCAATCAATGAATTTGGTATAGTAGCAGGATATAAAATTAATGCACAAAATCTCTGGCATTCCTATACACTAATGATGAAAAATCTAAAAGAGAAATTAAGGAAACATCCCCATTTACCACTGCAACAAAATGAAAATAATGCTTAGGAATAAGCCTACCTAAGGAGAGAAAAGAACTGTATGCAGAAAACTATAAGACACTGATGAAAGAAATTAAAGAGGATACAAACAGATGGAGGAATATACCATGTTCTTGGATTGGAAGAATCAACACTGTGAAAATGATTATACTACCCAAAGCAATCTACAGAAACAGTGCAATCCCTATCAAACTACCAAAGTCATTTTTCACAGAACTAGAACAAAAAATTCCACAATTTGTATAGAAACACAAAAGACCCCGTATAGCTAAAGCAATCTTGAGAAAGAAAAACGGAGCTGGAGGAATCAGGCTCCCTGACTTCAGACTATACTACAAAGCTACAGTAATCAAGAAAGTATGGTATTGGCATAAAAGCAGAAATATAGATCAATGGAACAGGATAGAAAGCCCAGAGATAAAGCCACACACGTATGGTCACCTTATTTTTGATAAAGGAGGCAAGAATATACAATGGAGAAAAGACAGCCTCTTCAATAAGTGGTGTTGGGAAAACTGGACAGCTACATGTAAAGAATGAAATTAGAACACTCCCTAACACCATACACAATAATAAACCCCAAATGCATTAAAGACATAAATGTAAGGCCAGACACTATAAAACTCTTGGAGGAAAACACAGACAGAATACACTATGACATAAATCACAGCAAAATCCTTTTTGATCCACCTCCTAGAGAAATGGAAACAAGAACAAAAATAAAGAAATGGGACCGAATGAAACTTAAAATCTTTTGCACAGCAAAGGGAAACATAAACAAGACAAAAAGACAACCCTCACAATGGGAAAAATATTTGCAAATGAAGCAACTGACAAAGGATTAATCTCAAAAATTTACAAGCAGCTCATGCAACTCAGTATCAAAAAAACAAACAACCCAGTCCAAAAATGAGTAGAAGACCTAAATAAACATTTATCCAAAGATATACAGATTACCAACAAACACATGAAAGAATGCTCAACATCACTAATCATTAGAGAAATGGAAATCAAAACTATAATGAGTTATCACCTCACACCAGTCAGAATGCCCATCATCAAAAAATCTACAAACAATAAATGCTAGAGAGGTGTGGAGAAAAGGGAACCCTCTTGCACTGTTGGTGGGAATGTAAATTGATACAGCCACTTTGTAGAACAGTATGGAGGTTCCTTAAAAAACTAAAAATAGAACTACCATATGACCCAGAAATCCTACTACTGGGCATATACCCTGAGAAAACATAATTGAAAAAGAGTCATGTACCAAAATGTTCATTTCAGCTCTATTTACAATAACCAGGACTTGGAAGCAACCTAAGTGTCCATTGACAGATGAATGGATAAAGAAGATGTGGCACATATACACAATGGACTATTACTCAGCCATAAAAAGAAACAAAATTGAGTTATTTGTGGTGAGGTGGATGGACCTAGGGTCTGTCATACAGAATGAAGTAACTCAGAAAGAGAAAAACAAATATCGTATAACACATATATATAGAATCTAAAAAAAAAGGTTCTGAAGAACCTAGGAGCAGCACAGGAATAAAGACGCAATGTAGAGAATGGCCTTGAGGACACAGAGAGGGAGAAGGTTGAGCTGGGATGAAGTGAGAGAGTGGCATTGACATATACACACCACCAGATGTAAAATAGATAGCTAGTGGGAAGCAGCCACATAGCACAGGGAGATCAGCTCTGTGCTTTGTGATCACCTAGAGGGGTGGGAAAGGGAGGGAGACCCAAGAGGGAGGAGATATGGGGATATATGTATTTATATAGCTGATTCACTTTGTTATAAAGCAAGAACTAACACACCATTGTAAAGCAATTATACTCCAATAAAGATGTTAAAAAATACTCATAAAAGACACGTTCTAGAACAATGCATTATTTATGAAACTATGCAATCCTTTCATAGAATTACTATTAATTCAAACTCGTAGTTTTACCAATGCAGTCTAGATATTTACACACATATATTGCAATGAATGCATTGTCATTTCCAAAGCTATATGCAGTTATGTGCACATTTATTTAATAAAATAAACAGTAAATAAATCAGCACCCTTAACCAAAAGTAAATTGAGTGCACAGTTTATACCACTACAAGGAAATCTCCACAAGACAGTAAGAGATTTAATGTTTTCTTTTTCCTCTATTTAAAGCCTACAAAACAAAGGAAAAACCTTCAGCTTGAATTATGTAGCCACTGACTCGATGATCATTCTGTTTTTCAGAGGAGGCGATGGAGCTCCTTCTGTTTGCTCCCAGAAGTGTGCACATCAGCCTCTTACTCCTCTTGTTTATGGATCTATAGCCATGAGAGAGCATATCTGCCAAGTCAAGGGCTGTTTTCAAAACTAACCCAAGCAAAGCCGATTCTGACTTTTGCTTTCTCTCTTCTGTTCCACATGAGCTGCCCCCAGAGGAGATGTTTCATTGAGAAACTCCAGGTCAATAAACACCCCCAAACCTCAGCGAAGAACAGAGAAAGAGTAACACCAGCGTGAGCCAAATGACTCATCTCTGGGAGGAAAAGAAGACTGAAGAGGTTCATTTCAATCAGGAGAGAGGGATCTTTACTTACATCGCTTGCAAGACCTTCCAACAGTTTGAGTCTTTGAACTCTACTGCACACAGATGTGGAGTTTTCACTTGAAATCCCCCTCCCTTTGGCAGTGAGGAGGACTCATAGCTCTTTGGGGCTTCAGAGTGATAAGTAATTTCCTGATTCATTTCCAAAGCATCCTCCCAGGCTTCGAGCAAAGGCAGGGGGAGAGGAACCAGCCAGGCCCACGCTGTGTGGAGATGTCACCGCCTACACAGACCTCCCAATGGTTCGATAGAGCCTGAAAGAAGGGTTTGTGAACCTCACAAGCAAAAATAAATCTCCTCCTCTATCAGTTGACTCACTCCCCGAATCACACTTGAGAAACAGCACAAAGAGTCTAGACAATATTTGCTCTAAAAGTGTAAAATTCAAGTTGAATGTCATCTTATATTTCTTGCTGGGGAAAATCAGGGGCACCTTTGATGGGTCTTCAGGGCAGGTTGTGATTGTTTTCTCATGAGCCACTTTAGAGAATATTCTTAGAGACCAGGCCATCCAGCCCCTTCAGTTTACAGAGGAAGATCAAGATGAGTGGTGACAGGCCTTGACCAGGATCACACAGGCTGCGAGGGGAAGGATTGGAGCCCAAAGGCCTCCTGGCAGTCAAACCAGAACTCTGTCCCCTACAGGTAGGTGGAGACAGGCACAAAATTTTGAGGTCTGGCTCTTGATCTTTAGGACACATGTCACTGGATACTTCTGTCCTTAATTCTTCTGTGTCTCAGTTTACCCAGCTGCAAAATGGGAATCCTAATAATAGCTCTCCTTGCTTGGTCATACAATATGATGATCTCTATGAATAAGCATCATCAAGGATGAAAGCAATTACACTATATGATGGACTTTTATCAACCTGGCCCAAATTACACGCTTCTCTTCTCCTTTCCATTCTCATGTTCCACCAACATTATTTTCTGTTCTAGAAGAAACCATCAAGTGACCTTGGTGGAAAAGGAAAATATTGGTTGGAAAATGGTATGGGGCATGGAGAAAACTTTTGACCTTGGAAAACCAGGTCAAGATCAGATGACTAGGTAGAGCAAGGCTTGACATTTGCTATGGAAAGGATACTGGGTCTGGAATCAGAAAATCAAGGCTTGGCCACTCTGCCTCTAACACTTACCAGGAAAGGGAGCCCCATTTAAATATTCCAAACCACAGCGTCATCTCTGGAGACATGATCCCTGTCCTGCTGTGCTCACCTACTTTTGCTGTGGTGAAATTCAAATGAGGTCTTCATTGAGATGGTGCTTATCAGCCTGTGCAGGCTTTGAAATTGGAAAGCAGTGTTTGCCAGCACTCAGCACAGCACTTCACACAGAAGACATTGTTGATGGGGTGGTGCAACCAGCACTTCCCATTTCATCTGTGGCACTGGCTCACAGCCCTTAGTGTCTGAGATCCTGGGTCCTTGGCCTTTTGTTCTTCTCCTTTTAAGGAGTATATTTCACCTTTCTTCCCTGTCATCCCAGCTCTTGGCACTTGTCTCCCCATGCCGGCCACTACTGGTTTTCTTAGAGTTTAAGTGTCCTTCCATTTCTCATGCAACAGTAAGAATAAAAGCAAGGAGAAAACATTTTGCTCAATCACATGGAAAAGCATCTGAAGTCTTGACACAGACTGGATCTTTGTTTTGGAATTCGTCACAACCAAAAACCAAATGAATCAAGGTCAGCCTCATTTTTTAAAATGCTCAAGCCCCAAACCAGATCATGTTTAGTTATTCCACCACTTCCTTTGCCCTTTCATAAATCTATTCTTTAAATGTCATTGCAATTAAGATTTGCACTTGATCATCTATAAGAGCAATTTTCTAAGTGAGCCTCGTTTTAGTCGGCTTGGGATGCCATTACAAAATATCATAGCCTGGTGGCTTCAAAAACAGAAATTTATCTTCTCACAGTTCTGGAGGCTGGAAACCTGAGACCAAGGAACCAGTATGGTCAGGTTCTGAGGAAAGCCCTTTCCCTGGTTTGTAGACTGCCTCTTGCTGTGTCTACTCACAATGGAGAGAAGGAGAGATCTCTTTCTCTCTTCCTCTTTTTATAAGGCCACAGTCCTTTTGGATCAGGGCCCCACCCTTATGACCTGATTTAACCTTAATTACTTCCTAAAGATCCTATCTCTAGATTCATTCACATTGGGGGTCAGGGTCTCAACATATGAATTTTGGGGGGGACACAAATTCAGCCCATAGTGAACCTGGAGAAAGTGAGAAGAGAACTAACATTTATTGAGCCCTTACCAGACATAAGGTCCTGCTTGTTTCTTTTCTCAGTCAATCCTCACAACAACTATGATAGTCAGTATTTCCCTTTCCAAGGTCACAAAGCCAGTAAGGGGCCATGTCCAAATGTAAACTGTAGTAACCAAAGCTCTGCTCTTTCCATGACACATTCTGCCTCCACCTCTTTTTCTCTCCTTGATTCTGAGCCAGAACCTCTATTTCTCTTTCATGCTAATTCCCAGCTCAGTCGCCTTGAGGCAGGACATTGTTACCCACAGCACTTTGAGAAGGCAAAGGGGGTAGAGGGATCTCTGTGTTTTCCCTTGGGGTCCCCACTGAGTTTAGTCTGACAGCTGTGGAGGGCCTGCCCAGAATGTTTTCTCCCTGCTTTCTTCTCAGCCTCCTTTATGTTGATACATTTTTCTCATCATTTCAAGCTCAACTTGTGTTCCTTCCTCAGGGAAGCTTTCTTTGACCTGCTCCTCACCTACCTTAGCTCTCCCTTGCTCTCTCTTACATATTATCCTATACTTCCCCTTCGTAATTTTTTTCCTTTTGTAAAACTTCATGAATGTTTCTTCACAGTTGTAGTAGTTGTTACAATAGCTATAATACTTCTAAGATAATTTGCATAATGTTTGTCTTTCTACTGGTTGGTAAACTCCCTGAGGGCAGGGATGTTTTTCCCAAGTATCTGCAGCAATTAGACCACTAACAGGAGGACCTACAGGGAAGGAAGGGAGGGGTAGGAAAAGGTGAATCAAGGAAAATAAATAGTAGAAAGAGGCTAACATTTTCCTTTACAGTCATGTGACTGGCACATATATGCCTGAGAGAGAGCTCCATCTAATTGGAACCTTCATTAAGTCTTCTGCATACCACCAATTTTACTCTTCTCCTTGTTATTTTGCATGGGGGTTCTAGATTTGACTGATCAAGGATGGAATTCTTAGACTAAGGAGGTGTAGATGAGGAACAGATCTTGTGTCACACCTACTGGCCTGCTTGTCTACCTCTGGACTCCTGCAAGGGCAGCACAGCCTGGCTCTTTGCACGATGGGGATGCCTGTTCATATCCCATCAGACTCAGTCTCTTTCAGGAAAGAAAGGAAGTAAGACCTTGGTGGGACAGGGTATGAAGAGGTATAGGGCCTGCCAGGAGGAATTTGTTACCAGGGATAGACATTCTCAGCTGAAGAAACCACATGCACGAAGACATGAAAAGATGGTGTTTTTTCTTCAGAGAACTACAAGGAGCACACTTTCGTTGGTGGCTGGCAAGGAAATGTGATACTATAAATAAAAGAGTTAGATAAATATTTTGTGTTTTCATTATTATCTATTTCTCAGCATTGTTTGGTGGGTCAGTGAGAGAGTTCATGTGGAATTGTTTTAAAAGCTGGAAAAATCCTATGAAAACTTTCTTATTATAAATTATTTTGTATGAAGATAGCTTGGAAGAGATACCAAGGAATTATGCTGGGAAACCGAATTATTTAAGAATTTCTTTTACTTATAAACTGAAAATTTTGTCTAATTTCCTTCTTTTAATCCCCTTTTCAAGGACTAGATTATAAATTTATAGTATCTGTTAAATATCAGTGAGCTGGGGTATATGTTTTCAGCTTGGCATCATCCATTCCTGGACCTTTCTACTCCCTCTCTTACAGACCAGGGAGTTGGAGCCTGGAACGACATTTCCCAGAATCCCTTGCAGTCAGGGTCCCTGATCAGAGCCAGTCAAGGAGGGCACTCACAGGGATGTGAAAGGCAGAAAGGACTAAGAGGACATTCTTTGGTGGCAGTTGCAGGCAGCGTGAGGACAGTCAACTGATGCAAGGTTTACAGGAGCTTCTATGTGAGATCCTGTAATCACACATTAGTGTGGCTTCCTAGCAATCCTGCACTTCTGGGTTTCCAGCAAAACAGTATGTTCTTTCTTCAATTGTTGGTTCTACAGCCCCCTTTTAAAAAAAAGCTTTTTATTTAGAAATAATTATACACGAATCAACTAGTGTATATAATATACTAATATAATATATAATATTATTATATTTAATATATAATAATAATTTATAATTATAATTCAGAGGAAGTTGAAAAATTGCATAAAAACCAAACCAAACAAAAACTAGCCTCCCTCAAGGGTGACATCTTACATCACTGTAATAGGAGATCAAGACTGGAAATTGGCATCAGTGCAATAGTATTAACTAGACTACAGGACTTATTCAGATTTTAGCAGTTTTTGCATGGATTCCTTTGTGTGTTGTATAGGTCAATGAAATTTGATCCTACGTATAGATTCTCTATAGTTCTCTCAATGATTGTTTAAGGCTTTGATTGTCATCTTGAATCCCTACCTAGAGTGATTTTACCTAACTGAATCCTGATTGGTATGATGGATAATTTCCTGGTGTTATCTCATATTTAAAGCCCTGTAGTTAAGTTTTGTTTCTTACATTTATTTACTCAATTAACATGTTGCTCATTGGGGTACCACCTCATACAGGTCAGAATGGCCATCATTAAAATGTCTACAAATAACAAATGCTGGAGAGGGTGTGGAGAAAAGGGAACTCTCCTACACTGTTGGTGGGAATGTAAGTTGGTGCAGCCACTGTGGAAAACAGTATGGAGATTCCTCAGAAAACTAAAAATAGAATTACCATATGATCCAGTAATACCATTCCTGGGCATACATCCAGACAAAACTATAATTCAAAAAGATACATGCACCTCTATGTTCATAGAAGCACTATTCACAATAACCAAGACATGGAAACAATGTAAATGTCCATCGACATCTTCTTTATGTACCACATAAAGAAGATGTGGTACATATATACAATGGAATACTAATCAGCTATAAAAAAGAATGAAATAATGCCATTTGTAGCCACATAGATGCCAACTAGAGATTACCATACTAAGTGAAGTAAGTCAGAAAGAGAAAGACAAATACCATATGATATCACTTATATGTGGAATCTAAAATATGATACAAATGAACCTACCTATGAAACAGAAACAGGGTCATGGACATAGAGAACAGACTGGTGTTGTCAAGGGGGAGGGGGTTGGGGGAGGGATGGAATGGAAGGTTGGGGTTAGCAGATGTAAACTTTTATATATAGAATGGATAAACAACAAGGTCCTGTTGTATAGCACAGAGAACTATATTCAATATCCTATGATAAACCATAATGGAAAAGAATATTAAAAAAGAATATATATATATAACTGAATCACTTTGCTGTACAGCAGGAATTAACACAACATTGTAAATCAACTATACTTCAATAAAAAAATGAAAAAAAATTGTTGCTCATTGATACTTTTTTCCATCTGTTTTTTTTTACGCATTGTCTTTGCCCAGGGCATTGTCACATTACATCATTTACTGCAACAGATTTTTAGCTATTTCTTGGGCTTTTAATTGCTATATTCTCAAAGTCATCCTTATCATAGTGGATCAAAAATACAATACTATTTTAATCATTCCTAAATAATGGTAATATAATTTACATGTGATGACACAGGAAACAAAAAATTAGAGGTATAGGAATTGGATTGGAGGAAGCAAAGTTATTATTATTGACAGATAATACAATTGTGCATCTAAACAATGCAAACACGTTTTCAAAGACTATTAGAAATTATGTATCTTCAATATGGCTGCCAGAGTAAAAAAATAATACACTAAAAGTAGCTTTCCTATATTCCCAAAATAATCATGTATAGAATAGAATGTTTAAAAAATTATCAAAAATCCTTGTGATAGCAAAATGAGGCTGGCTTCTCTGCAGAGGAAGGGGAGATCAGCCTCTCCCTAACTCCGGGCTGTGTTTTCTCACTTGGGCACTTAATCAGCTTAACTTGTGCAAAGAGACTCACAAAATCTTGGTAAAATATATTTTTTTCCCTTCAGATTCTTACCTCTGATTCAATAACTGCAAATGATACAAATCTGGTCTTGGTGAAGCCAGTTTAGCAACAAACACTATAACACTCTTTGTCCCTAAGGAGCTAGATACATTTCCTCTCAAAGTGCCCTCGTCTGCAGAGATACCCTCTGGCTTCAACTTAAATTTTAAAAAAAAATATTTCCCATAATGCATTGAAATGACTTGAAACCACTTATTTCAGAACTTAATCTTTGCATTACATTCCACATTTAATTGGCTTTCCCAGAATAAATGAAATGTCTGCCTACAGGATTATGCAAGCCTTCATTCTTTCTACAAATGAACTAAGAAGAAATCCTTACTAACATTTGTTAAGTGCTGGCACTGTTCACTGATTATTTCTAGGCGTTATCCTAATTAATCCTCACACTCATATGGATAGAAAATTAAAGTCACTTATCCAAAATCTCGAGGCTACCAAAATGTAAAACCAAGATAAGAATCAGGTAGTGAGGCTCCAAGTATTTTCAATGCCACCAGAGTATACTGCTTTTCTTGTGGGTGATAATACTTTTCTTCCCACAAAAGTTTAAAAATCATTAGAGTCTGAGAGTCAGCCTGGCTCCTCAGGACACTGCTATGCATGAGCCCTAATGAACTGCATTGGCTACATCATCTTAGTCTAAAAAAGTAAATTTGTGGGAAAATGTTATGTAAATAAATGGTACAAGTGGTACTATGTATTGACAAAAATTGTGAAATTGATGTGAATGCTGTTATTTGGAAAACCCAAAGGTAGTGGAAGTCCCAAGTATGTGACTCTGACTTGGGGATGGAACCCCTGTCATGAGGGAGCATTTGAATTTGCCTCCAAAGTGGAGTTAATTCTTTAGAAATTCAGCACTTTAATAACGGCAACAAAATTCTCATCCCTCACCAAAGTTTAATTCAGAAGGCTCTGTTTTCCTCAAGATAATTCTCCTTCAAAGACTAGACATTGCTTTCTTTCTAATTTTATTTTAAGATTTTGATTGAAAACATTCAAATGCAGGCCTGGCTTCAAAGCATAGTTTGTAACCAAGAAGGATTTCCTGGTTTACATTACTTAATTAATGATAATATTGATTTAAAAGAAGAAAGAGTTCCCAAATCTCAGCAATTTCCATTAGTAGTAGATGCAACCCCTATGTAAACAGTTAAACCAAAATGTCCCTTGAAAGAATTCAATCTAAAGTTCTTCCAGTCTCCAGTCTACTCATTTCACAATCATCACCATCTTCTTTGCTTTGCTTTTTTTCCCCCAATTTTTTCATTCTTCATGCTCAGCATCATGACCATGCTGGCTCAGCAAGCCCACAGTAATTGCACATACACTTCTTGTCCTAATCAACAGTGAAGTTTCCACTTACTTGGTGGATTAACCACTATAAATGTATTTAGTGAGGCTGGTGTGTTTTAGTCAGACAACACATAACGGCTCCTTTGAAGATCACAAACAAACCTAAATCACATGTTATTTGAAAGGTGAATATGTTGCCAAACAAGAAAGGAAAAGAAAAAGAAGAAAATGAGAGAAGGAAGATGGGAAGGAAGGAAAGTATGAAAAGAAAGAGGAAAAGGGAGAAAGAAAAACACTGAAATAAAAACAAAGAAAACAGAGGGGGAATGCAAAGCAAAGGAGCAGATCATGTAACTCTAAATAAAACACATGGTCTATGCATTTTTCCATTGGACTATCTATAGAAATAGTATTTCCCTACTATTTTGTTGGTTTTGGATGTACCATAGCACGTCATTCTTCTATTGATGCAACAAACTAATAAACTGACCTAACAAGACCTCAACTGCAGTTAAGATTTACACTTACAAGTGCTTTCTTTGATCAGGGTGACCAGCTGTCCTGGTTTGCCTGGGAATGAGGTGATTTCCCAATGTGGGACTTTCAGTTTTAAAACAGGGATACGTTAGATAAACCAGGAAGGTTTTCATGAGACTGAGGAATTTTCCAGGGTGTGAGACTTATAGATTGTTAACACCAAGAAAATCCTGGGCAAACTGACAAAAGTTGTTCACTTTGTCTTATGTCCTTTGACTATAGTGTAGGAAACTGTTCAGCTAATTTTAGCGCATCTTCTGTGTGCCAGGATCTGTAATAAGTGTTGTACATACTGTAGTGGACAATTTTTTCCCTTCCTATCTAATACCCCAGTATTCTTTGGGTACTGCTTCACTATCTTTTGTGGCTCTAATCAGGCTCTCATGTATAGTGCCCTTCACTCCGGCCATCAGCCTGGAGGTGAGAAAATCAACCAGGCTGGACCAAGCCTAGTAGTTGGCACCTGACACAATGGAAACAGTGATTAGTTAAGGGCTGAACATGTAACACAAGAAAAACAGCCTTTGGGAGAGAGCAGTCCCTTTTGCTTCTGGTGAAGACTGTCATTGGTCATCCTGTCCACCATACATGACAAAGTCAACAGACACAGAAGGAGGTACGGCAGCAGAGAGAGAGAGTGAGGATACAGTGCATTACCTGAGCCCCTGGATCCTGCCATGCATGAAGGTGGCACCATTCCTAGATTGCCCAATTACATGAGTTACTGCATTCTCTCCCCTTTTAAAAACATTCTAGCTTTATCGATGTATAACTGACAAACAAAATGGAAAGATATTTGAAGTGTACATTGTGGTGATTTGATACATATTCCCTTTTTCTAAAGCTACTTTGAGTCGGGTGCCTATCACGTGCAACAGTAGAGTTGTGACTCGTAGGCATTCATGGACTTAGTCTTCTAATCTGGACTCAGTCCTGTGAAACAGGTACAGGCTGAACCATATGAAATCACCAATATTTGACTTCTCTTGACTTCAAATATGGCAATTTCACTGGGTTCAACTTAAGTATTATTTCCATTTTACAGGTGAGGAAAAAACTCAGTGGTGATAAGTAGTATGCCTAGTGTCGCACATTTATTAGATAGCAGACCTGGAATCAAATCCAGGCCTGTTTGATTCTTAAGTACACAAATACATTTCCAGTTGTTTATGCTGCCTGACAAAAAGAAATCTCTTGAGAGCTACCTTTTGCTATCTAACAAATGCCTTGAAAAGACGCTAGGTTATGAATCATACCCTATGTATGAAGTTGTATATGGTGCCAAACGCCTTCTTATTGCTTCCAAAATTCCAGTTTCACTGGATGTTTTATGAAGAGAGGTCTGATACATAAGTGTGTCAAGCAAGATGGAAACCCCATTCAACACTGGTGTGAATTTACATTTTGGTAGGGATAAACCTCCAGGCGACCACATATCAGATTTCCAAATTGACTCCAGCTTTGGTTTTCACTGACAATCAAGAGATTCAATTTTTGACAAAGGAGAGGTTCTTTACCCATTCTGCTCTCTGTACAGGGATTGTTTAATTGTTTCCCATAACTCAAACTTAATGCATTTATAATGCAGTTGTGTCAGCGAGATAAGCATTCTGTGTATTTTCTTTTATCATCAGCATCCCATGCACTTGCCCACTGATGCAACAGAATGATGCTTGCTCGGAAAACATTTCCTTCCATGGTGGTGCTCTACACGCTCTAAAAACCTCAGAGTAGGATTTAGAGAAGTTCCTGTGTCATTTTTTTAGCATTTTTTATATGTGAGGCTATTATCATTCAGGATTGTCTATTAATTTTAACAAATGGTAGAGAAAAGAGTCTTGTTACAGCATGGATGTTATTCTATAGTAAATACCTTTGGCATTATCTGCTGAGCATCTCTTTTGCATGAATTTCCCTCCCTCACTAACTGGTGGCAGGCTATAGTCATCAGCTATTGCAGCTATAATGCTGCAGCATGATAAAAAATCTCTAAAACAAGCATTTCTTTTCTCTCATCATGGTAGGTCTGAAACTTGTCCAAGATCACACACCTGGTAAATGATGAAGCTGAGATTCAGTTGTTCAATGGATATCATTGAGCTCCTACTAAGTGCCAAGCAAAAGAAGATGCTGATAAAAACCAAACAAAAGGCTACTTATGTCTTAGCTGATGACATTGCAAGTGAAAACAATATCATTACAGCTCTGGAGAGAAAATCAAAAATAGAGAATATGTCATGCAGGAAAAATTTGACATGACCTAACAAAGTCAGCAGTGCTGTGTTTGCCAGAGGTTGAGGATATGGACACACTGGCCAGACCAGTAGCTATAGTTAGATCATAACAAGATCAATTAGACAATGCAGATATAAAGGCACTCCAAGGGGAAGCTGGTACTGCATTTCTAATTTCCTTTGCGAGAGAGGACAAAGAAAAGGGAAATATTTAAAACCATTTTTGAGTGTCTATTCTGTGCCAGGAATTGTCACATGAGAAAAATCCACATGGAGATCTTCTGAGAAAAATGCATTTCACATTTCACATCTCTCTGGATATCATTTTCTTTAGTTCTAATGCAAGGATAGTGTCCTTTCTTTTTTAGCATTGTTTTAGTTTGTGTCTAGCACATTGCAGGACCCCAGTGAATGGTAGTCTTCTTGGCAGACTCTGTTAGTTGCTTCTCAATGCCGATTTTGATATTCTTTCTTACTAACAGAGGTCTCATCTGTTTGGGGGCAGCAATGGTACCTGGTAAATACCCATCTTCCCAGACTCCCTGTGGTCACTGAAGGTCATGTGACCCACCCAGTAGGGACAATAATATGTAAACAGAGGTTGATGGAAGATGTTGCTGGGAAACTTCCAAAAGGGGAAAGACAGCTGGTGTCATCTGTTCAGATTTTGTTCTTTGTATTTTGCCTTCATGCAGAAGACAGTTATGACACCGATGTAGACTCGACATCTTGTGATCCTGCTAAAGAGAGTCATATACCAAGATGGAAAAGCAGAAAGGTAGAAGGAACCTGGGTCTCTGATGACCTTGTGGAGCCATTGTACCAACCCTTAGCTGCAAACCTCCAAACTCACTTCTTTTTAGGTGAGAACCACAAGCCCCTATTTAGCCAGGACACTGAAGTTGAGTTTCTGTTATAATACATGAAGTCAGGCATTCTTGATTGGCACAGCTCTACTTCACCTTCCCACCCTGTTCTCAATATGGACTATTTTCAGATTTGTGTATAATACTTCATGGTTGCAAAAGATTTGGCCTCTTTTCTGAACAAACTTTCTGGAATAGTTCATTTTTCTTTCTAAATGAGGCATTATTTGGCTGCAGTATAACAAAATGCTGCTTGAAAGAAAACACCAATTAAACATGTCTTTTTTTTTTTAAACCAGTCATCCAATACACAATCATGATAGCCTACAGAAACAGCTCCAAGCTGGCTGAATGACTGTGCTGAGCTTGATTTTGCCAACCATGGCAACATAAAAGAAAACAAAAATCAGAGCTTAAAATAAAAAAGGACATCCAATGGAAAGTGATGCAAGCAAGGAATTCATAAGGCTTCTTTTAAGGCTTGCAGTCTTTAATCTTATAACTTCAGCAGTGAAATTTGCTAGAAGAAAAGCAAAGAATTTCAGGGCAGAGAATCCAGCTTCAAATCCCCACTGAATCACTTACCAGCTGCAGGATTTGGGGCAAGCCTTTTCATTGGTCTAGGCTTTAGTTTTCCATACTGCAAATTATGATGATAACGATAACAACAACAACATCAGTACCTACTTAAAGAGTTGATATCAAAGTAAGGTGATGTGTGTGAAAGGGATCTGTACGTACTAAAATATTACACAAGCTTTCATTGTTATTGAGAGGTGAAAATACACGTCACGTATGAAATAGCACTGTTTGTCTAGTTGCTTTCTAGCACGGATGCATGGTCTAGAGGTGTGAAACTGAGATGCTAAAGGATATGTGGACTATAAATTCTCTGTTAAAGATGATCACTGAAGGTCTTGCATGGTTATAATTAAATGTTTCTGCAAACGTAGGCATCAGACATGAATGGTGGTGGGGAAAAAAGGAAGAAAATGATAATTTTTTTGAGCACTTAACGGCACTTTGGTGTTTTACATATATGGTCTCCTATAATTAATTGGAGGTGTGAAACTGCATCCACAAATCCTCCAAGGACAGAGCTTTTACATTTTTGTAAGTAGAGTTATCCTGGATGCAAAGTTGGTGGGATGGCATGACTAAGGCAGAAGGTTGAGAAACGATGACTCAGATAGGTAAGTCTGGGTCTGGACCAGGCTGAGGGGAAAGGTCTGGGATCTGAAGTTAGATTATTAATCACTCATGGAAGGATGAGAGCCTCCTTAACCTTGGATTAAGCCCTTTTATCTGGAGGAGAAGAAGGGAAAATAATTTCTAACCATTAAGATGGGCTCCATCAGCTCTCCATACTTACACCTCTTAAGTATAATGAGTGCAAACATTTTGCTGTGTGGCTGGCACTGTGCTGAATACTTTAAATTATTAAGTCACTTATCTCCATAACAACCCTGTGAGGTAGGTACTATGATTATCCATCCCTCTCTATTCCTCTATTTTCCAAATGAGAAAACTGAGGAATAGAGAGTTTAAGTGACTTGCCCCAAATCACCCAGTTGGATTGGAATTGAGGTAGCCTGGCTCCAGAGCCCTGCATTTCATGACGATGTTATTTTACCTCTTAAGGGGAGAAATAAAGCAGAACATATGTCAGACAGCTGGGCTGTGAATCTTGAGGACTCATTTCCTTAAGAAAGTCCAAAGAGTTCATGTGTTTTCTTGGTGAAATAAAGGCTGAAGAATTGCCCAGAGATCCTTTTGGCTTTTCAGTGAATTAAAATGTAACCCTCTACTCATATACAGTGAAGTTTCTCCTTATTCTAATGTGAGATTTAGGAATTTGGGAAGACATCTGGAATTTATTTATGCCATTTGGGTTTTGAAATTCAATATTAACTTCTTATAATGAAAGAGAAGAAGTCAGAGTGGGCCAGATTAGTGAAATCTGACACACAGGACATAGATTGGCGAACTTAGCTTTACTCTCTGGCTGAAATATTGCTCCAAATACCCTGGACCATTCCTCTCCAAAAGAAAAAACACATTTTTGAAATCATTTTGACCTTCTGTATATATGTCAATGGAACAGGCTGTATTTCAGGGTTTTCTTTCTCTTCCAGATAACTTTGTAAATGCTCAGGTGACTCACTTGCCCATGCTAAGATTAAATATGGCACCAAGATAATTAGAAAAGTATCAGGTTGACTGTGTCCGTTTTTCATTCTGATCCTGGGGAGGCAGCATGGGTTTCGGAGTCAGGCAGCCAAGACTTGTTTTGCCAGTTGTGTAATTTCTGGATAATCTCCCCAAACCAGTTTCTAAACCTGGAGGATATCTCAAGCAGAAGGTGCGAGGTGGAAAGCAAGGATAAAAACGGGGGATATTTCAGATGGTTCATTATGACCAAAGTGGAAATTACTTGTGAGGCCAGTTAGGTGATGGAACCTAAGAGGTAAGATCATAAGAAGTCTTGTGTCCCAAGCCAGGTGTTTGGACTCTTTCCTGAAAACAATAGGGAACAACCAAAGGGTTGTTTTAATTGTAATCTTTTAAAACACTGAACAGAATTGTGTTTTTTAAATTATGAATGTAATAACTTATTGTAGAAAAAAATAGATAAAGAAGAAGGGAAACACTTTGAACTAAACTTCGAGAGTTTTGTTAACCTCTTGGGAATGTTTTCCTTTCCTATAGATGGATGTTTTAATAAAATGTAATCAGATTGTAACCACTCTTTTATAATTTTCTTTTCTATTACAATTTTATAAATACCTATGTAAGTCAATGTAGATTTGTTCACATTGTCATTTTAATAGATGTATTGATGTGCCATAATTTCTTTAATATTGTTTTATTCTTGGGTGTTTCCACATGTTGGGATAATAAAGATCCCTGTAATGAACATCTAAACTAAATTCTATTTATTTATTTATTTTTGTGGGTTTTTAATTTTGGCCGTGCCATGTGGCTTGCGGGATCTTACTTCCCCGACCAGGAATTGAACCTGAGCCGTTGGCAATGAAAGCATAGAGTCCTAACCATTGGACTGCCAGGGAATTCCCTGTAACTAAATTATAGCACACGTTCATAATAATTTCCTTAGTATAAACTTTAAGACATGGAAGGATGTGCTTATTTTAAAGAGTGTCACATATATTGCCAAGGTACTCCTCAGTAAAATTGTTTATTGATACCTTAACCAGCAGAATTTGAGGCTACTCATTTCATTCTAGAGCCTAAGCAGGACATGGCAAGTTAATTTCTGATAGATTAGAAACAATGTTCCAAGAAAGCAACAAAGATGGTGAAATTAGAGTAATTACGAGGAATGGGGATTTCAAATGTGGAAAATTGCCAACTTGAAAGAGGGAACTGGTAGCATCTTGAGATATTTGAGAGACCACCGTGTGGAAGGAGGCTTGACCTTGTTCTGGGTAATTCTCAAGGACAGGTCTAGGATCAATTAGTAGAAGTCCCAGGAAGAGAGTCTGCCTTAATAGGAGGAAGTTTTTTGTTTTGTTTTTTTTATAAATTTCATGCTAAAATATGCAAATGGCTGATGTAGTATCTTGGTAAGATGTCTCAGGGATAATTCCAGTTGTTGTCTGTGTCCTTTCAAGGAAAAATAAAACAATTCTACAATGCAACATTTTATCTTTTTCAACATCCATGATGTCCTCTGTGCTAGTTAATACTTACACATTTTAAAAATAAATTGAGTTCATAGAAATTGACCAGAGTCCTACCAGGCTGAGTTTAAATGCAAATGTTAAGTGTGTGAATAACTTTTAGATACAGTCAATACTCATTATTTGTGAATTCTGTATTTGCAAATTTGCCTATTGCTGAAATTTATTTGCAACCCCCAAATCAATACTCATAGTACTTTCCTGGTCATTTGCGGATATGCACAGAACTAAAAAAATATGAGTCACCTGACATGCATGTTCCCAGCTGAGGTCCACCAAGGCTATGGTTTACTTTCTTCTTTCAGCTTTCGTACTATAAACAAGTATCTGTTTCACAGTCTATGTACTGTCATGTTTTTTGCACTTTTTGGTTTTTGTTGGTGATTTTGCTGTTTAAATTGGTCCCCAAGAGGAGAAGTGTTGTCTAGTGTCCCTAAGTTCACAAGAAGGCTGTGATGTGCCTTATGGAGAAATATGTGTGTTAGATAAGCATCATTCAGGCATGAGTTACATTTCTGTTGCCTGCATTCAATGCTAATGAATCAACAATATGTATTAAAGTGTCTTTAAACAGAAACACATGTAACACAAGGGTATGTGTAGGTCAACTGCTGAAATGCTGTGACCAGAAACTTCCAGGAACCTAACTTTGTATTTCCCCTAGGAGAAATGAATTTGCTAATTCAGCCTTTGGAATGACCTTAAATAGGACATAGCTGCTGTGAACAGCAAGAATTGACTATATGTATTCTTAAAACACTGATGGAGTCCTTTTGTTCACAGAACCTAACTCTCAAATGTCTAGTCACCCACCCCAATCCCAAAGCCCTGATTATTCAGAGGATAGCTGGCTGTCCAAATGGAGTGCTTAAACCTTTTCAGTGAGCCAGACCATACTATCACACCTGCCAGACCTTGATGGAGGAGGCCAAACCCAGCCGAGTCAGGGGTCGGGGACAGCCCAAGTCTAGTGACATTGCCTTTTTCTGTGATGAGTTATTTAAATATAGTCTGTCCTCTAATAGTTAGGGCCTGTGTTTTCCTCCTATTTAATCTCCCTTAACATAGAGCACAGTTTCAAGTGACATGAAAATCTGGATGGGGAGTAGCAGTGAACCTTAACGAGCCTTAAAAATAACTGTTGTGAAAAGACCAAAACTCTAATTTGAAAAGATACATGTACCCCAATGTTCATTGCAGCACTATTTACAATAGCCAAGACATGAAAGCAACCTAAGTGTCCATCAACAGACGCATGGATAAGGAAGATGTGGTATATATATATATATATATATATATATATATATATATATATATATACCACAGCCATAAAAAAGAATGAAATAAAGCCATTTGCAGCAACATAGATGGAACTAGAGATTATCATACTAAGTGAGGTAAGTCCGACAGAGAAAGACAAATATCATATGATATCACTTATATGTGGAATCTAAAAAACTGATACAAATGAACTTATTTACAAAACAGAAACAGACTCACAGACACAGAAAACAATTTTATGGTTGCCGAAGAGGAAAGGGGGCATGTCTCCTTCCTGACTGTCCTCTGTGGTTTGTCTGTGAGAACTGCTGATAGCAATATGTCTTCAGGAAATGCCAAAATTGGGCAACGTGCGCCCCGTTTAAAGCAACTGCTGTAATGCCAGATGGTCAGTTCAAAGATATCAGCCTATCTGACTACAAAGGAAAATATGTTGTGTTCTTCCTTTACCCTCTTGACTCCACCTTTGTGTGCCCCATGGAGATCATTGCTTTCAGTGATAGGTCAGAAGAATTTAAGAAACTCAACTGCCAAGTGATTGGTGCTTCTGTAGATTCTTACTTCTATCACATGGCATGGATCAACACACCCAAGAAACAAGGAGGACTGGGACCCATGAACATTCCCTTGATATCAGACCCCAAGCACATCATTGCTCAGGACTATGGGGTCTTAAAGGCCAATGAAGGCATCTCATTCATGCCTTTTTATTATTGATGATAAGAGGTATCCTTCAACAGATTACCATAAATGACCTTCCTGTTGGCAGTTCTATGGATGAGACACTGAGACTAGTTCAGGCCTTCTAGTTTACTGACAAACATGGGGAAGTATGCCCAGCTGGCTGCAAGCCTGGCAGTGATACCATCAAGCCTGATGTCCAGAAGAGGAAAGAATATTTCTCTAAGCAAAAGTGAGCGCTGGACCATTTTAGGGCCAGGCTGCAGTAGGTGGCCATGAAAACAAAACTATTGTCTTTTGTACTGTTGTCATGCTTAAAACACAGACCTTACACTCAGCCCAGATGTAGTGTGGGACAGGACAGGCCTTTCCTGCAGGGGTTGGGGAGGCCAGCCTTTCTTCCTCTGGAGGGAATGGCCTGAGCTGTATTATGGGGCAGGCAAACTGATGTGTATAGTTGTAGGGTATCACTTTTGGTCTTTTGTAGCTTTATTAAACTTGAGCTGACACCTTGTTGATTCTTCATTTTAGGGGGGCATTAGCCTTTGAGTGTAAGAGGAATTTACTCTTTGCTTTCCCTCTTTAGGGGAAAATGAGGTGTGAGAGCTGCCTCAGAATCAGGAAATTATATTGAGGGGAAATGCAAGGAGATACAGGGAATGGATCTGAAGCAAGGTGTTTCATTTCACCATATCTGGAGAAGAGCAAGACCTACTATAGTATTGGCCAAGGCACTGCAATTTATGCCTAGGCTGGGTTGCAGGTTAAGATCCCACTGAGATTACTGACATTTACTTTTATACTGCTGGGAGGGCTGTATGAAAACCTGAAGCTTGGCCTCTTCTGATAAATGCCTGGTACTGGTTCTGTAAAAGATCAGAGATATAAGCTTCAGTAGCTTTGGAACTAAAAGTGGGAGGGGGAGACAAACACAAGCGCTGGTGTTCATAGGGTAGGGCTTTCTCTGTCAAAAGCACAGTGCTGTGCACCTCGTGGCTTCTCTGGGTTTCTGTCCTTGATTTAAGGGTAGTTCTTTCTTGTCCTCATATCATTGTCCTGAGGGAGGGTTGTCAGTGGGGCAAAGGTGGATTCCTCCTGGGCTCTTGAGGCTAGGGCAGATTCAGGACTGAGAATCCTTCTGTATATCATGTGGTGCCCTTCTAGACACCTTCCAGACACGGCTACGCCAGTCTACCTAGCCCTCCAGTATTCAGACAAGCAAGAACTATGAGCGACAGTATAGGATTCCAGGGGCCTTTAATAATAGCTTATTATATGCCAGGCACTATTTCGTATTTATTCAGTCTCCATAATAACCCTCTGAGGCAGGTACCGTTATTTAGGGGATAGTTGCTTCTTAAGCCCTGTAACAAGTAGTAGCATCTTGAAGCACTGCAGAGAAATGGTAACAGGTAATAATCCCATATTCCAAGGCAGGTGGCAAGTCTGGATCTGCTTTGGTCTTTTGACCAAACTTCTTTGAACCTTGTTATCTTCTTTTAAGATCTCTACTATTATTCTTTATCAAAAATGATCATCTTGTACCCAATGAAAGTCTTGTCTAGCCGAAAAAAAAAGAAAAAAAAAGAGGAAAGTGGGGGATGGATAATTAGGAGTTTGGGATTAACATATACACACTACTATATATAAAATAGATAAACAAGAAGAACCTACTGTATAGCACAGGGAACTATATTCAATATCTTGTGATAACCTATGTTGGAAAAGAATCTGAAAAAAAAAATGTATAACTGCTATACACCAGAAAGTAACACAACATTGTAAATCAGCTATACTTCAGTTAATAAAAATAACTGTTGACACTTACTGAGCATTAAGAAGACTGAAAAATGTATGAAGGACTTTGGTGAAAGCTGTTGTGCCAATCTCCAACCCAGCAGATTTCTCTACAGACTAGTAATTAAAGGGTTAATATCTGGCAGAGCAAGGGGCTTCCATCCCCCAGCTCCAACCTCCAGATTGCTGAGCTCCGGGGCACCTAATCTCAGTTAATCTCCAGCACTGCTCTCTACATTGCCCTTCTTATCCACATTTCTTTGATGAGAAAAATAAGCTTTACAGAAGGTGTGAGACGTGTCTAACACACACAGCTAGAAAGTGGCAGAACTGGGGTTTGAGTGTAACAGTTTTCAAGCAGCCAGTCCATGTCTGCAAACTGACAGCTGAATTTGATCCACTGCTTTGTTTGGGGTTTTATAGGTGATCTGAATTAGTTGCTATTATTTAAACATTGGGAAGTAAATAGAGGGTGTCCGAGAAACTGGTACCAGAGCATGGAAGCTCTGGTTTTCAGGTCTTCACTCAGCCCATTGCATTCATTTGCATTTCCTGTCTGGCTCTGGAGGCATTGATTTATGATCATGCTGACCTCTGTAGTCAGCCCCTTACTTTGAATATAATACTGTCATGTATATTATTTCATCTCATCCTCATGCTTTTATGACTATTCTGCAGCTGAGGGAATTTGCCCAAGGTCAGATGTCTAAGTGAGCTGAGATGCAATCTTATTTCTCCAGCCTCTTCTACACCGTCTTCTTGAATTATGCACAGACCCACTACCCATGAAAAGCAAGGTCTGGTTAGGATGTTCCTAATGCAATGGACTCTGGAGATTGCTCTGATAAAAGCGAGGATCCAGCGGTGCAGAGCAGGGGTGGGGTGAGGCAACAATGTCTCTATGGAAAATTGTTCTTTAAGTGTGAAGTTCAAGTGAGCCCTTCATGTTCTGCCATTCCTGCTTTGAGGCCGTAGTTTAAATTTGTGTTCTAGGGCATTGGAAACAGTTCTCTAAGAGTCAAGCACATTTTTTCCCCCAAGAAGCTTGCTTCTCATCACCATCTCCTTGCTTCCTAAGGTCAACATCCTGGTAGTGGGGGCCCCCTTCTTCAGTAGGTGTTCTCTGCTGGAAGAGTTCCTGGAATTCGCTCACTGTCAGGATGACATTTCCACATCAAAGGCCACAGGAATTAGGCCATTCCATGGGAGCCCATTGGACAGGGCACAAACAACCTAAAGATGCCTGTCTCATCCAAACAGCACACAGCACAGCCAAAATGGCATGCACAGCCTCCCGACAGCCATGGCCTTGAGTGTCATGGAATTCTTCTGAGGAAGTCCCCCAGCTGGTCTCCCCACTTCCAGTCCCTCTTCCAAACCATGGCCAGCTTAATCCTTCTAAAACTCTGTTTCCTTCTTGTCTCCCTCACTCAAAAGCCTTTGATGCATTCCCAATTCCTTGAAAATAAAGTCAAAATTACCTCTCTTGTATTCTGTGTCCTTCATGGCTTGAACTTTCTCCAACCCTTATCTAGCTTTCATCTTACTGTTTTCCTTCCGGAACATTCTTCTCTGATCAAACAGGGATACTTGGCCTTCACCAAGGACTCCATCTGCAAATCTTTTTTTCTGTTCTCCACTGGGTGTGTGGGTCCGTATCCTTTCAAGACCCAGTCCAACTTCTCTCTTTTGATGTTTAAGACTTCTTATTCTCATTTTCCTTAGTTGGAAAGTGCATTGTGATGAGGATTAAGTTCACTTAACTAGCTGACAACAAAAACTGCTGTGGAGGAGGAGGAGATGGTGGTGCTTCTTCATGGAGATCCACGAATATTGGGATGTCCCTTGACTGAAGCTTTAGACTCACACAAAACATTGGCTTCCAGTTTCCAAGTGTTGAAATGAATACAAAGCTTATCAACTCAGTATATAATATATTTCTTTTTTGTTACCTTCTAAGTTTCATTCATTCACTGATTCAAACACAGTTTGGATAAACAGTAGTCTCAATCTATGCTTCAACTCATATCTTATCCATACCCTTGCCACATTTTCTACTTCTTTTTCTTTCTTGGTAAATGGGACTAATACCATTCTGAAGGGGTAACTGGGAGGACTGAATGAGATAATGTTCATCCATTATGGTGTCTGGCATGTGTAAGGCACATGCCAGACACAAAATTGGTACTTAGCAAATGCCCCAGCTTTCCTTCTGATGAATCTTGTAATCAATCTGGGACATCACAGACAGGAATCTTGTCCAAATTACCACATGTTCCCTGGACTGATTTTGGTCTGAGATACAAGCTCTACCTGAAGTGTTTGTATTTCATAGGTGTATTGCATGGCTTCTCTTGAATTTTTATTAGACTAATTTTTGAAGAAAATCTGAAAATAAGAGCCAAAAGAAAATGTTCAGCTTATCCTTCCTTTTATGGGCATGTTGGCAATTTTTCTGTTCAAACAAACAGCCTCTGTTATGTTCTTACCCAACTTGATTCTCAAAGAGTCTAAAACTTGTTCTGGAATGAACTTGCTGGCCAGTTTCTTTTTAAAGTATAATATTAAAATATGTTTTAAAAAGGCAACACAAAATATCTCTGGCTCTTTCATGTGGACATTGCATCAGCAATTTCCAGGCCTTTTGATTGGAAGGAAAAATAATGTTTTGCTCACTCCCCCATCTGAGTATAAGGGATAACTGATAATAATATCTACAGGTGGCAGCCCAAATGGAAATCATCTCTTTGACACAGATGATGCAGCTATTTGGAACTCATACTTTTTTATTAAATTTCATTCTCTTCTAAGCGAATATCCCAGAAATCAAACAGCCCTCTGGACCCTATATACCTGGACATACTAGGAGGAAAATATTGCTTGCAAATGGATACTGATCAGTTTTCAGGGGTAATCAAGGGACGTGGAGATTCAGTTTGAGCAAGAGAAGATGGCCAAATGAGCTGGCACAAGTTGGATGATTTGGCAGGCAGAAGTCAGCAAGGATGATAAGTCCAGGGAAGGTGGAAGGCAAGGGCAGATGGCAGAGAGGAACGATGTTGAGAATGACCATTGCTGTCCAAACCCCGCTGCACTTGCGCATGGAGAGTTTTCAGGTTAGTGTCTGCTGTGGGCAACCTCAATTCTGGCTGCCCCTCCGCTATCTTCCTGGGCATCTGTGTCAATGATGACAGACCTCATGCCCACCTCTCTCTGAAATGCTTTGTACCTTGCTCAAGCCCTTCTGCAGCCTCTGATACATTTTCACTTTTTCATTCATTTCATCCAGAGGTCCTGGAGCCAGGACACCACCTTTCACGGCATAGTTTTTGTCATTTTGCAGATTTCGAAGGAAGCACGCAACTCTCCAAGGATTGAATTTGTGCTTTATCTGGAGGCACGGGAGCAGGGTAAAAAGACTGTGGGCTTTGGGGTCATAGAGACTCAAGTTTGAATCTTGGTTTTGTCACTTATTGACTCTGGACAAACCACGGGGCCTCTCTGAATCTAATTTCCTCATCTGAAAAGTTTCCTCATCTGTAAAATGGGAGGCAGCCACTTTACAGGATTTTGTGAGGATTAAGAGCGGCCATCAAGTGACATATTTGACACACAGCAGAAAATGGAACAAATGGCAGTTAAAATGAAAGGAGTGGTGAGACATAAAGCAGAGGGCATAATTGGTCAAGAGCCTGTGATGTATCTGAAATCGTCAAGATGAAATCTATTTGATCAGTGCAAGCACTTTTTCACTATTTCCCCAAATTTAATTTGGAAGTGTACAAGACGTGGTAGACTCAGCTTTGGTTCAAATATGCTTAGGTCTCCCATATTCTAGAAATAACTTGTTTTGCTTTTGCTAACCCCTCACGCTGTCTTCCTCACTCTTCCCTTCTGGGTTCCACCATATTTGCTAAAGGATTAAGCTACGCCTGCTGTAGACTCTTCCTAGCCACTCATTCCTTCCTTTCAAGCCTGATTTCTGTTCCCACCGCTCTCCTGAAAAGTCTCTCTAGAGTTTAGAACATTATCGATGTGCTCACACCAGTGTGTACACATCCAGCCTTGTCAACTCTGCAGCTTTCCACACCATTGGCTAGTAACTTTCTCTAGAACAGCAGTTCTCAACCTTGGCTGTATATTAGAATCACCTGGGGGGCTTTAAAAATTATTTACGCCTGGATCCCAGCATCAGGGATTCTGAAGTAATGGTCTGGGGTGCAAACTGGGCTTTAGGTTTTTTCAAAGCTCCCTTGTTGATGATTAAGGTGCAGCTAGGGTTGAGAACCACAGATAAGACTTTCTTTCTCTTTTATTTATAAAATATTGCAAAGCTCTGTTTCACATCTTCTGAATTTCTTTTGGGGTCTTCCTCAAATCCTGTTCTTAGAGTGTGTTTTTCTGTAATAAAGGAGGCAAGTGTTGCATTAAGGCAATTTATAGTTAGAGTTTTTGCTATAGTGTTGCTAAAGGAAATCTGCCACTTGTGGTTAATCAGAAAGCTTACCAAATGCAGGTTCAAGGTATGGCTGGATACGATGGGGAAAGAATGAGGAAAGGAAGGAAGGAAAGAAAATCTTATGCTTTATGATCCAAACAATAACTCTGTGTATCTAATGCTTTCTCTTCTATTGCATTTCAACAGAAGTACCAGGAATATTAATCTTAGCTATGACTGATTGAGCACCATGGTATATCCTCATAACAACTTCAATGAGATGGATATTATTATCCTCATTTTTTACATCAAAGAAATGGAGGTGGGCAGAGTTAGTTCCCCAAGGACACAAGCCTAGAAAAATGACAAAACTGTGACTTTTAACTCGGGTCAAATCCTCTCTGTATTAGAATCCTAAGTAATTGATGCCAAATCTTGGAGAATTGCTTCCAAAGTCCTACTTGAGGGAGATATTCAAATACCTGAAATCATACTCACATCTCCCATTAGTTTTCCCATCTCTAGGGGAGGACCTTGCAATCCTTGTTTGTGTGCTTTGGTTTTATTACTTCTCATCCTCTGGTCACACAAACTACCTCTACTTCAGCTTGACAATGGCCCTATTGGCATGTGGTGTCCAGAGTCTAGTATAACAGTGATAGCCTTAGGCATATTTCGGGATAATGGCTGAGTCAGTAACAATACAGAAAATCTGTGATGATGGTTACATTTCTATGTTCAGGAGAAAGTGTTGAAAATAAAGGACTAGGTTTTCACAGAGAGGGAGTAATCTGAGGTGGAGATACAGGTTTCTCTGCAGGCTTCAGAGGGAAGTTGACAGTGACAGAAAAGAGGAAATAGTACAATGTAAGGGAAGATGAGGAAACTGAGTATCTGTAGGGGAAAGTAGAAAAAAATTCAGAGGAACATTTCCTTCCTCCTTCCTTCTCCCCTCCCTTCCTTCTTCCCTTTATCTGATATTTTTCTCCCATGAACTTTACAGCTGTTGCTTGAACCCACATTCAGTAACCTTTTTTTTTCATACATAACTACTCTCCATATTTGATAAAAATCTCAAACCATTATTTTTGATTCCCACAAATATAATACATAAAATTTTTTTTCTGAAATACTAAGCTCAGCAAATTAAGTATCTTGAGACTAATATAAACACATACAACTGCTGTTCTACTGACTTCCAGGAAAAAAACAAAAACAAAAACTTCTTATCAAGATGTTCTGGGTTTCCTTTTATTTGTGCTAGGGATTCAGAATTATAATAATCTGCCAGTAATAATTTATACATTCTAGTTGATTGTCTACAAGTAAAATATTGCTGGCTCTGCTTTGTGAGTTCTGGATTTGACACGACACTGACAATACTGTGGATTTCCTTTAGCAACCTCCTAGCAATGCCTTCAACTACAAATTGCCTTCATTATAAGATCTGCATTCTTTACTACACAAAACAATATTCTAAATAAGATTTGAGTGAGCTTTTAATACAATACAGCACTGGATAGCCAGTGAGAGATTAATGAAATGTTGAAAAGAAAGCTGAGATATGGAGAAAACAGGTGCCTGGGGCAGGGCAAGAGGAAAGGAATTAATTTCTTATCCTCCTGCACTTTACCCCAGCACACCAGAGAATACATGGGTCACTTTAAGTCTGAAAGGACTCTGCGTTTGGCTGCCAGGAAGTGAAATTTCACGCTCAATCACAGTAACCAAATTGGGTCTTGTGGTTCACATATTTTGTTTCCCTTTTGCATCAGGGCTTTGACTTTTTAACTTCCACTTAAACTGCTTCATTTTGCACATTTCTTTTAACTTGCCTCAAATCCTGTGTAAAAGGGGCATTCTGACAATTATGAGGTTTGTACTATGTACCAGGCACTGCTTGCGGCACTCCAGTTATTGGAGTGTACATGCTACAGGGTATGAGGTATAAAGATGAACAAACAAAAAATAGAATTTAGACTTCGGGGTTGTTGTGAAGAAGAGGACAAGAGGAAAATGAAGAGAGGGGAGAGGACTTTGGAGAAGGTGATGGTTGGGATGAAAGAGAAAGGCTGAGAAAGTAGAGGAAGAGAGAGGAGGAGAATACATGAAGAGGAGCTTACAGAAAGTGAGAAAAGAGAAGCTGTGTAGAATAATGAACTGAAGGACACAAAGAATAGGGTAGAAAGAGGGAAATGGCTGAATGTCGCGGGCTGGGTGGGAAGAAGTCTAAGGGTAAGGGTGGAAAAGAGAAAAAGAGAGGAGAGGCTGATTATCTGTAGAAGAGGTTGGGTGAGAAGGACGTAATTGTGTCCCCACCCCCCAAATGCAGAAGTCAAAGCCCCAATCCCCAATGTGATTATATTTGGAGGTAGGACCTTTAAGGAGGTAATTAAGGTTAAATGAGGTCATGAGGGTGGGGCCCTGATCCAACAGGATGTGTGTCCTTATAAGAAGAGGAAGAGATTGTGTTCCTGTCCTGCTAGAAAGAAACACAAACCCACCCATTAGCAGAGAGGCTGTCTAAAACCATAATAAGGTCACAGACACCACAAAAACACAACACCAGATGCTGCCTTGCCCACCAGAAAGACAAGATCCAGCCTCATCTACCAGAGCACAGGCACCAGTCCCCTCCACCAGGAAGCCTAAACAACACACTGAATCAACCGTAACCACTGGGGGCAGACAAAAAAAACAATGGGAACTAAAACCTGAAGCCTGTGAAAAGGAGACCCCAAACACTGTAAGTTAAGCAAAATGAGAAGACAGAGAAACACATAGCAGATGAAGGAGCAAGGTGAAAACCCACCAGATCAAACAAATGAAGATAAAACAGGCAGTCTACCTGAGAAAGAATTCAGAGTATGATAGTAAAGATGATCCAAAATCCTGGAAATGAAAAGGAGAAAATACAAGAAACGTTTAACAAGGACCTAGAAGAACTAAAGAGCAAACAAACAATGATGAACAACACAATAAAAGAAATTAAAAATTCTCTAGAAGGAACCAAGAGCAGAATAACTGAGGGAGAAGAACGGATAAATGACCTGGAAAATAAAATAGTGGAAATAACTGTTGCAGAACAGAATAAAGAAAAAAGAATGAAAAGAAGAGAGGGCAGATTCAGAGACTTCTGGGACAACATTAAACACACCAGCATTCGAATTATAGGGGTCTCAGAAGAAGAAGAGAAAAAGAAAGGGACTGAGAAAATATTTGAAGAGATTATGGTTGAAAACTTCCCTAATATGGGAAAGGAAATAGTTAATCAAGTCCAGGAAGAACAGAGAGTCCCATACAGGCTAAATCCAAGGAGAAACATGCCAAGACACATATTAATCAAACTACCAAAATTAAATACAAAGAAAAAATATTAAAAGCAGCAAGGGAAAAACAACAAATAACATAAGAGGGAATCGCCATAAGGTTAAGAGCTGATCTTTCAGCAGAAACTCTGCAAGCCAGAAGGGAGTGACAGGACATATTTAAAGTGATGAAAGGGGAAAACCTACAACCAAGATTACTCTACCCGAGAAGGATCCTATTCAGATTCAACGGAGAAATTAAAACCTTTACAGACAAGCAAAAGCTAAGAGAATTCAGCACTACCAAACCAGCTCTACAACGAATGCTAAAGGACCTTCTCTAAGTGGGAAACACAAGAGAAGAAAAGGACCTACAAACCCATAACAATTAAGAAAGTGGTAATAGGAACGTACATATCAATAATTACCTTAAATGTAAATGGATGAAATGTTCCAACCAAAAGTCATAGACTGGCTTAATGGACACAATAACAAGACCTGTACATATGCTGTCTACAAGAGACCCACTTCAGACCTAGGGACACATAAAGACTGAAAGTGAGGGGATGGAAAAAGATATTCACGCAAATGGAAATCAAAAGAAAGCTGGAGTGCAATTCTCATATCAGACAAAATAGACTTTAAAACAAAGACTTAAAAGACAAAGAAGAACATTACCTAATGATCAAGGGATCAAACCAAGAGGAAGATATAACAATTGTAAATATTTATGCACCCAACATAGGAGCACCTCAACACATAAGGCAAATGCTAACAGCCATAAAAGACAAAATCGACAGTAACACAATCATAGTAGGGGACTTTAACACCCCACTGACAGCAATGGACAGATCATCCAAAATGAAAATAAATAAGGAAGCACAAGCTTTAAATGATACATTAAAGAAGGTGAACTTAATTGATATTTATAGGACATTCCATCCAAACACAACAGAATACACCTTCTTCTCAAGTGCTCATGGAACATGCTCCAGGATAGATCTTATCTTGTGTCACAAATCAAGCCTTGGGAAATTTAAGAAATTGAAATCGTATCAGATATCTTTTCTGACCACAGCGCTCTGAGACTAGATATCAATTACAGGAAAAAAAACTGTAAAAAATACAAACACATGGAGGCTAAACAATACACTACTTAATAACCAAGAGATCACTGAAGAAATCAAAGAGGAAATCAAAAAATAACTAGAAACAAATGACAATAAAAACATGATGATCCGAAACCTATGGGATGTGGCAAAAGCAGTTGTAAGAGGGAAGTTTATAGCAATACAATGCTAACTCAAGAAACAAGAAACATCTCAAATAAACAACCTAACCTTACACCTAAAGCAATTTGAGAAAGAAGAACCAAAAAACCCCAAAATTAGCAGAAGGAAGGAAATCATAAAGATCAGATCAGAAATAAATGTTAAAAAAATGAAGGAAACAATAGCAAAGATCAATAAAACTAAAAGTTGGTTCTTTGAGAAGATAAACAAACTTGATAAACCATTAGCCAGACTCATCAAGAAAAAAGGGAGTAGACTCAAATCAATAGAATGAGAAATGAATAGGAGAAGTAACAACCAACACTGCAGAACTACAAAGGATCATGATAGATTACTATAGACAACTGTATGCCAATAAAATGGACAACCTGGAAGAAATGGGCAAATTCTTAGAAAAGCACAACCTTCTGGGACTGAACATGGAAGAAATAGAAAATATAAACTGTCCATTCACAAACACTGATATTGAGACAGTGATTAAAAATCTTCCAACAAACAAAAGCCCAGGACCAGATGGCTTCACAGGTGAAGTCTATCAAACATTTAGAGAAGAGCTAACACTTATCCTTCTCAAAATCTTTCAAAATGTAGCAGAGGGAGGAACACTCCCAAACTCATTCTATGAGACCAACATCACCCTGATACCAAAACCAGACAAAGATGTCACAAAAAAAGAAAACTACAGGCCAATATCACTGATGCACATAGATGCAAAAATCCTCAACAAAATACTAGCAAAGAGAATCCAGCAGCACATTAAAAGGATCATACACCATGATCAAGTGGGGTTTATCCCAGGAATGCAAGGATTCTTCAATATACGCAAATCAATCAATGTGATACACCATATTAACAAACTGAAGGAGAAAAAACATATGATCATCTCAATAGATGCAGAAAAAGCTTTTGACAAAATTCAATACTGATTTATGATAAAAATCCTCCAGAATGTAGGCATAGAGGAAACTTACCTCAACGTAATAAAGGACATATTTGACAAACCCACAGCCTACATCATTCTCAATGGTGAAAAACTGAAACCATTTCCACTAAGATCAGGAACAAGAAAAGGGTGCCCACTATCACCACTATTATTCAACATAGTTTTGTCAGTTTTAGCCACAGCAATCAGAGAAGAAAAAGAAATAAAAAGAATCCAAATTAGAAAAGAAGTAAAAGTGTCATTGTTTGTAGATGACATAATATATACATAGAGAATCCTAAAGATGCTACCAGAAAACTACTAGACCTAATCAATGAATTTGGTAAAGTAGCAGGATACAACATTAATGTATAGAAATCTCTTGCATTCCTATACACAAATGATGAAATATCTGAAAGAGAAATTAAGGAAACACTCCCTTATACCACTGCAATAAAAAGAATAAAATACCTAGGAATAAACCTACCTAAGGAGACAAAAGACCTGTATGCAGAAAACTATAAGACACTGATGAAAGAAATTATAGATGATACAAACAGATGGAGGGATATACCATGTTCTTGGATTGGAAGAATCAACATTGTGAAAATGATTATACTACCCAATGCAATCTACAGATTCAATTCAATCCCTATTTTAGCCACCAGTGGCATATTTCACAGCACTAGAACAAAAAATTTCACAATTTGTATGGAAACACAAAAGACCCCGAATAGCCCAAGCAATCTTGAGAAAGAAAAATGGAGCTGGAGAAATCAGGCTCCTGGACTTCAGACTATAGTACAAAGCTATAGTAATCAAGACAGTATGGTACTGGCACGAAAACAGAAATATAGATCAGTGGAATAGGATAGAAAGCCCAGAGATAACCCCATGCACATATGGTCACCTTATCTTTGATAAAGGAGCCAGGAATATACAATGGAGAAAAGACAGCCCCTTCAATAAGTGGTGTTGGGAAAACTGGACAGCTACAAGTAAAAGAATGAAATTAGAACACACTGTAACACCATACACAAAAATAAACTCAACATGGATTAAAGACCTACATGTAAGGCCAGACAGTGTAAACTCTTAGGGAAAAACATAGGCAGAGCACTCTATGACATAAATCACAGCAAGATCCTTTTTGACCCACCTCCTAGAGAAATAGAAATGTAAACAAAAATAAACAATTGGGACCTAATGCAACTTAAAAGCTTTTGCACAGCAAAGGAAACCATAAACAAGACCAAAAGACAACCCTCAGAATGGGAGAAAATGTTCGCAAATGAAGCAACTGACAAAGGATTAATCTCCAAATTTTACAAGCAACTCATGCAGCTCAATATCAAAAAAACAAACAACCCAATTAAAAAATGGGCAGAAGACCTAAACAGACATTTCACCAAAGAAGATACACAGATTGGCAACAAACACATGAAAGAATGCTCAACATCACTAATCATTAGAGAAATGCAAATCAAAACTATAATGAGTTATCACCTCACACCAGTCAGAATGCCCATCACCAAAAAATCTACAAACAATAAATGCTGGAGAGGTGTGGAGAAAAGGGAACCCTCTCGCACTGTTGGTGGGAATGTAAATTGATACAGCCACTTTGGAGAACAGTATGGAGGTTCTTAAAAAAGTAAAATAGAACTACCATATGATGCAACAATCCCTCTACTGGGCGTATACCCTGAGAAAACCATAATTGAAAAAGAGTCATGTACCACAATGTTTACTGCAGCTCTATTTACAATAAGCAGTACATGGAAGCAACCTAAGTGCCTATTGACAGATGAATGGATAAAGAAGATGTGGCACATATACACAGTGGAATATTACTCAGCCATAAAAAGAACCAAAATTGAGTTATTTGTGGTGTGGATGGACCTAGAGTCTATCATACAGAGTTAAATCAGTCAGAAAAAGGAAAACAAATTCTGTATGCTAACACATATATATGGAATCTAAAAAAAAATGGTTCTGAAGAACCTAGGGGCAGGACGGGAATAACGATGCAGACATAGAGAATGGAGTTGAGGACACGCGGATGGGGAAGTGTAAGCTGGGACAAATTGGGAGAGTGGCATGGACATATATGCACTACCAAAGGTAAAATCAATCGCTAGTGGGAAGCAGCCACATAACACAGGGAGATCAGCTCGGTGCTTTGTGTCCACCTAGAGGGGTGGGATAGGAAGGGTAGGAGGGAGATGCAAGAGGGAGGAGATATGGGGATATATGTATACATATTGCTGATTCACTTTGTTATACAGCAGCAACTAACATACCATGGTAAAGCAATTATACTCCAATAGAGATATTAGAAAAAATAAAATAAAATAAAGAAATAAGAAGAGGAAGAGATACCACACGAGATCTCTCTCTCTCTCTCTCTCTCTCTCTCTGTCTCTCTCCCTCTCTTTGTCTGACATGTGAAGACATAGAGAGAAGCTGGCCATCTGCAAGCCAGAAAGAAAGTTTTGGCTGGAAACCAACCCTGCTGGCACCTTGATCTTGGAATTCCATCCTCCAGAACCACAAGGAAATAAATTTCTGTTGTTTAAGCCCCCAGCCTGTGGTATTATCCTGTTATGGCAGGCTTAGTGGACTAACACAAGGCGTATGGAGATTTAAAGTTAGCAGAAGCGGCCAGGAGACTCACTGTTCACCCCAACTTGACCATCTCTGGGCACATGGGCAGTAAAATACATTTTACTTTTCTTCCTGAAATTCAAGAGACAGAAGGACTCCGGCTCTGTTGGCAAGGGGATCATGTATTCACGTACATATGTGTCACTAAAAACTGATGGTGGGGTTTTGGGTCTCATTTGTAAAATAGGATTAAACATAGTACCAACCTTACAGCTGTGTTGGGAGGTTTAAATGAGGGTTTATCTAGATGTATACCTCTGTGTAGGAAGAGCTCTCTGTTAGCTATTGTTATTAATAATAGTGTGTGTGTGTGTGTGCAAAAAAAAAGAAAATTTTTTGAAGGGTGAGGGCTCCTGTGGTTTCCCACATAGCAGGAAAATGGGAACAGTTTTTATGTCTCTAGGTTATATTAGGTTGAACCGTATGACATTGTCATTTCTATAGGTCAGAAACACAGCAAGTGTTTTTAAAATTGGAACATGTCACATAAAAATCCAGATATATGGATTTTCTTGAAAAATCTGAAGATCTGGCACCATAGGGTCACACTGCACCTGGACACCCCCCACTGGAGCAGGTGGTGACTGCCCATGTTAGGTGGAGCGTGTGGTGTCAGGCCTCCTGGGTCTCTGCCACATGCTTATTCATTCATGCACAGCAGCTTGGTCCTGCAGATTTAGGATTGTCGCCCCGATGCAGCATATGGTGCAGAGTTACGCTAATGTGTTGCTGACAACAGCCAGAGAAATGGGTATATTTTCTTTCGCAGGCAAAAGCATTAGGTCAGCAATGTAGATTTGTGTAAGCAAATGGAAAGCACAAATCATCCCAAACCAAACATCTTTGGCCTTGAATAATCAAAACAACCAGGGAGAGGCACTCTGGATTTCACTCATCATTTTGCTTTGACAACATGGTGGGAACACTTTCATCCTGGCCGAAATTCTTTCCCTTGACCAGTTTACATTCATGTGCAAGTCCATTCATTGAGTATCTAGTGTGTGTCCATTCCTCTTGCTTGTACTTTTGTTTCTAATCTCCTACTAGATGTCAGTTTGTCCAGTGAGAAGAAATCCCCTAAGACAAAGAGGCTGAGGTAAAAAATTAGCTGGCCAGACAAAACTATCAGGCTCCTAACATTAACTAGTATTTGTATTTCACCTTCTGACTTACACATTTTTCTCACATAATATCTTATTTATGATACCAAAGGGCCCACTGGAGTAAGTACTTATTGTTCTCATTTTCAGTGATGAACAGAGGTTCATAGTATTCAAATAACTTGCCCACAATCACACAACCAGGAAGGGTTAGGACTGAAACTGCCACACAAGGAGATCACGATTCCAGATTCTTCATTTTTTTAGTAAACTAGGAAGAAAAGCAGCACCACAGCACGGATGAAAATAGGCTCTGCTGTAACTAAGTTAAAGAATAATCTGAGTGTCTTAGTTGTTGTTGTTTTTATGAGATTGGCTGACTAGCAAAGCTGATGCAAATTTAGCATTAAGGAAAATAGAGTATTTAGGTCACAGACAGTAATAGCTGCCCTGTGCCCTAGGCTGTCAGACAGTATCCAGAGAAGTAGTTAGTGCAGCTCTGGAGAGTATCTGCTTCTCCCTAAGGCATCACTAATCAAACTCTACGTTCTTTCCTGCTAACCTTAGATTGGGTTCAGATTTTTTCTCAATGCAGGGCTCTGCGTAGCTGTTACCCATCCCAGGAAATTGATATGGAGCTAGCACTAGGTGTGAAACTCATCTGGTATCCGGTGTTCAGGTATAGATGTCATTTCAAAGGAGGCATGAGTATTTTTGGTGAACCACATAGTGTCTGGGGAAATTCCTCCCTGCAAGTTCAGGGATACCCTAGAGAGAGTTAGGAAGAGAGGTGGTGATGGTCTTTAAATATTTAAGAAGCCAGAGGAAAGAAGTGGACTTCTTGCTACTGATAAAAGCAGAACAAGGACCAGGAGAGAACCATTAAAAAAGAGCCAGATTCTGGCATAAGAAAGATCTTTCTGGTGACCAGTGGTATTTTAATGGAAGAGGCTGCTTTATTAAGTATAAGCTTTTGGCTATGGCTGGTGTTGAAGCTAGAGGTAGGGTCTGTAGTGTGGATAAATTCTCAAAGTCTTTTTGGAGACCATTTTATCTCAGACTCGAGGACAAACAGGAGGATGACCAACAATTTCTGTAATATTATAAGGACACCACACATAAATTGTTTTCAAGAAATGAGAGTTTTTAAGTCTCTAAATTATATCGGAATTATATTAAATTGCCATTTTTTTGTTGGTAATAGAATGGTTGAAGGTCAGCAGTTGTATATGGCTCAACATAATTTATACAAAGGCAAGGGAATAGACTCAATTCTTTAGACCTATGTCATATGGAGAAAAGGGATGCATGAGAAACTGTGAAGACTTCACTGTGCATGGCTTTTGGGTTGTTCTGGACTGAATTGGGCTTCCCCAAAAGTCACATGTTGAAGTACCTCACCATGGGACTATTTGGAGATACCAACTTTTAAAGGGGTGATGAAGTTCAAATGAGGCCCTGAGGATGGTTCTTAATCCAATCTGACTGGTATCCTTATAAGAAGAGGAAATTGGGACACACAGAGAGATACCAGGGATGCTCTGCACAGTGGAGAAACCACATGAGGACACAGTGAGAAGGCAGCCATCTGCAAGTCAAGGAGAGAGGCCTCAGAAGGGATCAAACCTATGACACCTTGGTCTTAAACTTCTAGCTTCCAGAACTGTGAGAAAATAAATTTCTGTTGTTTAAACCACCTAGTCTGTGGTATTTGGTGCAATGGGTATATGGATATATGGAGGGGAGCAGTAGGGGTGCAGGGAATGAGGAAGGTGGGTAAGAGACAGATTTTCAAAGCTCCCCATGACAATGCCAAGGAATATGGTCTTTACTGTGAAAGAAAAGAGGGGATGCTAATGCTCTGAGGAACTGATATGAACACCTGTGATAAAATGGGTTGGTAATTCAAAGAATCCCTAAACTGAGATTCTACTGATGTTAAATTAGATTTTAGAGTGGCCAGGGGTCAAAATTACTCCTAAGAAGTCTTTTCTAAAAAAATTAATGATGTAAGAAAGAAACTGAAACAATCACTTACCAGTTTAAGAGAATAAGCTGCTTTGAGGTGGCAAGGTCACCAGCTAAAGTTTTAATGACAGCTCTCAAATATCATTAGTGTACATCTGGCAGGATGCGTTTTAAAGCAATGACATCAGCTATGGTTTTCTGTTATTGGTAGTATAAGAAGGCACTAAAAGTGTAAATATTTAATACTGGTTTGTAATTAGCTTTTGATTGATTAGGACTAACTTCTTTCCCTTGACTTAGAGGCAGAGACAGACAAATGCATGTTCGACTTTGAGCTTCCTTCTAGCTCTGTGGCCTTTGACAAGTCACATTACCTTGCTCTAATCTTTCAAATGGGATGAAGTCTCCCTCGCTGCTGCCTTGCAGATGAGTGATGAGATGGGGTAAAAAGCCATTCCATGAGATTATCAGTATGTCAAACAGAATCACACTATGTTCATGGTGGGAAAAATCTCTATTTAAAACAAATGTTATAGAAAACAGCCTTGTGGTTGCCAAGGGGGAGGAGGGTGGGAGGGATGGGTTGGAAGTTTGGGATTAGCAGATGCAACGTATTATATATTGGATGGATAAACAGCACGGTCCTATTATACAGCACAGGGAACTATACTCGATATCCTGTGATAAACCATAATGGAAAAGAATATGAAAAATGTATATATATATATATGTATATGTATAACTGAATCGCTTTGCTCTGCAGCAGAAATTAACACAACATTGTATATCAACTTTACTTCAATTAAATAAATTTAAACAATGTTAATTGGAAATGTCTACTGAAGAATTAGGTAAGAACAGAGCTCTGGTAGAGAATAAGGAATCCTTTCCAGGACTCCATGTGGCAGGGTGGAAAATGTATGGGTTTTAGAGATGGGAACAACTTTAAATACCTGCTCCATCCCTTAGTGCTCATAGGACATTGGATAAGTGACTCACCTCTCTCATCTGAAAAATGGGGACACGTAGTAAGTACATGTAAAGTACTGGCACATAGTAGGTTCTTAATAAAAAGCCTCTACTAAACTCTTGTGGCAAACTGAGCAACTTTGGAGAAGCCATTTCATCAATTATTGGGACATGCATTCCACTGACCATTATTGAATACCTATTGGGTATGCAACAAAATAACTTAGGGAAATATTTATTTGTGTGTGTTCTCCACTCCCAACTTATCCCAAGAATGTTGCCCGGCTTTTTGTACTTCCTTGTTTCAAGGTTGTATAGGCAGAGCAGAAAGCAGAAGTTTCTTGAAAATAATACTTTTTCCTTTCTTTTCTGAAAGTCCAAGCCCAAGAGTATATGGTGGGAAAGGGGAGAATGCAGGGCCTTTGATGGGAGATTTCCCCAGACCTGGAGGGACTGGAGGTCAGATATTGTGGATCTGTGAGAAGTGGAAACGCTCACTCTTTGTGACCAGACCTCAGACTAGGATTGCTCAGACCCCAGGTTCCTGGCTGGACAGTGACTGACAGTTCCCAAGCAGGGCTGGAAAGCACAATCCACAGACATCAAAAGGACAGGCAACTTATAAAAGTGGGCATAGCTGACGTGAAGGAAGACCTTGCCAGTATCGGTATCTGTGGGAGTAGGAGCCTGATCATTTCTGAAAGTAAAACTTTCTGCTGCCATTAACTCTTAGAATCAAATTTAAGTTGTATTAAATAAAATGGAGAAATATGAAATTTCTTGCAGACCTGTGTCTGTAGATTGATTCACACCTACTATAATGGTAAGGCACTGGAAAATCTAAAGATGAATTCATTCCTACTCTCTGAAACTCACCCTATGTGGGAACGGGCGGAAGTCATATGAGCCCTGCATGAATCACTGTCATTCAAAGCACCACAAGATCCTGATGTGGTATCGCGCTGCAGGAAGAGTTTTCAGTCACAAGAGGTAGACAGCTGAATTTTGCAAAAGGCAGCCAAGAGGATGGATAAAAATTTCCCCTGAAGGGATATATTAAAATACACTCTCCCCCAATCACTGTGTGCCGCTACCACTGTTATGTAATTGCCATAGTTGTAAACTCATAAAAATTTTGCAGACTCTGAAGTTCTTTAGGAAATATGCCTGCTTGATATGAAGTCTGGAAACTGGTGATGGAATAGGGAACTGTATGGTTAGTGATTTCCATAAAAGTGCTTAGAGTTTATCTCCACGGAGATTGAAAGCTGAGAAGTCTCTTAGAGGTCAACCAGCTCCTCTTGGACCTTCCATTCCCACCCCCTGTCATCTTAAGGGTTAAATCTGGATTTAGTGAGGCCTCAAGGTTGTTGTTTTGAAAGACCACTATGACAGTCAAGGCTTTGGTGTAGCAGGTTTAGGAGACTGGGTCCAATGAGCATCTTCATCCCTTAGCTGCTGTGGCACCAACTACTGCCATCTCCCACCTGGACAAACATCTCTTCCTAACTGGAGGTTTAGTCTCTGCCCCTGCTGTACAGACCGATTAATCATCTTAAATTATTATTCTAATGAACCACCAGGGAGTTACATTCTTGTTACTTTCTTTACAAAGTTTTAATGATTCCTCCATTAAAAATATCCAAACTTTGTGGTTTGGCATTCAAGGCTTTCTAGGATCTGATTCCAGCCACGTTTTTTTTTCTTTTTTTAACCAAGTCTTTTTTTTATTTTTCCAGAAAATAACATAACTTTTTATTCATTATACATTTCTATAACAATATAACACTATTTTCCAACATTTTCTAGCTTAATGCATTTTCTTACATTTCTTTTTTAGAATTTTCTTAATTTTTTTTCTATTTTTAAATTAAGATACAATTGACATATAACATTATATTAGCTTCAGGTGTACAACATAATGATTCAGTCATTGTATATATTGTGAAATAATCACCACAATAAGTCTAGTTAACATCCATCACCAAACGTACTTATAAATTTTTGTTCTTGTGGTGAAAACTTTTAAGATCCAACCAAGCCTTTTGAGCTCATTTCCCTCTCTTTCTATGCACACCCTCTGTTCTACCAGGGAGGCTTTCCTGCTACTCCCCACATTGGTCTCTTTCATACTTTTGTTGATATTCTTTTCACTGCCTGAAATTCCCCTCCCATTAATCCTTATCCATTCTTCAAGGCCAAGTGACACATTATCTCCTCTGAAGAGTCTTTCCTGGGTAAGGGATACAGAGCATCACATGGACTTGAGTTTGAGACCATACTCTGCCCCTTACTTCCTGGAAGACTTCTGGCAGGTTACAGCTTTTCTCTAGGGCTCAGTTTGTTCATCTGTGAAATGGGCAAGTCAACACCCACCTTGTAACCTTATAAAGGACACATGGATTATCACATTGTAAAGTACTTAGCACAATTCCTTACACTTGGTATATGTCAAAAACTGTTACCTATTACTCTGATTATTCCAGGGACCCAAGGTCTCCTTTTCTCTGAATTCCCATTCACTTTGAACCCCTCTTATAACCTTCCTTGTAAACCTAATTTTGCATTTTAGACATAAGAGCACACATTTTATTGTCTCCACTCAATTGATGGCTCCTTGAGATGGGATCATGTTTTATCCTACCTTTTGCCCTTGCTTTGCCCTCTATACACAGGCCCTCAAACCATAGGCAGAGGTTGGCCTTTTGGGTGTGAAAGCCAAGAAGGACAAGAATTTGCTTTGCTGTTACTTTTCTCTTCCTTCTAAAAATTGACAATAGTTTTAAGAAAAAAGTCAATTTCCTTTGACAGGAGAATCCCAGTTTGGGGGCTTTGGTTTCATAGAAATATGGAAGACAATTCGTGAAGTGACTGGTGGAGACTGATAAATTTCAAGTAGATCTCGGGAAACGTCATTGGCTTGAAGGCCGTATAGCCTCAACTCACTGGGCCAACCCAATCATTTTCCAGCATGCATTCCGAGTCACATGGTTTGTATGATACTCTTCGGGGAAAAGAAGTCGTTTCATATTCTAACATGTTGGAAACATTAGAGTCTAATGACCCACTCATGGAGAGACAGAGGACATGTTAAGGAACTAAAACGTGAGAATTCCTGCAGTAAAGAAACAAGCATCTAATAGCTAGTAAGAATAACTAAAATTCATGGAGCTCTTATATGCCAGACATGTTGATAGTAGGCCCTTTTCATGAATTCTCTAATTAAATCCTCAAAATGCCCCCACATTCTTATAATAATCTTCATTTAACAGATGAAGAAACTGATGATTGAATGGGTCCAAGTTCACATGGCAGTTAAGGGGTGGAGCAGGGATCTGAAGTCAGATGTTTGTGACCCGAGAGCCTGAGTTCTGGTCCTCTGTGGTGTATAGTTTTTCACTTTCACAAATTTGCCCAGGAAATACTTTTGGTTATCTTCTTATTAATAACCCATGAAGCTGGTATTCCTTGAAATGCACTTGGGGAAATAGCACCTCAACATCCACAGGGAAGCAGCCATGACCTTTACATCTCTGTGCCTTTGTCCCCTGGCTTCTGCCTGGATGCTCTTGACCCTTTTGTCTCTCCCATGATATTTTACACCTCCTCCAAGGTCTAGTTCAAATGCAACTAGATGCTGTCTTTGATTTCAGCAGGCTGATTTGCAAAGCCCCTCTTTGTGTTTGCCATGAACTTTCCAGGCTGTTACCATTTGGTCTCTCTGTCAAGGGTCAAGTTCAAAGAGCCTTGATAAAGGTTCTGGCACTGAGTAGACACACAATTAAGGTTTATTGAGTTGCGATGGTGTCTTTTTCCCAGGCGCCCTAGGGGTTGATTCCGGAGTCTGGGGCTTCTCAGGTCCTGATCTACAGACTTGGGGTGTGAGCCTGTAGCTGGCAACCTGGGCTAAATCTGGTTGAAACTCTTTACAGGTTCAGACAGCATGGCTTCTGCACTCCCTGGCAGCTCATTAGTTAATACTCTCCTCTCTTGTCCCTCACAGATGTTGCCTTTCTCTCAGCCTCTCTGAGGTGAGGAGGCATGATTAGGTCACAATGGGCTGATCATCTGTGTCCTTTTCGGTACAACCCTGACCTGTCCTTTCCAGGGCTCTGTCCAGGTTTCATCACAAAGCCCCCAGTGACTGCGCCTCAGATGAGTCAGCTGGCTTGGGGCTTCATTAGAAACTCTAATTGCCTTTTTTTTTTTTTTTAACATCTTTATTGGAGTATAATTGCTTTACGATGGTGTGTTAGTTTCTGCTTTATAACAAAGTGAATCAGTTATACATACACATATGTCCCCATATCTCCTCCCTCTTGCATCTCCCTCCCTCCTTTTTTGTTTTTGTCCTCTTTGGGGCCTCCTCGGGCCCAGAGGTGGGGCCTGGAGGGTCTGGCTTCTAGAAATGCTGCCAGCTGCCATGGGAACCCAAGATGGGAAGTGCACACTCCATCCCTGGCAGTCACCTCACGCCACACTGCACATTTCGTGGCCGCACCCATCCCCAGGGTGCACTCAGGCGCCACGCAACCCCTGGCCATCCCAGCTCTCCGGCTGCCTGCGATGAGGTCACAGGGTGGGGTCCTGGAGATCCCCCTCCAAATAGGGTGGGGGCTTCCCCAACTGGCCTGGGAATGGCCAAGAGGACGAGAAGGAGGAGATGCTAATCATCTTGTCTGTCTAACCCACCATTCCCTTTCTTGAGGTTGCATGGCTGGCTTGGACAGAACAGGAGGGAGAGAGGGAGAGCAGAGAGGGTCTGGGAAGGAGCAAGACAGTGAAGCCACAGGCGGGGTCCCTCACTTCCTCCATTCACAAATGCGGATGGAGAAAGGAAGTAATCCTTTCTCCCTGCGACCTTGCCATGAGTTGATGGAACTGCCTTCTCAGTTTTCTACAATCACACCCTTCTTTCTGATCTGAATTTCTCTCCTTTCCCTGAGATCACAGAAGGCAGGGGACGTCGCTGTAATCCACTTTATGTCATCAGAATTTGACACACAAGGAAAAACAGTCCAGAAACAGATCAACAGCTGGTACAGCAAAGCAGGTAGAGCCCTTTGCACCCCAAGAGCCACGTCTTCGGGGCAGCATCTCACTTCCTCACCCAGGCCTAACTGGCTTGTTGCTAGAGTTTCTGCAGCAGTGGGTTTCACAGACTGAGGTTGCTTATATGTCCCAAACCACTCAAGCTCCAGCAAACCTACAGGGTTTTCTGAGTACATGTGTGTGTGTGAAGAATGAATGTGAGCTCTGCTAAAATCGCACCCTGCTGGGGGGATTTGCAGATCTCTGTGGATATCTAGTTTTTTGCACCTGGAATTCTGCTTTGGCAAGAAAGATGGCAACACTGATAACAGAGACTTTCTCAAGGAAATAATAACGACACAGCAGACAGTTACTTGCCCCTCCACCTAAAACCACAGGATGCTTCTCCTATGACCCATGCATAGAAAAACCAGGACTGTCTTAGGCTCTCTGCTCCCTACCTGTTTCTGAGGCACAGTCAAGAAGACACAGCCACCCTATTCAGATGAGGGCATTGCCAGCCAATGAAAACTTCACAGATTTTGAATTGAACTTTTTCACTCTGCCCAGGACACAATATCTATAACGGTCCTCTCATGTCACTCCAAAGGAAAAGTCAAACGATTTATTTAACTTTTAAAAAACATAGGCTGCAAAACAAGTTTATAAGAAGTCAGGGTAAGCACACTTCAGAGACCTTCTGGAAGGATGTTAAAATCTTCCATGGGAAAGATTTCTGAGTTAATAGAAAGATCATAGCTCCGGAAGTTGAGCTGCATATCATGGGATAAGAAAACTTAGGTAATCTGACCTTTGCAATAAATGAGCCCATCACCACACAGGTGAATGCTAGGCGCATCAGATTGGAGATTTTGAAGATCTGCACATACTTTCTGAGAGAAATGCCATTTTTCATACAGTCAAAAATAGTTCACAGCTGTTCCTGCGACAAGCGGAATAGAAAGTAGGAGAAAACACTACTGCTGAGGTTTTCCAACCTCTGACTTATCATATGTTGACATACTTTCTACAAGTTCCCCATTTCTCTACAAGTAGCTGTCTTAAGTCTTTCCAGTAAATATTGTTGACAAAGGCCAAATAGAAGGGAAAAAAACTGCAGTGAAAATAGAAGCTTACCTTTTCTAGGCATTGCTGACATCAAACCTTGCCCCAAATCATGAGGGTTTCTTGCTTTGGTCGTCCCATGAGTTTAGAAACCATTAAAAAAGTTTACAGCAGAAATATGTGTTTATCATTCAAAGCAGCTTGAAAACAACACAAAAAAAACTTGATGAAAAATAAAGTGCCCGTCTGCGCGTGAGAATGCTTTTGAAGCTTGGAGTTTATGCTGCTGTGCAAAGTTTTGCAACTGTCTTTCTCAGTTTAAAAAACCTCCCTCTCCTCCCCGGCACTTGCCAACTTCTATAATTTAAAGCAGCTGTGATTCTTCCCATAATACTCACATTTCAAAGAGCTTAATATATACTCTTGTTAGGAATCAGTGGGAGTGGGTGACGTCCTTCTGCAAACCTCAGGCTGAGGCAAATGAAAAGCAAGGGTTTCAGATATCTAAACAGTTCTGTTTCTCTCTTTTATGCATCGCTCTTCTCACCGTGTTCCTTCAAGTGGCTTTTGCCTTTTAAAGTGATGCCTTAAGACCAAGTGGTATCACTTCACTGGAAGCAAAAAGCACATAGGAAAGTTTAGGTTCCTACTTATGGAACAGTAATGCTAGTGAAATTGTGTTTAAACATCACTTTTGCGGATACAATTATTTCCATACAATTCCTCCCTAATGTTTCTGTTTGAAAATTTAAATTAGTGTACATTATGTTTTACTAAGAGGGGAAAATATCTAAAATGATGTTATTTACATTGGTCTTATTTTAACCTTCATTCTGTATGCAAATCATGACCTCAGGGAAGAAAATTTGCTTTGCAGTCTTTCTGTGTACCTGAAGAAATCTTCTGACATTAAGTCTGTAACCAATGTTAGTAATTTTTACAATTTCCACCACCCTTACTAAACTGCCATTAATCTCTCTCTCTCTCTCTCTCTCTCAGACACACACACACACACACACATATTTGTGAATTGACATTTCAGCAAACGTAAAATGTGGTCAACTGAAAATGGTGATTTAAAAAGTATTTATAGTCTATCTTAAAGCATGTCTTGCTCAGCGCCTGATAGATGGTAAGTGCTTAATAAATATTTACTGGATGAATAAAGTATTGTGTAGGCTCAGGTCAACCAACAGTTTTGACAATTTTCGTTTGCATATATGTTCCCATAGGGAAGGTTAATATGTCAAAGGTTGTACAGAGATTAAGCATACGACAATGTTACCTCCACCAGATTTAATGAATGGTTATGGTATAATAAAATTCCCTAAATGAATACAGAAAACATTCATTAAACAAATAAACCATTCAGTGGAGAATAGAAATGTTGACACAGGCACAATCCATTAAGTAAGCTCACTGTGTAAGCTTACATAAATAAATTTTGAGACAAAGACCTCGTTCATTGTTTCAAAAACTACAGATTATTTTCCACTGTGTTTTTGAGTCATCTTAAGTAACTATTATTATGCTATGGACAGAGGGTAATACCTCTGAAATAGTGCAAAGAGAAAAAGGGTCAGAAACTACAGGGAAATGGTCAGGTTTCAGATTTCCTTTGCTATAAAAGCAGAGAACAAGGTGGAGCATATTTTTCGCTCTGGCTTCTACTGAGGAGACGTCCAGAGGCACAAGCACAGGTGGTGTCATAAACCTGGATCAACCATTCCAGATATATCTGGATCAATCTGTTCCAGATTCCAGTAACACATCTCTAATGTGTTACTTAATTTCTTTAAGTGTTGTTTTCCTTAATTGTGAAAGATTAAATACAAATATATTCAAACAACTGATTTGCATATATACACCTAATACTGCATTTTCCAATAATATTAATAAGCACCTCACTACGTATAAGGTACTTAGCAAGACCTATTTATCAGTCACCTTGATGTAACACAGCACCTAGCATTATTTCCCCTGACCAGTACCAAAATTGGTAATGGACACGGGATGCTGCTCTAACAAAATCCTAAACTTGGTGGCATTGGCATAAGAGTCAATAGTCAAGGAAACTGATACCAAATGCTGGAAAGGTGAGATGCTACATTTTGCAGTGACAAAACATTTGGTTAAACTGACAGCTACCACAACTTGGAAGGCTCCATGTGCCAAGTAACCTTGTAGATCTAGAAGGAGAAAATGCGGGGAAAATCATTAGTTGTGTGTGGTGGACACTATTGACTGCACTGGCAAGTGTTTCAAGAATGAGATGAGCCCAGGAAAGAAATAGCTAAATTACAAAGAGAAATAAAAGGGAATAGAGACAGTACATAAATTTGATGACTTGCAAGAGACTGCCAATTTTTTTGAGGGACTTATATTTTTAAAAATAACCATAAGCCTATCTGAAAAATGTCATGAAAGACTGAAAACCACTTCTTCCACTAGCAAGAGGTGGACTGTTGGCTGCATGGAGGGCCAGCTCTTCAACACGCAACTCAGAGGTGGACAAGGGGACCCTCTCAGAAGGAATAACTTCTGGCCATAGAGAAAAACAGACAAGGAGTTCCCCAAGACAGCAGATCCGGTACCTTATGAAGAATCTTCTCTACCCACAAGGCAGAGGGTGGGTGTGTCAACCTGGCCATATGCAGTATCAATGACTGCTGTGTGTCTCCCATTTTTTCCTTTTCTGGACAGGATTTTTTATTATTGTTATCCTATTGCTATTATGCCATTTGTACTTTGTGTGTATTTGTGTTTGTGTGTGTGTGAGAGAGAGAGCACACTTGTTACTCTGGTTTATCGATCACTTTCTTTTTGGTTCATAGGACACTGGATCAAGAGATGCCTCATCCAGACTTACACAAGAACAAGAACTTCACAGAACCAGAAGTCCTGGACTTTGAGCTGGTTGCAGTGACCAGATGGGAGTTCCTTTGGGGAGGGGTAAGTGTGCTCTGTGTTTGAAAAGAGGGAAGGAAATCTCGATATATTTGGTGACCAGTGGGTAAACTATAGAGGATACTTTAAGTGTTAACTGGTGTCTACATTTTCCTCATCATTTCCCAGCCTCTCTTGTAGTTTGGTTGACCATGTGACTGATTTCTGGGTAATTTGAGCAGAAGTAATGTAGGTTAATTGTGGGCTGAGGTAGGTAGAAACTGGTATACCTATGCCACATTCTTTCTTTCTCCCTGTCTACAGGGCAAGAAGCAAAAGACTCAGAGGTGTTGAAGCCCTATAATAGAAGGAACTCCACACCTCAAGGCACCTTTTAGAGACCTGCTACCCAGGAAAGCTGTGTGACCTGCATCAGACATTATTCAGTAATATGCAAACCTATATTGAGTTCCCCCACTGAGTTTGGGGGTTTATTTGTCAGAGTTAGCTAGCATCAGTTACTCTAACACAGATAGCTATCTTGAAAGATTCTTGGAAGATTGATTGAGATAATAGAGGTAAAGAATGCAGAACAGGGCCTGACACAACAATAAGTGCTCGACAAATGATAGTTACTTTCATATTAACCGTAATTTCTCACTTTCTTCCTCTTGGAAAATGTGTCTAGCTAAATGTCAGTTGTGAGTACTTCTGTAAATTTAGGTTTTCTACATTGTGTGCTAATTGGCAAGATAAATTGGAAACCATGGAAATATTAGAGAGAGAAATAGATGTTGGAAACAAAACTTATTCCCTCTCTTTCAAAATATATGCATTTATTAAGAAAATTGTCCAGTGGTTTACTGTCAGATTTCACAAGCAAGCAACCTTCAATTCAGGGGATAAAGAAAGTTATAAATTCCAAGTTACAAGTTAAGTAATCTCCTTAACCTTTAACTAGGAAACTCCAAAACAAAAAACATTTGTTTTACTATGTATACAGAACAAAGCCATCATCCTGACATTGACTGTTACAGGCTACTTACTCCTCTGTAGAAATGGGTAAATATCTCATTAATACTAGTTGAGAGCTAATTTTTCTGAAAATTGCCCCCTACTCAGGCCATGTGTTTTTTTATACTGTCTTTGAACAGAGGTATAGAAAGCCCTGGTTGATATATTTTGTTTCTACCTCAGGTATTTTGAGCAATTCCCAATAGACATGTGGCTGCCTTCATTCCACAAACTCAAAAAGAGGCAGGCCTTTTTCTCTTCTACTATTTTAAAGCAACAGCAACAATAATTACAATTTGTTGAGCACTAACTACATACTAGGCACTGTTTCATGTGCTCTGTAAATGTATTAACTCACTTTATCCTTTCAATAATCCTATAAGGTGGATACTAACATTATCATCATTTTATGGCTGGGGAACCTAAAACACAGAGAGATTAGGTGACTAATTCCATTCACACAGCCAGTAAGTAGCAAAGCTGGGATTTGAACCAAGTTGTCTGGTTCCAATACCTGAACTTTTAAATGCTGGTTAAAACACATTCTTCATGCCAAATAAAGAAAATATGCTTACATCATGTATTTTCCTTAGCATCCATTGCATTGGAGTACTGATTACTTCTGAAAGACACTCTAAACTCTTAGAGGCAGCAGGTTGTTTTTCTTGGAAAACATGTACTTCCCTATCTGAATGTAATTACAAAGTTTGAACATTATTCATATATTAAGCTTTGTGTTCTTATAGTTGACTTTATTTCTTCTCCTTTGCATGCATCAAAGCAGCCAAGTTTCCAATTATATCCTGAAACCCAGGTGGTTTCATCTGGATTTTATAATAAAGCCTTTGCTGAGTTTTATCAAACATGTGAAGACATCGAGGAAGGGGCCAAAAAAGAAATGAACCTTGTTGGGAAACTTCATCTTCCTCTTAGAAGACATTATTAAAGGTTGGAGATTGGAGACCGAGTGAAATGTTATTTATTGGGAGTGGTAGGAAATACAGTCATCCCTCAGTACCCATGGAGATTGGTTCCAGGACTCTGGCAGATACCAAAATCTGAGGATGCCCAAGTCCCTTATATCAAATGATGTAGTATTTGCATATAACCTACCCAAATCCTCCCTGTATACTTTAAATCATCTCCAGAATACTTATAATACCTAATACAAAGTAAATACTATGCGAATAGTTATAAATCAGTGTAAATGCTATGTAAACAGTTGCTGGTGTGCAGCAAATTCAAGTTTTGCTCTTTAGAACTTTCTGGAATTAAAAAAAACTTCTATCCATGGTTGGTTGAATCTGCAGGTGTTGAACTGGTGGATATGGAGGGCTGACTGTAATTCAATCCTAACTTCAAGGTGCAACCACACAGGAGGTGCTGATCTTCTCCAAATTGTCAGGTAGTACACAGATGTGTATTTTGTGCTCATCACTGTTGGGTACTGGAGACACAGATGGAGGAGAAGACATTTCTTTGAGTTTGCAGTCTCTGGCTAACTCATCATGGATTTTGGTCATGGGGAGCAAATCTGAGCTCCCTTTTTACTTTCTTAGCGATAGAGGGGAGCAGATCAGCCTATAGAAAATAGTCAAAATTAGGAAAGGAGATGACTTATTTGTAGATCCAGGATCACAGGTTTGGAAGAAGATTTGAGGGTGTTTTAATTCACTCTCATACTATTCATGATCCATCTTCATAGCCTTGACAGTTGGCTACTCCATTCTGCTTGATGATTCCCAGGGGAAGGAACCACAACAAAACATAGAAGAATCCTCTAAGTAACAGTGACTATTCTTGCTCCATTTTCCACCCATAAAAGCCTTTACAATATGTGAAGGCAATTCTCTGCCTCCCTCCTCCACCACAACTTCCTCTTCTGTTTTCCATGCTCACTGATTCTGGTGCTTTCAACTGTTCTTCATGCAACATGATGGCAATTAGGTCACCATCTTGGTTGGTTGCCCTCTAGTGAATCAATATCCAATTAATGGCTAAATGACTCATGAGCACTGTTGTAAGGTTACCAAGAAATCAACAGTTTGAGGTACAGTCTCTCAAATCTGCCTTAAAATGTACCTCAAAATGAGGTACAATTTCATTTTCCCACCCTTCGCCTCTGTATGTATGGCTCACCTATATCACAGCATTTTGAGGTGCTTCACTCAGCTCCTGACTTTCTTCCCTTTGCAGGGTCTTCTTTCATGAGTTGGTCATTCACCATTTCGAATCTGCAGAACAAACCCAGCTCTCTCCCCGGGCATCACTCCTGTTTTTCTGATGCCTGTGAAGTCTCACTTCAAGGAGACAGTACATTCCCTTCAGGTTTAATATCTCTAAAGCAAATCTGTTTTCACTCAAACCCACTTCTCCTGAGTTGCCTAATTCTGTTATTAATACCACAATCCTTGACATTCACAGAAAGATAGACAAGATGAAAAGGCAGAGGGCTATATATCAGATGAAGGAAAAAGATAAAACCCCAGAAAAACAACTAAATTAAGTGGAGATAGGCAACCTACCAGAAAAAGAATTCAGAATAATGATAGTGAAGATGATCCAGGACTTCGGAAAAAAAATGGAGGCAAAGATTGAGAAGATGCAAGAAATATTTAACAAAGACCTAGAAGAATTAAAGAACAAACAAACAGAGATGAACAATACAATAACTGAAATGAAAACTACACAGCAGGAATCAATAGCAGAGTAACTGAGTCAGAAGAATGGATAAGTGACCTGGAAGACAGAATGGTGGAATTCACTGCTGTGGAACAGAATAAAGAATGAAAAGAAATGAAGACAGCCTAAGAGACCTCTGGGACAACATTAAACACAACAACATTCGCATTATAGGGGTCCCAGAAGGAGAAGAGAGAGAGAAAGGACCAGACATAATATTTGAAGAGATTATAGTTGAAAACTTCCCTAACATGGGAAAGGAAATAGCCACCCAAGTGCAGGAAGAGCAGCAAGTCCCAAACAGGATAAACCCAAGGAGAAACACGCCAAGACACATAGTAATCAACTTGGCAAAAATTAAAGACAAAGAAAAATTATTGAAAGCAGCAAGGAAAAAATGACAAATAACATACAAGGGAACTCCCATAAGGTTAAGAGCTGATTTCTCAGCAGAAACTTTACAAGCCAGAAGGGAGTGGCATGATATACTTAAAGTGATGAAAGGGAAGAACCTACAATCAAGATTACTCTACCCGGCAAGGATCTCATTCAGATTCGATGAAGAAATCAAAAGCTTTACAGACAAGCAAAAGCTAAGAGAATTCGGCACCACCAAACCATACAACAAATGCTAAAGGAACTTCTCTACATGGGAAACACAAGAGAAGAAAAGGACCTCCAAAAACAAACCCAAAACAATTGAGAAAATGATAATAGGAACATACATATAGAAAATTACCTTAAACGTGAATGGATTAATGCTCAAACCAAAAGACACAAGCTTGCCGAATGGATGCAAAAACAAGACCTATCTATATGCTGTCTACAAGAGACCCACTTCAGACCTAGAGACACATACAGACTGAGAGTGAGAGGATGGAAAAAGATATTCCATGCAAATGGAAATCAAAAGAAAGCTGGAGTAGCTATACTTATATCAGATAAAATAGACTTTAAAATAAAGTATGTTACAAGAGACAAGGAAGGACACTACATAATGATCAAGGGATCAATCCAAGAAGAAGATATAACAATTATAAATATATATGCACCCAACATAGGAGCAACTCAATACATAAGGCAACTACTAACAGCTATAAAAGAGGAAATTGACAGTAACACAATAATAGTGGGGGACTTTAACACCTCACTTTTAACACCTTTTACACCAATGGACAGATCATCCAAAATGAAAATAAATAAGGAAACAGAAGCTTTAAATGACACAATAGACTAGATGGATTTAATTGATATTTATAGGACATTTCATCCAAAACCAGCAGATTACACTTTCTTCTCAAGAGTGCACGGAACATTCTCTGGGATAGATCACATCTTGGGTCACAAATCAAGCCTCAGTAAATTTAAGAAAATTGAAATCATATCAAGCAACTTTTCTGACCACAACACTATGAGATTAGAAATAAATTACAGGGAAAAAAAAATGTAAAAAAAACACAAACACACAGAGGCTAAACAATATGTTACTAAACCAAGAAATCACTGAAGAAATAAAGAGGAAATCAAAAAATACCCAGAGACAAATGACAATGAAAACACGATGATCCAAAACCTATGGGATGCAGCAAAAGCAGTTCTAAGAGGGAAGTTTTTAGCTATACAAGCTTACCTCAAGAGACAAGAAAAATCTCAAGAAAACGATCTAACCTTACACCTAAAGGAACTAGAGAAAGAAGAACAAACAAAAACCAAAGTTAGCAGAAGGAAAGAAATCATAAAAATCGAGCAGAAATAAATGAAATAGAAACAAAGAAAACAATAGCAAAGATCAATAAAACTAAAAGCTGGTTCTTTGAGAAGATAAACAAAATTGATAAACCATTAGCCAGATTCATCAAGAAAAGGAGGGAAAGGACTCAAATCAATAAAATTAGAAATGAAAACGGAGAAGTTACAATAGACACTGCAGAAATACAAAGCATCCTAAGAGACTACTACAAGCAACTCTATACCAATAAAATGGACAACCTGGAAGAAATGGACAAATTCTTAGAAAGGTATAACCTTCCAAGACTGAACCAGGAAGAAATAGAAAATATGAACAGACCAATCACAAGTAATGAAATTGAAACTGTGATTAAAAACCTTCCAACAAACAAAAGTCCAGGACCAGATGGCTTCACGGGTGAATTTGATCGAATATTTAGAGGAGAGCTAACACCCATCCTTCTCAAACTCTTCCAAAAAATTTCAGAGCAAGGAACACTCCCAAACTCATTCTATGAGGCCACCAACACCCTGATACCAAAACCAGACAAAGATACTACAAAAAAGGAAAATTACAGCCAATATCACTGATGAATATGATGCAAAAATCTTCAACAAAATCCTAACAAACAGAATGCAACAACACATTAAAAGGATCATACACCACGATCAAGTGGGATTTATCTTAGGGATGCAAGGATTCTTCAATATACGCAAATCACCCAATGTGATACACCATATTAACAAATTGAAGAATAAAAACCATATGATTATCTCAATAGATGCAGAAAAAGCTTTAGACAAAATTCAACACCCACTAATGATAAAAGCTCTCCAGAAAGTGGGCATAGAAGAAACCTACCTCAACATAATAAAGGCCATATATGACAAGCCCACAGCAAAAATAATTCTCAATGGTGAAAAACTGAAAGCATTTCCTCTAAGATCAGGAATGAGACAAGGATGTCCACTCTCACCACTATTATTCAACATAGTTTTGGGAGTCCTAGCCACAGCAATCAGAGAAGAAAAAGAAATAAAAGGATTACAAATTGGAAAAGAAGAAGTAAAACTGTCACTGTTTGCAGATGACATGATACTATACATAGAGAATCCTAAAAATGCCACCAGAAAACTACTAAAGCTAATCAATGAATTTGGTAAAATTGCAGAATACAAAATTAATGCACAGAAATCTCTTGCATTCCTATACACTAATGATGAAAAATCTGAAAGAGAAATTATGGAAACACTCCCAATTACCATTGCAACAAAAAGAATAAAATACCTAGGAATAAACCTACCTAGGGAGATAAAAGACCTGTATGCAGAAATCTACAAGACACTGATGAAAGAAATTAAAGATGATACCAACAGACGGAGAGATATGCCATGTTCTTGGACTGGAAGAATCAACATTGTGAAAATGACTATATTACGCAAAGCAATCTACAGATTCAATGCAATCCCTATCAAATTACCAATGGCAGTTTTTATGAAACTAGAACAAATCATCTTAAAATTCGTATGGAGACACAAAAGACCTCAAATAGCCGAAGCAGTCTTGAGGGAAAAAAGTAGAGCGGGAGGACTCAGACTCCCTGACTTCAGACTATACTACAAAGCTACAGTAATCAAGACAATATGGTACTGGCACAAAAACAGAAACATAGATCAGTGGAACAAGATAGAAAGCCCAGAGATAAACCCACGTACCTATGGTCAACTAATCTATGATAAAGGAGGCAAGGATATACAATGGAGAAAAGACAGTCTCTTCAATAAGTGTTGCTGGGAAACCTGGATAGCTACATGTAAAAGAATGAAATTAGAACATTCTCTAACACCATACACAAAAATAAACTCAAAATGGATTAAAGACCTAAATGTAAGACCGGACCCTATAAAACTCTTAGAGGAAAACATAGGAAGAACACTCTTTGACATTAATCACAGCAAGATCTTTTTTGATCCACCTCCTAGAGTAATGGACATAAAAACAAAAATAAACAAATGGGACCTAATGAAACTTAAAAGCTTTTGCACAGCAAAGGAAACCATAAACAAGACGAAAAGTTACAGGTTTCTGGTAACTGACTATACTGCTGAACTGAATGAATAAGCATTTTCAGAGCTCTAATGGAAAACTGAAGAATTCATAAAAGTGGTAACAAAAGATCAAGATAAGAAAAAATTAATTACATGGGACTGAGTGAACTGATGAGGATGATTATAATTTTTGTGACTTTCTGTTTGAATAAAAAAAAATCCCACAAGAACTCAGAGACAAAAGATATACAAATCAATTTTCACTGCAAAGTAAAGGAGCTGTTACAGTGGAGGATTCCTGGACTGAATGTCAATATTATGACATAGTATGAGTGTGTTTCGTGTTTGGTAATTGCAATCATTGTTGCTTTTGTTGTGGTCATCCATTTACAATGCTTGGTCAGTTTATTTATCTATTGTAAAAATAAAATACAGTGTGTGTGTGTGAAAAAAAAAATACCACAATCCTCTCAGGTTCTCAAGCTTTTAAACATATATTATTGCTTTTACTCCCTCTTCTACTTCCCTAAGACATCCCATCATTAAATCCTGATTGTCGTTTCTTTATTACATCTCTAAAATATGACATCCTGGAGCACTTATTTATTGCAATTTATTTACCCCAGTGTCTCTCTGGACTGTTGTCTATGGAGTCATATTCTGAAATGTTCCACGGAGAGGGACATAATGGTAAAATAAGTTTGCGTGATACTAGTTATAGGTGGGAATCTCTTAGTCAGCTTGGCCTGCTATAACAAAGTGGTGGCTTAAATAACAGACATTTATTTTCTCACAGTTCTGGAGGCTGGATGGCTGAGATCAGAGTGCCAACATGAGAAGTCTCTTCCCATCTTGTAGAAGTGTTTTCATGTTGTGCCCTCACATCTTAGATGGCCTTGGCGTCTCTTCCTTTTCTTACAGGGCACTTATCTCATTCTGATGGCCTTCCTCTCATGACATCGAAATTTAATTATCTCCCAAAAGCTCCATTTCCAAATACCATCACATTGAGTGTTAGGATTTCAACATGTGAATTATGGAGGAACACAATTCAGTCCATAACATTCTGCCCCTGACCCCACAAAATTCATATTGTGCTTACATGCAGAATACATTCATTCCTTCCCAATAACCCCCAAAGTCTTAACTCATTCCAGGATCAACTGAAGTCTAAAGTACAAATTCTCATCTAAATACCATCAAATCAAATGTGGGTGAGACTTGAAGTATGACTCATCCTAAGGCAAAATTTCTCTCCAGCTGTGAACCTGTGAAACCAAATACGTTAGGTGCTTCCAAAATACAATAGTGGAACAGCATAAGATAGTCTCATTCCAAAAGGGAGAAATAAGAAGGAAGAGGTGATGAACACAAGCAAGTCCAAAACATAGCATGTCAGTTTGCATTAGCTCTTAAGACTCTAGGATAATTCTCTTTGGTCAATGCTCTGCCCTTCAGACCCACTGGGGTGGTTGTCATCGCCATGTCTTAGTGGGGTAACACAACCCATGTGGCTTTGCTGCTGGTGGTCCCACCCTGTGAAACAGAGGTGGAGGCAGCTTTGCCTCATGAACCTGTGCATTCTGGGCCTGCCATGAGAGTGGCAACACTGATGGTCTTTGAATTGCGTTGGAGATTCTTCTTCCCTTTTCTTGAAAGATAACACATGTTTACTAATACTAATCCTATTGTGAGCCCACCCTTATGACCTCATCTAAACCTAATTGCCTCCTAAAATCTCCATCTTCAAATACCATCGCATTGGGGGTTGAAATTTCAACATATGAATTCTGGGTTGACACAGTTCAGTCCATAGCACTCTCTAAGAAGGGTGTATCACTTAGCTATTTCTATATAAAAACAAAACAAAACAAAACAAAAAACCCCCACAGCTTTTAAAACAGCTTTTTAGTGGCTTTTAAAACAGCAGTCATTTATTATTCCTCATGAATCTGTTGGTCGACTGGACAGTTCCACTGATCTTGGCTGTGCTTAGCTAGGCAGTTCTGGTCTTGGCAGGCACTCCCTTATATGTCTTGTAGTCTGCTGGCTGTTGGCTTATCTTGGATGGCCTTGGCTATGGCACATGACTCCTTTTCATGGCTCTCATTCTCCAGAAATATAGTCTGGACATGTCCTCAGGTAATTATAAGAGTCTAAGAGAAGAAGTTGAAATACGCAACTCATTTTTCAAGTTTTTGCTTGCATCAAGTTTGCTATTGACTCATTGGCCAAAGCAAGTCACATGCTCAAGCCCAGGGTCAGCATTAGAGTCTACCAATTCAGATATGGATGCAAGAATGTGCAAAAGTTTGTGTCATGGGTGCTATTAATCTTCCACTAAGGGGAAAAAATATTCCATCTTTTTTCCTAAAGAAACACTTGCTTCAAAGAACGCCTATTTTGAGGCACACATTACGGTACAAATATTGTGCAAAGCAGATTTAGGAAGAGGCTGTTCTAAGGTAATTACACTTATTGGGAGAAAGGAAATTTTCCATCCCTCTGCTCACCTCTTATCTTCAGTCCTTAGGAGAGAAAGAGATAGTACTACTTTTTCTTTCCATAATCTTCCTTTCCTTGTCTAGTGTCCCTCTAATGGAGAAAAAGTTGGTCCAAGACTTGGTCTGCTTGGTCCAAGACTGAAATTTCCTGGCCAGAGTTCACTGGGTGGAGACACATCCTTGACGGCCTGGGGCTTTGTTGTCTGAGCTCTCTTCTGTTTCTGTGATAGATCAGGGCATGACTTCTGCTCTCAGGGCTGGGCAAAGACAACTATCCTGTTTACCCTTTCACTTCCTCTTCCTCTGGTGAGGTGTGTGGTTTTCAATTTCCTATTTCCATGTAATAACAGGAAAGTCATCTACCCAGAGATAGGTCCACCATTCTTTCACTCTGTTAGACTTTTGGACCAAACAATTGCTTAAGTAAGTGGGTTTGGCATTGGTTTGTGGATCTGGGGGTGGAAGATGGAAAGTAGCAATACTCATTTGGAATTTGAAGCATAAACCTTGTGCTTCAACACTAAGCATGAGAAAAGATCAGCTTTCCATCTCCTTGACTAGGGTGTGGTGTGAATGGGCATTTGCAAAGCTATTTAATAGCATTATTTTATTCCTCACTTGGCCACTAATTTTTACATACATAGTTCTCTTGTCCCAGCAAAACCCTGCCTACAAGGACACTCAATGCTTTCAAGCTGTAGTCATTTATCTCACTCACAGGGTATTTATCACTTTCTGCTTTACGTCAGTTCTTTATACGACTGTTTTTTTTTTCTTTTTCATATTAAAGCATAAGTTTCTCAAAGGCTGGGATTATGTCTTAGCCTTCATTGTAACTTTCTATTATCCCCACGGTGCCTCACATAATACCTTGTATTTATGAGCATACGAAAAAAAAAAAAGCTACCAAATAAAACCACACAAGGGAAAAACCATTTGGAAGGTTATGTTGTAAAAACGTGTTCAGAGTTACCAAGCAAATTTAAGGTGGGCATTATATGCTTTCATTGTATGCTTTCATCCATTTTCAAATGGATGAAATCCATTTTCAAACAGACGTGAAGTACTACCAGATATAATGCTTGGGACTGGATGTTACCATACTGTGAACCCTGTGAGGGAAGAGAGAGACTGTGTGAAATTGAAATTATTACATTCTGATGGTAGTTCATTGCCAGAATGAAAGAGGAAAACGGGAAGAGAGTCAAGAAAACATTTTTGCTTGGATTTGGCTTCAGGGATGGACAAAATCCCTGGCTCAACTTTTATTTTGCTTTCATGGATGAACTTGTACCTGATTGTGGAGTGTGATTCTTTCAATTCACAAAAAGTGAAAATAAAATGTTAGGGTAGATCTTCAGATTTATTTCAGAATTGGCCAGAACTTGAAATAATATATTTTCATTGATGATAGTGGTTCTTTAAACTTGCCGTGTGCTTTCTGTCTTTCTTCTTCAAACCAAAATATTAGACTGGAAGAAAGTTAAGAGTTCAGTAATATAATGGATATAGTGTTACATACGTTTTAATGTTATCAAAGTTTATAATAATTGTAGCATGAATGTGATGGGATCTCACTGCGTAATTTCTACTCTTGGTACCTGACTTATAAACAAAAACTTAACCTCAAACATACTGGTGAGAAATGTATATTTACTAAAGTTTTTGAGAGGAGATAGAGGAGATTGCATCACACATGCAACAGCAACACTTAATCCAAATTACAAGACTGCTATGTTTAGACAATTGTCAATAACAGAATTCCTCCAGGCTACCTCTTTTTGGCCCACTCTGATGCTACCAGCCTTCTTGGCTTTTGCTCTATGACTTAGATTCAGCACTGCACCCAGCCATGTGGACTAAGAGCAGAGCCTGGGGCCACCAGGGTTGGGATGTTTTCCAAGAAATTGTTTCCAGGTATTTGGTCCCCTCCTTTCATGAGCCCCTCCTTCACCTTACAGCTGTTTCTAGGGCAGCATCCTTGAACAGAAGGATCATAAAATTAATTTATCAACCAAGATTTTTCAAAAACCAACCAAGGTTTTTCAAAATCAGAGGATCAGAGGTAGTACATGATACTCCCCATGACAACTACTGATGCCTGGTTGAGAGCCTGAGCTCTAGATCCTAAACCTTCCTCCAAGGCAAATGTTCTTTATGTTATGCACAAATTCAATGGCATGCCTATATCACTCCCAGGGTATGATTTGAAGGATTTAAGAGGCAAGGCCCTCCATCTAAAAATATCTTCTCAAAAATGCTATTTGGGTGCCTTGTCTTTGAAATGACTCCCATAAATTGCAAGTCATTCTGGAAGGATTTCCTGAGCTTCCTAGACCAGCTTAGAACCCCTCATTATTGCCCTGAGCCATTAGCTCCTGGAGTGCCCTGTCTGCTAACTGTTGACATCCCATTCCAGTGAGGACAGAAATGATAGTTGGTTTTGTTCACTAGAGCAAGTCACCCACTAAATACTGAACCATTTAATTAGTTATTCTATCAGTCTTTTGCATGTCAGAAAAAAATGAACTTAATACCAGAGTTGCTTTTCTAATAATTTAGGAAAACCAGCCTCCCTAAGTGTATATGAGTATTATTTGGAGGAAGGAGAGAGAAAGGAAGCATTCTTGACTTTTAAGCAGGAGTTTAGGTTTAAATACCAGCTGTCTGTGCACTTGTCCTGTAACCTTGGTGGAACTCTGAGTCTCAGCTTCTTCATCTTCAGAAGGAAAGTAGCCATTATCGGACATAAGCTGATTGAAGAATTAAATGAGATAATGCAAGTGCAATCTAAAATGAGCTATATTTGCTCATAGTTTGCCCTATGCACTTCTTCCATTGCCTGTTCCAGAGTTATACTCTTTCGTAATAAACTGGTAAGCTAGTAAGTAAAATATTTTTCTGAGTTTTGTGAGCTGCTCTAGAAAATTAATTAAATCTGGGGAGAAAGAGGTCATGGGAACCTCCCATCCACAGTGGGTTGCTCAGAAGCACAGGTGATAACCTGGACTTGTGACTGGTGTCTGAAGGGTGGAGGGACAATCTTTTTTTTAAGGCAAATCTATTTATTATTTTTGGCTGAGTTGGGTCTTCACGGCTGCGTGTGGGCTTTCTCTAGGTGTGGTGAGCAGGGACTACTCTTCATTGCAGTGCATGGGTTTCTCATTGCAGTGGATTCTCTTGTTGTGGAGTACTGTCTCTAGGCACGTGGGCTTTAGTAGTCATCGTGCTCGGGCTCAGTAGTTGTGTCTCTAGGGCTCTGGAGCACAGGATCAGTAGTTGTGGTGCCAGGGCTTAGTTGCTCTGTGGCATGTGGGATCTTCCTGGACCAGGGATGGAATCTGTACCTCCAGCATTGTCAGGCGGATTCTTAACGATTGCAGGAGGGGTAGTCTTGTGAGGCTGAGCACTTAATCTGTGGTATCTGACACCATCTCCAGATAGGTAGTGTCAGAATTGAGTTAAACTTGTGGGAGGCCCGGTCAGTTTTTGCTGAGAATTGGAGAATTGCTTGAGGTGTAAGAAAAAAACACTTATCATACAGGCTAATCCCTGGAACCTGGGAATGTGATGAGATATATCTCTGGTGATTGTGTTTTACAATGTGACACAGTTGACCTGAAGAGAGGGGATTATTCAGGTGGGTCTCATCTGATCACAGGCACCCCCCAAAGGGGAGAGCTTCTTCTGGCTGGTTGGTGGCAACACCAGATGTCAGAGAGATTCCAAGGGTGAGAAGGATTCAATGTGCTGTTGCTGTTTTGAATTTGGAGGTAGCCCCGTGAGGAGAAATGCAAATGCAGAGAGTGGACCTCAGGTTACAGCCAGTAAGGAAGCTAAGCTGTCAGTCCTATGACCACAAGAAAATGAATTCTGCCAACAACCTGAATGGGTTTGAAGCAGATTCTCCTTCAGGACCGTCAGAGAAGAGTGGCCAGGCCAATACTTTGATTTTGGGCTTCGAAGCCTCTGAATATGATATCCAGCTGACCCTGTACTGCACCCCACCCCAACTTCTGACCTACAGAACTGGGGGCTAATAAATGGGTCTTATTTTCAGTCACTAAGATATACGTATATGTATAACTGATTCACTTTGCTGTACACCTGAAACTAACACAACCTTGTAAATCGACTATACTCCAATAAAAGTTAAAAACATAAGTTTATGGTAATTTGTTACATAGAAATAGAAAACAAATACCCAAGGCTCTTGCTAAAATGATCATTCTGAATCTGTAGGTCTGGCACGGAGCCTGAGGTTCTGCATTTCTAATGAGCTCCCAGGTGACTCAAATGCTGCTGGTCTGGAGATTAAATTTGGTAGCAAGATGCGAAAGAACACAAACATTACAGTAACGCTGGTCAAACTCTCTTTTCCACCAGTATCATACCATTTAGGAAATAAATAAATTGTTATTATTAGCTCTACTTTTTTTCCTGGCAGTCTTTTTTCCTAGGATTGTTCTTGTAGTTTGCTTATTTTACAAGTTCAGTTGTCTCTCCGTATCGTAATGTGCTGGAGTGGAGAGAATGGCCTTCATCTAGGGTCAAATCCTGTCTACCCTTCTCACTAGTGATGTGACCTTGCGTAAATTATCTAATGTCCAGGAGCTTCAGTTTCCCCACACTAATGGGCCTACTACAGCCTTCCTCACAGAGAGCGATGGTCAATCTTGTCTCAACTTGGCTATGGTGTCAACTGTTTGGTCAAACACCAGTCTAGATGTTGCTGGAAAGGTGTTTTGTAGATAGGATTAGCATCTATAATCAATGACTTTTAAGTAAGGGAGACTAGCCTCAATAATATATGTGGCCCTCAACAAATCCAAGGAAAGCCTTGAGAGTAAAAGCCGGTATACTAGAGAGGAAGGAATTCTGTCTCAAGAGTGTAACATAGAAATCCTGATGGAATTTTCAGCTTGTCAGTTTGCCCTACAGATTTTGGATTTAGCAGCCCCCAATCACATGAGCCAATTCCTTTAAAAATATATATATATGTATATATATGTACTAGATCTCTCTATATCTACCTGTCTATCTATATCTATCCATCTATATCTATCTATCTATCATCTATCTAGCTATCTAACTATCTATCTGTCTCTTTGAGTTCTGTTTCTCTAGAGAATCCACAGGAGTTAAGAGAAATAGTGGCATATTGGAGGCATTAATAAATGTTTATTATTATTATGTATCTCTCCATGTTACAGTAGATGGAGGAATGTACAAAGGAAGAGTTTCTTATGGATTCCCATATTTCATCCCCCTTATTTGGTCACATCTGTTGACCATGTTCTTAGTTCTTTTTCCTATTCCAAGGGTGGGTGGTGGTAGAGATTCAGCAGGTTTCAATATATTACAGACAATGGAGATGATTATCATTGACATGAGCAGCCAAATTGGGGATCAAGTTATAATCATTCTGTGAAGGGAACCCGAAAGCAATTGCTGAGGGTAGATGGGCAGGAAGGAAGCACTTCTCCTGAAATCATACCAGGACCATAATGATGATGGTGCTGGTGTTTCCCCTTTGAAGTCGTGTCTCTGATTATCCACATCTGCCTTTTAACAGACCTGTCAGCAGCATTTGCACACTGAAGAAGTCAAGAGTAGGTTGGTGGTTCTGGATGTGGATAGAAGGATCACTTCATGTAGGAGAAACTGGAAGTGCATGGATTGAAAAATAGTAGCAGTTTTCTGTATCTGTATGGTTTTGCACCATAAGAAGTGACTTTCATTTCTTTATGTTGTCTCACTTTTATAAGTAGTGCATTGCTATCTCCATTTAGATATGAAACCATGGAGGCTCTAAGACTTGGGGGTTTCTCTGTGCAAGTCTTCTCAGCAAGTCAAATGCAGAACCTGGGTCTGTCTGGTTTTAGGACAGTCCCTTTATCTCTGCAATAGCCATCTTGCTATCCTATCTGTGCAATCCAGCAGGTTGCAAAAATCACTGACATCAGAAACTCTTCTTTGATCTTCCCTCCTATGGTGAGTGTAGAAGCCTAATGATTAGAGAGAAACTCTTGGGGCATGGGGCCCTTCAATGTTGGAACCATTGTAATGTGACTCAGGGCAGGAAGGAGGGGGTGGAGTTGGCAGGAAGGATAGGGACCAACAAATGCATAATATGGCTAAGGTTATTAGTGCTCAAGAAATGAGGTCAGTTACATGGGGAGCAGGATTATAAATTTTTTTAATGTGGACCAGACAAGAAGTTTTGGAAAGAAATTAATTCTCTTGGTGGTGAGGCACATTTAATTTTATACATCCCAGAGAGGCTCAAACTCTAATGCTTTTGGGGGCCAGAAGATAAGTGAATGAGCTGGCTGTGTACAAGATAGTAGAGAGTCAAGGCTACTCTGGAGAACTGGGGAATCCAACCAAACATGACGTCTACAGGTCACGTTATTGAGGACATGGTGTTCCTATCTCCATCTCTAGGACCAAACAGTTCTATCCTTCCTGGTCATAAGGCAAGAGCTCAGGTTCACATTCCCTGGGGAAACTGGAAAACCACCAGCTGGAGACCAGCTCTCCCCTCCAAGTGGGAAAGGGAGACAAGCCTATGACATCGAGGGAAACATAGTGTCTGAGGCCCCTCTCAAATGGGAAGAAGTTCAGGATCTAAGCAATGGATGAGGTCCCCAGGATCCCAGTGGAAGATACGATATTTTGAAGGATTTGCAAAGGAAGCAGCAGGAAAAAATCAGAGGTCAGAACTATCTTCAAACAGGGAGGGAGCCCACATGAATTGCTAGTGATTCACAGTACAGGTTTGCAGTGGAGCCTGTGTCTAAAGAAGTCTGAACTCTGAATTCCTAACTTAAGCAGACCGTGGACCATAACATCATAAGGTGGGCCTCCTGTGCTACCTGACCTGGCTGGCTCTCCAAGGTGACTTATCCTTTTGCCAATTTTGGTTTTCAATGAATAATCTTTGATTTCAAAAGTATTGTTCACTGGATTTGAATACTTGGGTTTTCAACTTTTTGTTTTCCATGAATAACTTCCCTTGATTTATCTGAAGTCACATAGATGTTAATTAAGGGACAATGGCTGTGCCTGTAAATGCTGATGCGGGGAATACCGTGCTGATCTAAAAGGGGAAAAGCTCAAGTTCATTCTTTGAGAAGAACTGCCGGAAGAAACCCCATTGTCATTAGTCAAGGGACTACAACATGGAGCTGGGGATTTGGCAGTGATCACAGCAGGCCCGTCTTCCCAGCGGCACTGGTGGAGAGGGAGGTTAGGAGACACCAGTCTGTGTGTGGAAGCCCATGAATTCATGTGACATTCTATTTACACTGCTGGAGAGAGCGGTCTCTTAAACTCAAATTTGGCTAGGAGCTTGGGATTCTTTGGTAGGCTTATCTCGATATAACTGTGATGAATCAGGGACCCCTTTGAACTTTTAAATGAGAAATATTAGTCACTTATTTGTCTTTTCACTCATTTGGCAAACAGTTATCAACCACCCACTGCATGGCAGGCTGTGTCCTAGGCTTTAATTAAAGGAATTCACAAAATAAACAAAGTTCTGCTCTTCCAGAATGTATGTCCCAAAGGATTGGGGCAGACCACAGAGGCCAAGTGAACAAAGACAGTAGTATTTCACCAGTTCTTAGATGTGCATTTTTAAAGTTGCAATAATAAGAGCTGGAAATATGTCTGCATACTTACATATACACACACTCAATGTATCCTGGTACCTGTAACAACCACAAACAAGCAAACAAGACTTTGCTTTGTAGTAATTACTGATTTCAATGGTATAATTACTCCCACTGCAGCCAATTTTAAGCTACCAATGTGATGTCACCACTGAATGTGGAGTTGGGAACAGGTACAATAAATGCAAGTAACATCAAGAGCATAGATAATAATAAATGTAGTAAAATATTGAAGGTATTATGAGTTTTTTATATTTGTTACCTTTATTTTTACTATTATTTATTTAGCTATAAGTTTATATAATTTAATTTTAATAACAGCTATGTTAACAATGGGCTCACAGAGTGTCTGGAAATTTAAAAATGAGATCTCATGAGCCAGTATGGCTGTGTCTGGCATGCCACTGACACACATACATACACACAAGTGCACAGTCACATGCATACACACATACATGTACATTTTGGGAATCATGTGTGTGCACTGCCTGAAACCTCCAACTCCAGTCTGGGTGGTTGTTCTTGTTTTTTCCCATTCCATTTTTTAAAATTTATTTAATTTTTAAAAATTGAAATATAGTTGATTTACAATATTGTACTAGTTTCCGATGTACAGCATAGTGATTCAGGGTTTTTTTTTTTTTTCTTTTTTTCAGATTATATTCCATTATAGTTTATTACCAGATATTGGGTATAATTCCCTGTGCTTTACAGTAATTCCTTGTTGCTTATCTATTTTATGTATGGTAGTTTATATCTGTTAATCCCGTATTCCTAATTTGTCACTCCCCTCTTCCTCTCCCCTTTGGTCATCATAAGTTTGTTTTCTATGCCTGTGAGTCTATTTCTGTTTTATATATAAATTCATTTGTATTATTTTTTATATTCCTCATGTAAGTGATATCATATACTGTTTGTCTTTCTCTGTCTGACATTTCACTTAGTATACGATATTCTCTAGGTCCATCCTTGTTGCTGTAAATGGTAAGATTTCATTCATTTTTATGGCTGAGTAATGCTCCATTGTATATGTATACCATATCTTCTTCAACCAATCCCTGTTCCATATTTAAATTTCCCTTCTTTCTTAGTGAGAAGCCTGGATACCAACAACCTCAATGACATATTAGTCATTTGCTCAATCTTATTATACATCTAAAGTAGGTTTAAAATTGCTTTACCCACACCACTAAGCAAAACAAATCTACTAAGAGGAATTCAGTTGTTCCCCAGTCCTCAACCCCATTTAAGACTAAGAGTACACAGTGACACACTGTGTCATAGCTACTCAAATTAGTTATCCACCTACTGAACCTCATCAGTATTCATTTAAAATACATTTGGGTTTATTTATTTTAGTTTATTTTCTGCTTTAGGTTTTCTTTCCTCCTTTCCATCCTTGTTGATTTAAGATTATTTTTAAAATATGTAGAAAATAAACTTTCTTCTGAAAGTCAAATCTATGCAGAAGGTTTACTCAGAGAAATGTCACCCACTCCTGTATTTCCTCCACCCTGTACTACCTCCACCAACATCAGTACTTTCTGCTTTATCCTTCCTGGGTTTCCTTTTGTAAAGTTAAGCAGGTATATGTTTCTTAATTCCTCTTCTCTTTTACACAAGGATATATTTTTTGCATGTTGCTTTCACCATTTAACATTATTTCCTGGAAATCACTCTATATCAGTTGTTAGAGTGCTTCCTCATTCTATTTTTCCAGATGCATAGTACTCCATTGTATCTATGTATTATAGTTTATTCAACCAATATCCTATATTTGGACATTTAAGTAGTTTCTAATATTTTTAATTATAAATAAAGCAATGAATACTCACATGCACATGTATCTGCATATTGTTGAAAGTGTATGTTTGGGGTAAATTCCTAAATGTGGGATTACTGGGTTGATGGGCTTATGTTTTATGTTTCGTTTATTTTGTTAGGTATTACCACATTTCCCTCTCTTGGAGCAGTAGCACTTTGCATCCCCTCCATCATTGAATGAGTGTACTTGTTCTTCCAAAGCCTATCGTATTTCTATGCTTAAAGTGAAAAATAAAATTTCAAGTGAACTGGATTTGAGATCTGGGAGTCTTGGATTTGAGCCAAACCTCTGATTTTTACCACCTGTTTGAGTTTAGGAACTCCCCAGTTTCCTTAGGTAGAAAATGGAGATGGTGGTTGCAGGATTAAGGAGAGGGTGCAACGTATCAGACAAAGCTTTGGAACCTGAGAAGATGTGTACAAAGGTTGCTTGCTTATACTGTGCTTTTGCTTGCTTTACATTAATCTTGATTAAGATAAGCTTCAAAAACAAGAACTCTGGCAACTCAAGGTTCCAAGTAGACAGGAATCTCCTTCCTTATGGTTTTACTCTCTGTAGACCATAGGGCTGCCAGATAAAATACAAGAAACACAGTTAAATTTGAATTTCAGGTAAACAATGAATAATCTTCAGTATAACTGTGTCTCAAATAGTGTATAGGGCATACTTATACTCAAAATGTACATATATATATATATATATATATATATATATATTACCTGAAATTCAACTGGGCACTCTGTATTTTTATTTGTTAAATTTGGTAACCCTATGAAGGGGATGAGAGAATAAAGGTATCTAAGTGAAATGTCCTGTCCTTGGTCCAAGAGGGTCAAGAATCGAAATTCAATATCCATCAATGGATGACTAGATAAACAAAATGTGATATATACATGCATGCAGCGGAATACTATTCAGCTTTAAAAGTGAATAAAATTTGCATCCATGCTACAGCATGGATGAATCTTGAAGATATTATGCTAAATGAAAGAAGCCAGACAGAAAAGGTTACATACCGTATGATTCCATTTATATGTGGTACTTAAAAGTAGTCAAATTCACAGAGACAGAAAGAAGAAAGTGTGGTTGCTAGGGGCTGAGGGAGTGGGGAACAGGGAGTTATCATTGAATGGTGATGGAGTTTCAGTTGGTGATGATGAAAAAATTCCTGGAGATTTGATGGTGGTGATGGTTGCACAACAGAGTGAATGTACTTAATGCCATTAAACTGCACACTTACACGTGGTTAAATGGTAAATTTTATGTATATTTTACCATAGTAAAAAAAAATTCAGTGTGAGTTACTTGCCCTTTCTGGTTCTCAGCTTTCTCATCCACAAAATGGACCACTAGACCAGTGAGGAAAGATGGAAATAGAGTGTCCTTGCCTGCTTCAGAGTCATGCATGGTCTTGTTGAAAATACGAGCTCCTCACCCACTCCCACCCCTGCATCTGGGCTTTTAATTCAGTACAATTCATATATGGTCAGGGAACTGATAGTTTTAATAAGCTCCTCAGGTACAACGTAAGCAGCAAGAGAGTCTCATTCACCAGAAGAATCTCGGCACTTTAACAAGGACTTCAGGAGCTGAGATAATTAATGGATCTCACTGAGTTCCTGTATTCACACCAAGCATCCTCCTTCCGGAAGAAATATCTTTAGATGTTTTTGAAAACGTTCAAAGCCATTGGAAATCAACCCAAACAGAAACTCAAAGGTTTAAATAAAATATGTCTAGGTTGATTTCCTGCCCTGGCATAGATTTTATTAATCCATTTTTTCCCCTTCATCTTGCAACTTTCCTCTCATATACTTTCCATATTTCCCCCCATGAAGTTTTCGGCTTTAACTTTGAACTTTGCTCTTTGAGAAGCATCACCACACACAATATTGATCTTTGTCTTATTTGTCCCTTTTATTGGAGAAAGAATGTCATTTCCAACAAGATGTTAATCTGTAGATTAAAGGGGGTTACAAATTGTCTTCAGAGAAAAGGTCTATACTATTCATTACTGGAAGGAAGAAAGAACAACAAGTTTTCAGACTTTTAAAAGTCACTTTTCACACACACACACACACACAAAAAAATCCCTGTCTGCATTTTGGAACTCCAAAGCTGTCTCACTGGTTCATATTAAAACACTTAATAAAATCACTACTGTATAGGCTTCCGTGGTCCAAAATGGGTAATCAAAGCAAGCTGCCCCATCCAACAGACCTTTTTTTCTTGTTTTACAGGATCTAACATTGTCTGCCCTGCCTGGTCTATAAACAAGGCTAATGAGGTCAACCTGGAAGTAAAAATTCCAAAGGCGCTGCTAATTCTATCATTCATCACTGAAAATAATCAGAAAAACCCGTTTGTTAAGAACTTAAATGACTCTGGGAAAGGAAGTATATGATATAATTGTTTATACTCGTCAGTGGGTGTAAAATAAGTTTTTCTCAAGGGCAGGTGGAGAGGGAGCTGGGAATGTTTGTAGCGTGTAAGAATATCAATTTTGGAGACAGGTTTTGCTCAACTTCTGGCTCTGCCTTTTACTAATTGTGTCATTTTAATAAAACTACTTAACCTCTTTGTAAAAAATAGATAAAAATTCCTGTAGCTGATGCCAGAGGCACAAAGGTAGATGATGATGATGATGATAATAATAACAACAGCAACAGATATTATTTAGACGGCAAGTCCTTATGTAGTCCCTACTCTGTGCCAGATGCAGTTTGGAGCACTTCATATTTAATAAGCAAATTTCCCTTACTACACCATGAGGAAAGTTCAGCTCTTATTATTATTTCACAGATGAGGAAATTGAGGCACATTATGAGGATTAAGCAGTGTCACTAGAATAGGAGCTCCCTGAAGGTAAGGATGTTTTCTCCTGCTCTGTTTTCTTCACTGCTGTGACCTCAGTCCTTAGAACAGTTCTTGGTACCTAGTAGAGGCTTAATAAAGCTCACTGAATAAATGCATGCATAAGCACCCAGTAGAGGACTTGTCATATGTTCAGTGCCCAATAGCTGGCTGGCCCCTTCCACCCTATGTCTACAGTGCCCCAGTTGGCAGGTATTTGTTGAGTGGTTACTGTGTGCCATGCACAGACCTAAGCCTTTTACATGTATTACTTCGTTGAATTTTCACTGTAATTCCGTGCAAGCAGTACCGTTATTTCTCCCATTTTGCAGATGTGGACACTGAGGCCGAGAGAGATTCTTACTTGCCCAAGATCATACTCTTAATCAGAGGCACAGCCAGGACTCAGAATCAGGTCCTCTTGACCTCAGATTTCATGTTCTCCACTACCATGCAGTCATACAGCAAAGTTCTTATTTTTGAGATTTAGAAAATCAAAAAGAACTTGATAGAGATGACAGAGACACACATGGCTCAGCATTTATGGGAGAAAATATTTAGCTACTTTTCAATTTGATAACAGTAGTTTCTCTCCCTTTTCTTTCTGCAGCTCAGCTCTGATTTCAACACTGAGCCCACTAATGACTACGTGTGGTCCCTGCATAAAGTACCAGGTTCTTCACAAAGTCGCCACCACTCACTGGCATGTTGCTGGTGGTCAATAGACGTTTGCTGTGTGAATGGACCTATTCAATCAGTGACCTGATTTCTCAGTTTCTCCACATGTAGCCAATGTGAAGTTATGTTAGCCTCTAAAGTATCATGTGCATCCATCAGTGTGAGCAGGACAGGGCCTTGGGGACAGCAGGATTTTTAAAATTAGCATTCATTGGAAGAATGACAAGTTTATAAGCTCTCAGTATTCAAATGTGTAGTGAGAGTAATCAAGTTCTTTCATTTATTCATTTATTTGTTATTTATTGACAAACAATACATTTCAGATTCTATGCTTCATAGTAGAAATAGAGAGCTGAATAAAATATTATCCTTGTCATCTACTTGCTTAGAGCTATTGTGAGAAACAGTTATCAAAACAATCAACTTTAAAAATAGCCACAAAATTGAACTTAAAAGAAAAAGAACTTTTAAAAGCTCTAAAAAGGAGGCATGTATATACTGTGATAGAGTCCAGCAATTCACTTGCTATTTCTTCATGAAACTTCCCCTTAATTGTATTTTTAAAGCACTTTCTGGGCAATAGCTCATTAATACCCAGAATGGTTGCATCAAGAACATCTAGAGAACATTTCCAGCTCTGTACTCTGTTGATTGTGCTCACAATTAATTACACAAAAGAGGAGGAATTGAAAACATATTCAATACTTTGGTAAAAACTTTTCTAGATATTAAGATATATTTTCCCCTATCTGAGCATCCTACCAGCCATCCAAATATCTCTTCATCTGTCAGCCCGCCCATCCATCCATCCATCCATCCATCCATCCATCCATCCATCCATCCCATCTACCTAACTGTTCATCCATCCATTCATTTTATAAAGCAAGAGACTGAGGCCAGAAGAGATGAAGTGAATAGTGCCTGGCACATAGTGAATTTGCAATAACCACTGGCTATTAATATTCTTCACTTCTTCAGTCAGCTTTTACTGAGTATTGCCGATTACTGTGCTAAACCCTGAAGATGCAGAAATACACCCAGAGCTGGGAGGCAGATATGCAAAAACTTAGAGATAGTAGAATAAGTTCAATAAGGAGAGGCATCTGTGCTTAATGAAGGGTCTTCAGAAGAGCTAAGTACTTCTACTTCTCTAAGACAATAGACTTATTTTCTGACAAGCCTACCATATAAGTAAGGTTTAATAGAAAGAACTCAGGCTTTGGTACTAGGAAGAGCTGCCTTTATCCTTTATTGCCCACATGATCTTTGGCCTCATTTCCTTCATCTGTGCATTCTATTCTGGAGGTTCTAGAGAGAACCCATTACCTTGCCTTTTCTACCTTCTAAAAGCTGTCCTGATTCCTTGGATTATGGTCCCTGTTCTCCATCTACAGTGTCAGCAGCGATAGCTTCAGTCCTTACATTACCTCACTCTCTTCCTTTCCTGCCTTTCTTCCATTTGTAAGGACCCTTATGATTACATTTAGGCTACTCAGAAAACCCAGGATAATCTTCCCATCTCAAACTCCTTAATTTAGTCACATCTTCAGAGTCTCTTTTTACCAGGTAACATATTCCCAGTTAGTGGGGGATTAGGTCATGGACACCTTTGAGGGGCCATTAATCAGTCAACCTCACTGAGTAACACCACATGAAGTATCAATAAGTACCAAGGGACAGTTGGGAGGAAATGGTAAAGATCCAGGTGTGAGAGAAAACAGTGACAGCTGGGCTTGGAAGAAGTGGGGAGTTTGGACATTCACGGCTAGAAAGTGAGACACTGGGGCAGTAGAGCAAAGTAAGAGAGACGTTCAGGGTGAGGTGAGGTGGTGGGGGAGAGCCACCCTACAGGGCAAGTGCCTGGACTGGCTGAAGATGGATGGAGGGAGGACAGAGCACATCTGAAGGACAAACAGGATGAGACAGGATGAGAAAGTGGTTGCAGGTGTGAGAAAGAGAAAGCATCATGGGAGGGATATAACTGCATTTGGCTCAGTAACTGGGTTTTAATGGACATCTTCAGGAAGACAGGTCACCCCTCCTCTCATCCTCAGCAGGGAGGCCCCAACCAGTAAATCATAGTAACAAAAGTGCAAAGGGAGAAAGGAGGCATTAGCAAAGGAGGCCTCTGCGGTCACTTTCAAATTGAAAACTAATGACAGAGACAGAGGTTGGAACTCAAAAGAAGAGAGTGTAGAAACAAAATTCATTTTGACATGAAATTGCAGATGGGAAGCCAACCAAGCACATAATTCTATTTGAACAAATAGAAAAGGAAGAGCCTGTCTAAATTCGGGCTGTGTGGAGACCCTCAGGCCACGGCCTCCTGTTAGGGAGCCTGGAATTAGTATTCCAAGTGTCATAAAATGATTATGGAACCTACATTCCATCTCTCATCATCTGTGCAACCTTGTTCAAATAATTAAATCTCCCAGGGCCTCAGTTCTCAACTGGAAAATGGGGGTAATGGTATCTAACTCACATGGCTGTTGTGAGGATTAATGAGGTTAAATGAGAGAACATATGTAAAGGGCTTATCACGTTATTGGACATATAACACATGACAGTTGACACGTAGTCAGAGCCTGACTACACTTCCTTACACTGTATGATTACTCTTCCATTCTTTCTGGGTCCCTTCATCTCTTGCTTGTTCTGGTAACAGTTTCCTTAATTCTGTGTCATGCAATTTATACCAGTGCAGTGTACAACTCCTTTCTCCTCCACCCAGTAAAACACTGGATCATCTGGTGAAAAGTCTTCAGAAGCTCTTTGTTGCCTTCAGGTTAGAAATACAAACTTCTAGGCCTATTATTTAAGGTCTACCACTGTTTGACCACAGCCTTCTTTTCCTACTCACTGCCCCTTAAACATGAATCTTTGACTTCAGCCCAACGAATAAATCCCTGTTGGGATCCCTTCTCACTCCAACCTCCATCCTGCCATTAAGTCAGCCTTGTTCTAATCTTTGGTCACACCTTGATCTCTGTCTGGAATGTCTTCTTCATCAACAAGTCATTCCACTTGTGATGTAGGCTGACAGAAGAGGAGAGGAGGAAGGGGGTTATTAGTGATGAAACCAATAATGACAGGAGAAAATGTGGGCAGGGTATGGGGGCATATGCTGGTGGAGGTAAGGATAGAGGGAGGTGTTGGGGTGGAGGAGAAAGAGTAAGAACAGATTCAGAAAGCAGGAAATTGTTATCCTAAAGGCAGATGGAAAACCTTCATATTGAGGTGGTGGAGATTGAGTGGAGATGGGTGAGATACAGATAAGTTACCATTTCCAGTCCCAATAATCCATGAAATAAAGGGAGACGGAAGAGGACATCAGCAGCATCTAAATTCCTTGGGATGGCAGGAGAAGTATATAGTCATCTGGCCCCTTCCTGCTCCGTCAGCCCACCTCACTTTACCTTCCGTGACACATGGCTGCCTATAGTATCCCCCGACCCTGGTTACCCACACCCTGTGTTGTTCACTGCTTTAAGTTACTCATGGTCTTTTTCTCATCCCGGAACACTCTTTCCCTGCTTTGACTGTCTCTCATACATTAAAATGCAGCTCCAAGTATAATCTCCAAGAAGCCCTATTCAATGGATACAGCTTTCCATCTCCCTTCCCTCCCTTCCATCTCTGTACTAGCTCTGCCCCTCCTTGCATATCTGTTGTTACAAACATCCTGTTTTCTGCACTCCATTTATTCACTTGTCACTAGCTCCATTACTGTAAACTGTCAAGTGTAGGAGATGTGGTTTACTTACTTATAAATGTTCAGTGCTTATTCTATCATGTAGTAGATATCCAGAAACATTTATTAAGCTAAATCAAGTATCTTAGGAAGAGTTGTTGACATGGTAGGTAGGGAAACAAAATGAAAAACTTTAAGGTAAAAATCTAAGAATGACAGTGGTTTTAGTACATAAAAGGAATGGAGGTGAACAGTGTAGTGGGTATAAAAAATATTGTTACCTAGATCAATAGAAAATGTTTAACAAAAACTATGTAATGGCCCCAGCCAACCAGAAGCTATAAATCAAGAATGATTGCTGATGATTTTGTGTAAGTCAAGCTATCATTATGATTAGGATCTAAAGGTGTTGCCATTTCACCCAAGTCCTGAAAGATAAGAAGGGAGGCAGTGTGGTAAAGAAGTAAGAGAAATAACCTTCTCAACAAGACAGTTCTTCTGTGTCTGGTAGTTTTGCCATATAAAAAACCAGCCACAAATAACAAACGTGTTATTCCTCACAAATCTTTGGGCCAGCTGGGTGGTTTTCTGCTCAGGGCTGGCTGGGCTGATCTCTCTGTTCAGCTGGCATCATGGAGGGTCTATAGTGACTCCATTCAGATGTATAGTGGCTGGTAGGATGCTTGGTTCAATGGTCCTCTATTGGTTGCCTCATTTCTCCTTCTATGGTATCTTCTTCTAGGAGGCTGGTTTGGGCTTCTCCTCATGGTAGTCTCAAGGTTCCAAAGAGCAAAAGAAAGAGAAAACCCCAGTGATCAACTATCTGCTTATATCACAAGTTCTATTGTCTTGCAGCCAAAGCAAATTACATGGCAAATTTCAATGTCAATGAGACAAGGAGTTGAGGGTAAGAGTACAGGGAGACGTGAATCATTCAGGAGCAATTACAACAACAGTCAACCACACTTTGGGAAGTCCTCATGGGGGAGGCAACCCTTTTTGGAGAGCTTCAATCTGATGTGATGGAAGTGAGAGAGGGGTGAGGGCCATGAGGTGAGGGTGGAAAAACAGGCGTGAAGTAGGACCATGTGCTTTGATTTGTCAGGCCAAATGTAAATGGAAGTGATGTGACTTCCAGGCCAATCAACTAATTGCCCATGTGAGATTCAACCACCTAATTTTCTCCTACCTTAGAAATAGCAGACAGAAGAAAATGTTGAACCATCACATGGAGGAAAGCCAATAGAATGAGTCACCCTGACCCTCAGGGCACTTTGTGTGAAAGATAAACATGTTTTTGTTGTTTAAAGCCTTTGAGGCTTGGAGATTGTTTGTTATTACAGCATATCCTAACCCTTGCTGACTAGTATAGAAGTAAAAATCATAGATCAGTTAAAACTGCACAGACGGATGACCAAAGAAAGCAGGAAAGTGTGTCCAGGACTGAGTCTGGGGTAATTGAACATTTACAAATTAGGGAGAAAGAGAGAAGCTAGCAAAATAGCCATTAAAGAGATAAATCTTTTGGGGGTCAGAGTCAAAATGGCAGACTAGGAGGATGCAGAATTCGCATCTCCACACAACTAGGGCACCTACCAGGCACCAGTGGGAGACAATGGGCACCTAAGGGGATGGGAGGAACCCTCAGTGACAGGGTAGGACATGGGGCATGGGGAGGAGTGAGGGGGGAGGAGAAGTGGATGTGGGATGGGACTGGTGCCCCTGAGGGGCAGCTGGGGGAAGGGAAGGGATCCCACACCCGAAGGGGGAAATTCAGGGACCCCCTGGGAGGGCAGAGAATCAGAAGGGAGTGTGGCCAGTTTTCCCCTGCCCACGTGGGCCCCCAGGAGCCTGCTGAGATCTGGGCTTGATCCTCTGCCCACTGAGGCCCCCTCCAGCTGTGCCAGTCCTGAGGGAGTGGGAGGGAGGGAAGGGGGAGCAAAAGTAAAGTACAGACCTACAGGACAGGCACACCTGAGCGGTAGCTGGGGGAGAGGAGGAGTTCCTACACCCAGTGGGACCCACCCATGGTTAGGGGTCCAGCGGGGATGGGGGAGACCCTGGGGGAGACCCATGGCCGGGGGGCATGGAGGAACAGAAGGGAATGCAGCAAGCACTTTCCCTGTCCATTTAGGCACCAGGGAACCTGTTGGGTTCCCAGGTCTAATCCTCTGTCCTCGGAGCTTCCCTCCTACTGAGCAGAGCCCAAGCCCCGCTCCTACACTCCCACCCAGGGCCCCACCTCTATACTCGGAGACCCCCTTCAACTGTGCTGGACCTAAATAAACCACACCCACAAACCCTCACCCAGGGCCTTACCTCCAAACTCCTGAACTCCTCACTCCAGAAGCCCTCCTTTGGAGGTGCTGCCTCTCCCCTTCCGCACACAGGTCCTAAGCAGAGGCCCTGTCCCATGCTTGAATGTCACCCCCCACTCGCCTAAGTTCTGCCCCACCCTAAACCCTGCCCCTGCCTAGTTCCACTCCCGCCTAAACTCCACCCCCCCATAGCCAAGGTTTTTTGTTTTTTTTTTCTGTTGTGGTTTTATTTTACCTTGTTGTAGTTGTTTCAATTATATTTTTATTTTTCTTAATATATATTTTTATCTTTCTAATTTTATTTTGTTTTTATTCTTTATTATTGTATAGCTCCTTTTTTTTTCTTTTTTTTTTTTGCCATGCTACACTGCTTGTGAGATCTTGGTTCCCAGGCCAGAGGTCAGGCCCAAGCTCCTGTGGTGCGAGCTCCCAGTCCAAACCACTGGACTAAAAGAGAACCTCAGATCCCAGGGACTATTAATCAAAGTGAGGCCTCCTGGAGGTCCTCATCTCAGCAACAGGACCTGGCTCTATCCAACTGCCTACAAACTCCAGTGCTGGATGCCTCAGACCAAGCAACCAGGAAGACAGAAATACAGCCTCAGCCATAAAAGAAAAAAAACAAAAAAGAAACGACAAAAAAAATATGTTACAGAAGAAGAAGCAAGGTAAAAACCTACATGACCAAATAAATGAAGAGAAAATAGGAAACCTACCTGAAAAAGAATTCAGAGTAATGATAGTAAAGATGATCCAAAATCTCAGAAACAGAATGGAGAAAATACAAGAAACATTCAACAAGGATCTAGAAGAACTAAAGAGCAAACAAACAGTGATGAACAACAGAGTAACAGAAATTAAAAATACTCTAGAAAGAATCAATAGCAGAATAACTGAGGGAGAAGAACAAATAAGTAAGCTGGAAGATAAAATGCTAGAAATAACTGCCAGGGAGCAGAATAAAAAAAAAGAATGAAAAGAATTGAGGACAGTCTCAGAGACCTCGGGGACAACATTAAACACACCAACATTCACATTATAGGGGTCCCAGAAGAAGAAGAGAAAAAGAAAGGGTCTGAGAGAATATTTGAAGAGATTATAGTTGAAAACTTCCCTAATATGGGAAAGGAAATAGTCAATCAAGTCCAGAAAGCACAGAGAGTCCCATACAGGATAAACCCAAGAGAGAAACATGCCAAGAAACATTAACATATTAATCAAACTATCAAAACCTAAATACAAAGAAAATATATTAAAAGCAGCAAGGGAAAAACAACAAATAACATACAAGGGAATCCCCATAAGGTTAACAGCTGATCTTTCAGCAGAAACTCTGCAAGCCAGAAGGGAGTGGCAGGACATATTTAAAGTGATGAAAGGGAAAAACCTACAACCAAGATTACTCAGCAAGGATCTCATTCAGATTCAATGGAGAAAGCAAAAGCTTTACAGACAAGTAAAAGCCATGAGAATTCAGCACCACCAAACCAGCTTTACAACAAATGCTAAAGGAACTTCCCTAAGCCAGAAACCAAGAGAAGAAAAAGACCCATGAAACCAAACCCAAATCAACTAGAAAATGGTAATAGGAACATACATATCAATAATCACCTTGAATGTAAATGGATTAAATGCACCAACCAAAAGACACAGACCCATTTCAGACCTAGGAACACATACAAACAAAGTGAGGGGATGGAGAAAGGTATTCCATGCAAATGTAAATTGCAAGAAAGCTGGAGTAGCAATCCTCATACCAGATAAAGTAGACTTTAAAATAAAGACTGTTACAAGAAATAAGGAAGGGCACTACATAATGATCAAGGGATTGATCCAAGAAGAAAACATAACAATTATAAATATTTATGTACCCAACATAGGAGCACCTAAATACATAAAGCAAAGGCTAACAGCCATAAAAGGGGAAATTGACAGCAACACAATAATAGTGGGGGACCTTAACAGCCCACTTACACCAAAAGACAGATCATCCAGACAGAAAATAAATAAGGAAATACAAGCTTTAAATGACACAATAGACCAGATAGATTTAATTGATATTTTTAGGACATTCCATCCGAAAGCAGAAAAATACACTTTCTTTTCAAGTACACATGGAATGTTCTCCAGAATAGATCACAAATATTTTGGGTCACAAATCAAACCTTGGAAAATTTAAGAAAATTGAAGTCGTATCAAGTATCTTTGCTGACAACAACTCTATGAGATTAGAAATCAATTACAGGAAAAAAAACCCAATAAAAAACACAAAAACATGGAGGATAAACATGTGCTGCTAAATAACCAAGAGATCACTGAAGAAATCAAAGAGGAAATCAAAAAATACCTAGAAACAAATGACAATGAAAACACGATGATCCAAAACCTATGGGATGCAGCAAAAGCAGTTCTAAAAGAGAAGTTCATAGCAATTGAAGCTCACATCAAGAAACAAGAAAAATATCAAATAAACAATCTAACCTTACACCTAAAGCAACTAGAAAAAGAAGAACAAAGAAAACCTAAAATTAGTAGAAGGAAAGAAATCATAAAAATCAGAGCAGAAATAAATGAAATAGAAACAAAGAAAACAATAGCAAAGACCAATAAAACTAAAAGCTGTTCTTTGAGAAGATAAACAAAATTAATAAACCTTTTGCCAGACTCATCAAGAAAAAAAGGGAGAGGATGCAAATCAATAAAATTAGAAATGAAAAAGGAGAGGTTACAGCTGACCCTGCAGAAATACAAAAGCTCATAAGAGACTACTACAAGCAACTATATGTCACTAAGATGGATGATATGAAAGAAATAAACAAATTCTGGGAAAAGTACAACCTTCCAAGATTGAACAAGGAAGAATTAGAAAATATAAACAGACTAGTCACAGGTAATGAAGTAGAAAATCTAATTAAAAATCTTCCAACAAACAAAAGACCTGGACCAGATGCCTTCACAGGCGAATTCTATCAAACATTTAGAGAAGAGTTAACACCTATCCTTCTCAAACTCTTCCAAAAAATTGCAGAGGGAGGAACAACCCCAAACTCATTCTACAAGGCTGCCATCACCCTGATACCAAAACTAGGCAAATATATCAAAACAAAATTATAGACCAATATCACTGATGAACATAGATGCAAAAATCCTAAACAAAATACTAGCAAAGGGAATCCAACAACACATTAAAAGGATCATACACCATGATCAAGTGGGATTTATCCCAGGGATGCAAGTATTCTTCAATATACACAAAACAATCAATATGATACACCATATTAACTAATTAATGAATAAAAACCTTATGAACATCTCAACAGATGCAGAAAAAGCTTTTGACAAAATTCAATACCTTTTATGATAAAAACTCTCCAGAAAGTGGACATAGAGGGAACCTAACTCAACATAATAAAAACCATATATGACAAACCGACAGCCAACATCATTCTCAATGGTGAAAAACTGAAACCATTTCCTCTAATATTAGGAACAAGACAAGGATGTCCACTCTTCCCACTATTATTCAAAATAGTATTGGAAGTCTTAGCCACAGCAATCAGAGAAGAAAAAGAAATAAAAAGAATACAATTGGAAAATAAGTAAAACTGTCACTGTTTGCTGATGACATGATACTATACATAGAAAATCCTAAAGACGCCACCAGAAAACTACTAGAACTAATCAATGAATTTGGTAAGGTTGCAGGATACAAAATCAATGCACAGAAATCCCTTGCATTCCTATACACTAACAACAAAAGATCAGAAAGAGAAATTAAGGAAACAATCCCATTTACCTTCACAATGAAAAGAATAAAATACCTAGGAATAAGCATACCTAAGGAGGCAAAAGACCTGCACTCAGAAAACTATAAAACACTGATGAAAGAAATCAAAGATAACATGAACATGGTGGAGAGATATACCATGCTCCTGCATTGGAAGAATCAATTTTGTGAAAATGACTCTACTACCCACAACAATCTACAGGTTCAGTGCAATCCCTATCAAATTACCAATGGCATTTTTCACAGAATTAGAACAAGAAATTTTACAATTAGTATGGAAACACAAAAGACCCCGAATAGCCAAAGCAATCTTGAGAAAGAAAAATGGAGCTGGAAGAATAAGCCTCCCTGACTTCAGACCCTTATCTTTGATAAAGGAGGCTAGAATATACAATGGAGAAAAGACAGCCTCTTCAGTAAGTGGTGCTGGGGAAAATGGACAGCTACATGTAAAAGAATGAAATTAGAACACACCCTAACACCATACGCAAAAATAAACTCAAAATGGATTAAAGACCTAATAAACGTAAAGCCAGACACTATAAAACTCTTAGAGGAAAACATAGGCAGAAAAATCTATGACATAAATCACAGCAAGATCCTTTTTGACCCACCTCCTAGAGAAATGGAAATAAAAACAAAAATAAACAAATGGCACCTAATGAAACTTAAAAGCTGTTGCACAGAAAGGGAAACCATAAACAAGACAAAAAGACAGCCCTCAGAATGGGAGAAAATATTTGCAAATGAAGCAACTGACAAAGGATTAATCTCCAAAATATACAAGCAGCTCATGCAGCTCAATATGACAAAAACCAACAACCCAGTCCAAAAATGGGCGGAAGACCTAAATAGACATTTCTTCAAAGGAGACATACAGATGGCCAACAAATGCATGAATAGATGCTCAACATCACTAATAAATAGAGAAATGTAAATCAAAACCACAATGAGGTATCACCTCACACTGGTCAGAATGGCCATCATCAAAAACTGTAGAAACAAGAAAGGCTGGAGAGGGTGTGCCGTTAAGAACGTCCATACAGCCACTATGGAGAACAGTATGGACGTTCCTTAAAAAACTAAAAATAGAACTACCATATGACCCAACAATCTGACTACTGGGCATACACCCTGAGAAAACCATAATTCAAAAAAAGATATGGACCACAATGTTCATTGCAGCTCTATTTACAATAGCCAGGACATGGAAGCAACCTAAATGTCCATCAACAGATGATTGGATATAGAAGATATGGCACATATATATAATGGAACATTACTCAGCCATAAAAAGGAACAAAACTCAGTTATTTGTAGTGAGGTGGATGGACCTAGAATCTGTCATACAGAATGAAGTAAGTCAGAAAGAGAAAAACAAATACTGTATGCTAACACATGTATATGGAATTTAAAGAAGCAGTACTGATGAACCTAGTGGCAGGGCAGGAATAAGGACACAGATGAAGAGAACAGACTTGAGGGCACAGTGGGGAAGGGGAAGCTGGGATGAAGTGAGAGAGTAGCACTGATGTATATACACTACCGAATGTAAAATGGATGGTTGGTGGGAAGCTGCTGCACAGAACAGGGAGATCAGCTCGGTGCTTTGTGAGGACCTAGAGGGATGGGATAGGGAGGGTGGAGGGAGGCTCTAGTGGGAGGGGATATGGGGATATATGTATACATATAGCTGATTCACTTTGTTGTACAGCAGAAACTACCACAACATTGTAAAGCATTTATACTCCAATAAAGATGTGAGAAAAATTAAAAAATTCAAAAAAGAGCTCCTGAAAATTAAAAAAAAAAAAACAACAAAGAGATAAATCTTTGGGTGACAACTCCACATCCTTATGTTTTTTCTGTAAATTAATGTATGATAAGGACTAATGGTTTTCATTAATATAGAGATACTGCCAAGGGAAGCAGATGCCACCTTTGGGTTTTCCTGGGTCACTTCACACCCTGAAGCTGCATTTACCAAGGAACCAGTGAAAGGGTGTACAGACCAGTCCACAAACAAACAAGCAAAACTCTCATGTAAATGCAAATCACAACATCTTTTTATCTAAATGGGGCATGCTTAAGCTGAAAAAAAGGGCAGCAGAGGTACATTCCGGCACTGGTCATTCTTTGCATCTTTTTCCATGTTTTCTTGAGTTTTTCCAGTAATCTCCTGAAGGACACAGGCTTGTATCTCACTGGCCTTTCTGAGTACCCTTCCCTTATGTGACTTCTAGTTTAAAGCAGCAGGGGCTAAGAGTCTGGGGGTTGCTTGTTTCCTGGGGTCATTTGTTGCAGAAAATTTATTTTCTGTCTTCAAAGGTATCCTGTGCATGTTGAATATCAGCCTTTCCCTCTGTAGTGGATGTCTTCAAAATGTAATTGTGCTTGGCATTGTAGTCTGTCCTTGTGATTCTCCTGGGCCTGGGGAGAAGCTGCTAGAATTTTCAGCTTTGTTAATTTCTTAGATGGGGGATGTGCTGACCTTCCTTACGCTATGTCTCCTTGCTGTATAATTTTGTTCTTCTGAGGAACAGCACAGAGGGGTATGATCTAGCTCAACTTTGAACCACTCAGAACAAGCTTTGCCAAGCTCTCTCTAATCTGTGTCAAATTGCACATCGAATGCAGGTAACAAGGGATGATGACACTCCAGAGACATACCTTCCATCCTTCCCTTTAAGTTCCAGTGTCCCAAAGAAATCTGGGAGATTTGGCTTTGCAGTTGAAGCTAGACTGGTCCCTTACGGGCAGTTAACTCAAGATCAAATTTTTAAACTTCAAGATTCAACTTCCTTTGACCTAAACTAGGCAGTAAAGCTGTTTTATCCTCCAGGGTACCCCCGTGGCGAGAGAACTCTGCAGAAGACTATCTGCATAATATCCTGGATCTCATGATTTCTCTGCTTCGAGTGTTCTCCAACACCATACCTAGTCAGCCCTGGCTTGTTCTTTGACAGTCACCCCAAGGACCCCCTCCTCCAGAAAGCCTCACTGGCACCTCCTCCCATCCCTGTCTGAGTTGGGTGTTCCTACTCTGTGCTTCCATAGCCCCTGTGGTCTACTGCCTTCATGGCATTCCCCATCCTTTGTTCTAAGTACTCAGAAGGAGCTGCTTGGGTCTACATGGGCTGTGTCCTGGGCCAGGTCTTTATGCATCACATCTCATCCAAAGCTCAAGGTCAGTGCCATTGGCCTCTGCATCTTGCAGATGAGGGAATGGAAGGTTTCAGGGATTAAGGAACATGCTCAAGGTCACAAGCATGGTTAACAACTGGCACCTTAGATTCAAATCAAGGTAGCCAAACTCTACATGGGCCTCCCCACGACTCCCCTGACTCCATCTAGTCAGGGACATGGCATGTCCATCTTTGTGTCTTGGGCACCCAACAGAGGGCTTGGCACTTTCCCCATATGCCAGGCACTACTGGAAGAACTTTATATCTACAACATTTTTAATCTTGACAACAACCTTATGAGGCAAGTTCTCTTATGATGCCTCTTTTATAGATGAAGACCCTGAGGTACAGAGAGGTCAGGTAACTTGCTCAAAGTTGCACAGCTGGAAGGTTGGAGTTCTGATCTACTGTCCCAGTCAGTCTATAGAGGGTAAATGCTTATCATGAAATATAAATGAAATAATGGGTGGGTGGCTTTCTGCACTTGGTTCGATAGCAGTGTATGTTCTTCTTTATCCTTGGGTGTCCTTGGACTAAAGAGTTACTGAAGTGGAAGCTGAGATCCACGTCCCCTTTCTCACAGTTTCAGCCAAAGTTCCTGCCTGGGCATGTGGAAAAGAAGAGAAGCCAGCGTGTTCCTTTCTTGTGTCTTTTAGGCAAAAAAGGCAGCATCATGGCCACAGACATTAGAAAACTACTGCCATACCTCACATGTGGAGGGACAAGAATAGAACTGGGAGGGAACAGAAACTGCTGAGGACCTCACAATGGGAGACATCTTCTCTGGGGAAGATCAAAACAGCACAGTCTACAGAAATCTCATATATTGCTCAACTTCATCCTCTTTTTATGAAGAAGGAAAATTGGGCCCAGAGAGGGTCTGACTTGGTTTTATCACACAGCAGCTAAGGAGTGTTATGAGGAGCATATGTCCAGGTGGGAGGAAAAAGAGTTCAGTTGTACTTGAAAGAGAAATGCAATGTGTCTTGAAACTTTGTATGTGTCAAGCACTGTGTTAGGCCCTAGAAAAACCTGATTTCATTTAATCCTCAAACAAACCTAGGAAATCTGGAAGATCACCTTTCAGATGAAGAACCCCAGACTTTGAAACCATTTGCCCAGGGTCATGCAGCTTGTGCATATTTGAACCAGGGGATTTTGAAAATGTCTCTTTTGTCTAGAGGTTCTTAAATTTCTAAAGGTGGAACAATTATTTGGCCTGAGACCAACTGCTCAACATTTGCACTAGCCATAGTAAAGAATATTACTCAAAAGGCAATTAGTTTAGTGTTGCTATTATGATAAAGAAGACTCCTTCACCTCTTGACTCCTTTTCCTTTCTGAGTATTTCTTTCAAGAGCTAAACACATTGACTGCTTATTATGGATTAGAATCCTTCACTTAATCTGGATGTCCAGTCCATCTCAAACACAGATGAGGGAGAATACCTTGTTGAAGCTCACAAAGTGCGCAGTCCAGGAAAACCAGTTGCATAATGGAATGACTAGCCCCTCCCTAGAATTTCTCTCTGTGACTCTGGAGATGCCTAGGGCCCTGGGTCCACTGGGCATGCTCAGAGCATGATTTCCTCCATAGTATAGGCTGCTTCACTTTCCCTGTCTGCAGACCCCTTTTGCTCATCTGCAGGTGGGGAAGGGGGGCTGCGGGCTGAGGTCACACCTATTGCCCATCTTCTCAGGGCATCTCTGTCCCCATTCTCCAGGTTGGGACAAGTCCAGCTCCAGTGCAGGAGGAGATGGATGTTCCTGGGCTGGGTTGGTGGGCTCTGGCATTTTCCCAGAGTAGCCAGCTGAGGCAAGAATCCACTCTAGGTTGCCAATTTAGTATGAACTCATAGCAGGAATGCAACAATCTCCAAAATTCAAGGAGAGGGGCCATTTCACTTTATGAGAAAGGAGGAAGGACATTTCTCTTGGCATCATCCCTAAATGGACCTAGAGACAGATCTGCTCCAGGTCACTGCTTGAAAATCAAGGTTCTTACTCACATTGTTGTACCATAGAGTGTCTTCAAGCAGCAAGTTGATGGAAATAGTGAAAGAAATGGAATATTCTCTGAAGGGGAAGCAGGAATTTTGAGATATGCTTTCTGTCCACCTCATCCAGGATTTATTGAATGTTATCTTTAAATCACTTAACTTCTTCATGTCTCAGATTCCTCAGATATTGAGAAGAAAAGAATTCATAGGCCCTTTTTGGCACCTCATAAAGACATTGCTAGAGGCCAATTAGTTTAAACCTGAAAACATTTGTGATTCTGGTACAGTGTATGATAGAAAAGAAAAGGGATTGGAATTCCCTCATTTATATAATGAACATTCACAAACTACCTACCAGGTACAAGGACCTTTTTCTAGGTACTGAATCATTACTTGTATGTTACGTTATGTATTTAAATTATTTTGAGATCTTTAAACATGTCTAGCTCAAGCTGCTGTCTGTCACTCACTCATTGGAGGGAATTCAGTGCCCCAAATGACATCATCTCTGCCTCTCGCTTTTATCCAATTACAGCAGTAACCTGGATAATATAAAATCCCTTCTAAGTCATCAGTCATAGCTGACAGCCTGGGCTGATGTCTTGAAGCACATTTTTCCATTTCAGTGAAGTTAGGTTCATGCCAGAAAGCTGCTGGTGCACAGGAAATTAATCTGTGACTTGTCATCAATGACAAAGCTATGGGCAACATGAGACACACACCTTCTCCTCCTGTCCCATCCTCTTATTTTGGAGAACTGGTCTCAGGGCTCCATCTTCACATGCATCTCAGGTGATGGGATGTGTGATCTCTCCCATTGTCACAGCATCCCTCTCCCACACAGCACGTGTGTGTGCATGCTCCTGGTGACACACTCCAGTGGCTGAAAGCGGGTGTGGTTTAATCTTCATTTTCGTCCGAGACCTGCTGTAAAAAATTGAGCGCTAACCAAGATCTCTGGAACACCACTCATCATTCTCACGGATGCTTTTTTCCATTAGCGTCATCAACCATTATCCACTATGGAAGATCCAGCCACTTGCCATAGAGCTCAAAGAGTCACAGTGTTTTTCTGATGGGTTACACAACTTCTTGAAAGTTAGTTGTAATAAATTGGATATTCTTTTTGCCCACTCAGCTACAATTATGCTTCTACTGGTGGTCTGAATTGTAGATTAAGGAGCCTTACATTTTTTGATAAAGGTTTGCATCAGAGACTGAATGTAAGTCTTTACAATTGAGCTGAGCAGGCAACATTCTAAAATTGCGATACTGGTCCCAAGACACTTTTCACTCAGATCCTCAGGAAGACAGCAGGTATGCAATCACTCATCCACTTAAGCCTGTCAGGAAGGAAATTGCTTATGAGAGGAAGGGACCTGTTATGTGAATTTCCATAAGATTGCAGACCAAGACAATAATGTGTCACTACTTTTCAAATATTGGGGAAAAAATCCACCACCACCCTATCATTTCTCTGGCTAAATGCAACCTGCTCTTCTATCTATCCAATTCACTGAAGAAATTGTATTTAGCTGCTTAGAAAATTGCAAGACAATCTATAAGAAATCATGTATTGGGTATTATGTTTGCTCTGTGGATACTGGCTCATGCTCCATGCATTTGTTTTAGCTCACTCTGCCAGATAGGGTTTGAGCTGTATAGAGAGGAGAGAGGGTGGAGGGAAACATACTCAATTAGTAGTTTCATTCACCTATTTAGGGAAGGGATTGTCCTAAAGTTTTTGCTTGCAGTGCGTTGATTCTCCTTTTCAGGTATCAGTGTCTCTTACTTTGGGAAATCACTCTTCCCCACTCCATGGTCTGGGTATTCTGCCCTCTACTCCAAGATGCCAATCGGTTTCATGCTGGCCCATCATAGTACCATATTCCCCTGGCCACAATGATTGATTCAGAGTTGGACATACGAGCCAAGCAGAGCCAGTCAGGGTCTTCATTGGGATTCCTGTATGGGCATCAGGTAAAGAAGTCCTCCTTCCACTAGCGTTAGTAATTCAGGAGTCTGTGAGTCCAAAGTGCTGTGTGGCTATCTTATCAACCATGTGAAGAGAACCAGTGTGAGAATAAAGCCAAGAAGAGGCAATTAGATCTGAAGGGTGGCGAGAAGGCACAGACTTGATCATCTCCCTTCTGTACTGACTTTATCAGCCTAGACTGGCTTTAAGCCATACAGAGAACCCACCCTTGGACTGATGGTTGGTTATGAACAGCATACAAAATCAACTCCACCTTCTATTAACATGGTTTGAGTTAGATATCTGTAATTTGCATATACCTCAAAACATTACTTATGTGCCAGGCAAATGGCTAGACACCATTCTCTCTGGATCTCTCTTAATCCACATAGCATACACAGGCATGAGAGAACATTGTCCCCATTTTACAGATAGGGAATGTCATTCTCATTTTACAGAGGTTCAGAGAGCAGTGAGAACTCACCCATGTTCCCATGAGTAGTGATGGTACACCCAGCTTTATGCCCAGGCTATCTAAGCTCTCTCCACCATGCAGAGTGGCTCTCTGAGTCATTTATCCTCACTGTTTTTCAACGTTATCTCAGGAAATCTAAATTGGCACATGTAAACGTGGAAAAACCACAAGGAAATGGGAATGAGGCTGCCATAGTAGAGGCACACCTTGGAACATGAGCTGTTCTGAAGAGAAACCCGCTTCATTTATGGACATTGACATTAAGTTTCTCCTGGGATTTCTTTCTGTATTTTACATGAAATTAATGAAAAATGCAACTTACACTTTTTGAATTAGATTGGGGTAGCCTCACCAAATCTGTCCTGAGGAGTTATTATCAGATGAGAAGGAGAAACCATTTGGGACTAAAAACCACTCCTGATTTTCTTCAGTAACTGGATTAGGACAGATTAGGATTAGATTAGATTAGATTAGGAAAGAGTTTTTACAACAACTCATTGATAGCTCTCGGAGGACCTGTCTGTAACTTTTCGCTCTTACCTGATGCCATTTTTCTAGCATCTGGCCAGTAAACATTAATCTGGGCATAAATGCTAAAGTGGATGTGTAGGCATACATAGCAACCCATCTACTCCCAAGTCTTATGTTCAATAACGATCACAAAAAAAGGATGAGAGAAGCTTCTAGATTCTTAAATGGCTCAATGTGCTAATTAGCAGGCTATATTAGGCACCTAGGAATAGGGATCATGATAGCTACTTTACTGGGCATTAGGTACTAGATAGATACCTGACATTTTCTAACATACATATAAAAACTTTTTAAGGTAAATATTCTTGTCCCCATTTCATGGATTAGGATATTAAAGTTCAGAGAGCATAAAGAACTTTCCTGAACTCCCCCAAATGAGGAAGGTAGGGTTCAATTCAAGATCTCTCTGATTTCAATGCCTGAGGTCTTCCTGCTTTGTCATGTGACCTTTCTGCCCAAGATCTGGACTCTACTCCACCAAGTTCATTATTGAAAACATGATTTCCACTCCCAGTGTATGTACTGACAAGGACATAAGTGTGAGGGTACCTAGCTGTGAGTTTCATCACCTGCCAGGTGTCAGGCTGGATTAGGCTACCCTGGCTGTCTGGTCAAAGTCAAAGTCAAGATATTTGTCCTTAGACATACATAGGTCCAAGTCCCAGCTCTAGCTGTTTGGCTTTGGGGAGCATCTGGCCCTCTCTGGGCATTGACTTTCTCATCTGTGAAATGGGGCTAATCAGCTGCTTCATGAAGTTGAGGAAAGAATTAAATGAGCTGGCACATAAAGTCCTTAGCACAGGACCTGCCTCAGTGTAATAAACAGTCTGAATCCATTTTTGGTATTTGACTGTTGACAGCTCTTAAACTTTACCCCTCCCTTCTCCCACTTCTGCCTCACATCTGGGCAAGTTGATTAGAAAGACAGGGTGGTTCCTCCTTTGGAATTGATGGGAGATTCAAACTATTTAAGCCCCTGAAATCCCCAACCAGCCCCACCCCTTAACCACAATCGAAACCTCAAGCCAGTCTCCTCTCCTTGCTGTTTCAAGCCAGTTTCAGGCCAGCCTGGGAGGCTTGTTCTGCTTTCCCTGAAAAGCCTTATTATGTAAGTAATAAATCTTTTCATACTTTTGGGATGGGTGAGGTCCCTCCTGTTTCTGAAGGGTGTCCACAACACACAGAGTATATTAGCTATCATTATTATTACTGTTATTAAAAAGTTGAATTTCGGGGTTTTACATTTCATGTAAGAGCCTCATCATTGATAGTATTAACTTGAACCTGTACATTTAATTGACAGTAGTCACTCTAGAGGGAATGGGAGTTAGTAGGGTTTTTAGAAAGACTGGTAGGAAAGTTGCTTATTCCAGGTTTGCACAGCTGTGAATCCAGGGTGAGTGGGAGGTGGATGTCCCTGGGACGGGATGAGGGCTTTGGCATTTTCCCAGAGTGGCCAGAAGGTGACTGAACCAAGAATTCACTCTAAGTTGCTGATTTAGTAGGAAAAATGAAGGCCGAGACTGAAGAAGAGGTTTCCATTGTCATTTCTGAGGAGGACATGGGAGGGGTAAAACACCAAGGCCAACAACCTTTTGGGAGCTGAGTTCATGGCCATCAGATGCAGAATGTTTTATTCATAGGCTCTTATCAAGGTAAGCTAGTTGGTTCCTCCTTAACCCCCTCACTAAACTGAGTGTCTCCTTACTGCATACCAGACTAGCTTAAAGCAAAAGCAACTGAATTAATAATTTGCATGCTATTTTCTCAGGCAATCGATAAATGACCAGCTATATGTTGGCAACTTAACACCTCAGTCTCCTGAAGGGAATATGGCCTGAACCCATCAGTTCTTACGAAGCCACAGGGACCGTTAAGTCTGACTAATTTTCCTTCTGTAGAAGTTAGACCCTGAAACATCCTGAGATGACGTGAATCTGCTCCAAATCACCTGGCCAAACAGTGAATACAATCTGTCCACTGGACAATGTTTTCCTAATGTGAAGATTGTTGAAACACAAGGAATATAATTTATGTTTTTAGCTCAGTCAACACGGTAGCATGAGCAGATTTTATAAGCTCTGTAGAAACAAAGGTATGATGTTTAGATTCAGATTGAGAGAGCCAAAAATATGAAACTTGGATGCTGTGTGCTACTGTCTGTGTACAAGGACTCATATTTCTTGAAACAAAGAAATAAAGGGTACCCGTGTTCAGAACCTGGCAAGCACACCCAAGTGAGATCTTTCAGGGTGAGTCAGCTCTCCCCATACATGAATGATGATCTGTTACTCAAATGGGATCAAGAGACAAGTGCTCAGGAGAAAGCCTGAGGGAGCAGAGACGTGTCATGACTTGCGGATACCACACCCTCCAGGACACTTACAGCAGTGGTGTACCTCAGTAATAGATGTAAATTGCCTTAGCACCTTTTCAAGAACCTGGCTTCTATGCAAAATTCTTTCTATCTGAAGTAACTTTTTAAAAGGCTGGTTCACCCTAAATTGGTTTTGCAAAATTTACTTTATATAGTATGATCATAAAAGTAGTTATTCATAAAAACATTAGTTTAGGGGTATTTTTCCCCAAAAGATTTTTTTTTCTCACTAGGGAGGAAACCATTGTGAAGGTAGTGTGAGTTAAACATTTTATGCTGTTAGTTGCCTAGATGTTTCTTTTTGACAATTGACTGTCTCACCATTTCCTCACCCTCCAGAATAAAGATTTTATTTATTTATTTACTAAAGTATAGTTGATTTACAATGTTAATGACTGCTATACAGCAAAAGTGATTCAGTTATACATATATATGCATTCCTTTTTTAAACATTCTTTTCCATATGGTTTATCATAGGATATTGAATATGGTTCTCTGTGCTATGTAGTAGGACCTTGTTTCAGAATAAAGAGATTCATGTTTTTTAGCTCCTAAATCTTCCCCCCTTCCTTCCTCCCTCCCTCTTTCCCTCCTTCCCTCCCTCTTTTCCTTCCTTGCATCCTTTTTTCCTTCCTTATATCACTCCTTTAATAAACAATAACTGAGGTTCTACTATGTGTCAGACTATAGTTTAAACTCAATTAGTTGGTTAATCAAAACGACACAGGACTCAGTTTACCACTGATTAGCTAGAAGATGAGGAAAAATAGAACCAATCTAAAATAGAATCCGTTCATTGCCTTAAGAGGGAGAGGTGAAATAGTGAAGTGATCAGGATCACGGCCCTTGTTATTGGACACCCCTTGTCTACACCCCTTGTGCTCTCCATCCTTCTCACACCAGTCATCTATAATCTTCATGTCAATTTCCTGATCAGCCACTTTAATCTGGCTTGGATAATCATCACCCCAGAAGGGCTCTTGCTAGTAGTCACCAGTGGCTTCTAAGCTGCTAAATCCAAAGGATACTTTTCAGCTATAATCTCGCTTGATGTCAGAAGAATTTCATGTTTTTGAAACAAGCTCTTTGTTTCGTTTTCAATGATACAATACATTCTTTGTTTTCGATAATCTTTGCAGGCTTATCCTCCTCTTTTTTTCCTGACATTAAACTCCAACATAGATCATTTTCTTAAATCATTTCCTTAGTCTCTCCTCAAACAACTTCATCATCTTCATGGCTTCAATTTCATCATCTGTATGTTGGTGACTTATGCATTTATATCAGTCAAGGCTTTCCTTCCATCTCTCCACTCAACCTCTGCACCACGGTAATTCAAAGGCATCTTACGTTCACCAACTCCAAAGCCAAACTCACAATTTCCTTTCTGTCTTCCCATCCAAGATCCTTCCTCTCTCTTGTTCTCAAGAACAGAACAGCAGAATCTTTCCAATTCAGTTGGAAATCTAGGGTCTCACTTGACAGTCCTATATCCACTCAGCAAGTCCTATAATTTTATCTCCTAAATATCCCTCACAACTGTACCCTTCTATTGTCCCTACCAACACTCCCGTTCTTTTCCCAGTTAGCCCCAAATCATTGTTTAGGTTGCAGCAGAAGCAACTCACCTTGAGGAAAGAGCCTTTTCTGACTTCCCAGACAAGGAGAGGTTCAAATGTTGTCCATTTCACAGCATGGCTGCCCCTTTCTTCACTTATCATGGTTTGCAACTATACATTGAATTTTGTGATCATTTGATTAATATTTGTCTCATCCATGATAGTAGAGAGCTTGTCTGACTTTACCCTCATGGTATTCTCAGTACAATTTTTCCTCAGTATCTGCAGGAGATTGGTTCCAGGAACCCAGGTGGATACCAAAATTCACAGATGCTCAAATTCCTTATATAAAATGTCACAGTATTTACATTTGACCTATGCACATCCTCCCATATACTATATACTTTAAATCATCTCCAGATTACTTAAAATACCTAATACAAGGTAAATGCTATGTACATAGTTGTACACACAGCATAAACACTATGTAAATAGCTACTGGCAAGTGGCAGATTCATGTTTTGCTTTATGGAACTTTCTAGAAATTTTTAAAAAATATTTTCTACCTGCGGTTGGTTGAATCCACTGATGCAAAACCTGTGGATACAGAGGGCTGACTGTATTCGAGAACTGTACCTGGAACCTAATGGTCAGTTAAATATTGCTGTTTAATGGGAAAAAAATTCCTGGCTCTGTCTTTCATTGCCTGTGTGGACTTGAGTGTATGTTTTGCCTTCCTCAAACCTCTGCTTCCTTGTTTGCAAAAGGAAGATATAATTCTTACACTTTTAGGGTTGACATGGTGTTTGCATGAGATGGCGTATTAGAAATATTTCTTAGTGAAGTGGCTTGTTAAGTACTCAGGAAATGGCTGCCCTCCCCACATACAAGTTCATGACTTGGAGTCTTTGGGGAAAGAAAGTCCTATTGGAAGACAAAATGCATTTTAAATTATTATTTTTTTATTTAAGATTTTTTTTTTGATGTGGACCATTTTTAAAGTCTTTATTGAATTTGTTACAATATTTCTTCTGTTTTATGTTTTGGTTTGGTTTTATGGCCATGAGGCATGTGGGATCTTAGCTCCCCGACCAGAGATCGAAACCACACCCCCTGCATTAGAAGGTGAAGTCTTAACCACTGGACCGCCAGGGAAGTCCCTAAAATTATTTTTAAAATATGTTGTGGGCAACTGGATATGGGGTCATGGGCCACCAAACAAATTCAGAGCAAGCACCACCCAGATGCAAGGTCAGTGAGGATGGTGGCTCCAGAAGCAGTGTTAAGGGATGCTTGGGTCCTACTAGTGTTCAAGTACCTAAGAATAAGCAAGACTTCCTCCCTAACTAACCAGTTTTGCAGAAAACACTCAGGGATGCATAGAGATTATATTGCATTTCTTAACAGGCAGGCATACTTCCTGGGGTCCAGCAACAGCCAGAAGGGTAGGAGAATATTGACTCTTGTCCCTCAAACAACACCCAGTGAGAATGGCAGAACCTTGCATCATATACGGCATTAGCATCCTCGTGGGGGAGTGGGATGCTGTCCCTCCAACTAGGAATATGCTGCCATTCCTCTTGCTTTGAAAATTTATGCCATGCAGAAACTTTCTTTGACCTTTACCACTAAACAAACGTGGTGGCCTCTGTTGTGTTGGGCTCTTCTGCTGATTATGCTATGATGAGTTGTGCACAAAGATGGGTAGGATTAGGTCCACATTGCAGGAGTAAGTATTCTAGGTGGAAGGGACTTTTGTATACATAAAAGCACAAAGGCAGGAAGGTAAAATGAAACATGGTCATCCTTGGCATTGGAAGTGTAACATTCATGAAAGAAATAAATGACTCTAAATCAGGAAAACAAATTTGGCACGAGATAAGGAAGGGTCCTGAATTTCTGTCCAGGAGCTTTTATTTTATCTATCTATCTATCTATCTATCTATATCTATTTATTTTCTGCAGGCCATACAGAGTCATTGAAGACTTAAGCAGATGACTGTCAAAGTGGCTTACATTTAATAAGATTACATCAGTGTAACAGAGTGGTTAAGAAAAGAACTCATTCTTTGGAGTCAGACTACCTGGGTTCAAAACCCAGCTCTAATACTTACTTGCTGGAAGACTGGGGCCATGTGCTTATAGTCTCCGTGCCTCAGTTTCTTCATCTGTAAAATGGAAATAATAGTTGTACCTGTCTCATAGGGTTATTGTCAGGATCAAAAGAAATAATAGAAGTAAAGTGCTCAGAGGGATAATTGCCTCTGAGTGAGCACTCAAGAGATATGTCTGCGATGGTGGACACTGAGGCTTTCTAGAAAGAGGAGATCCATGTTGCAAAACAGATGAAGGAAAGACAAACTTAGGGAAAAAGTGGGTGACTTCAGCATTGGCTTTGTTGAGCTTGTGTTCCCTTCACGATAAGCACATGGTAACTTGATTCTAACACTGAAGAGTAAGTTTGGGGCTAGAACTGCAGATGTGTAGAAAGTAACTGCAAAATAATCATATTTGAAGTTTTAGGTGTTTTACCTAGTTTGGGTCATTTACTTTATAAAAGCTCTGTAGTAGAGATAGACTCTCTCCACGAGCTGTGAATTCCATATTTGCGAATGTGCCTACTTGCTAAAATTTATCTGTAACTCCCAAATCATAGCATTTTCCAGGTCATTTGCAGATATGCACAAAGCAGTGAAAAGTTTGTCTCCCAACACACATTGCCAGCTGAAGCTGGATGAGTTGATGCTTTACCTTCTTGTTTTAGCTCTTCTACTATAAACAAGTTGTTCTTTCCATGGTCTGTTTAGTGCCATGTTTTTCTGCATTTTTGTACCTTTTGTGGTGATTTTGCTGTTTAAAATGGCCCTTGGGCATAGCACTAAAGTGCAGTCTAGTGTTCCTGAGTACAAGAACACTTAGGATGTGATGTGCCTTTTGGAGAAAATACATGTGTTAGATAAGCTTTCTTCAAGTATGAGTTACAGTGCTCTTGGTCATGAGTTTGGTGTTAATGAATCAACAAAATATCAGTAATATACTACATAAGGTACTCTAGACTGAAATGTACATGAAACAAGGTTATGTATTGATCAGTTGACAAGAAACTTGTGACCAGAGGTTCACAGGAACCTAACCCTGTATTTCCCTTAGGAGCAATTGTTCAGTACTTAACCAGATTAGTTCTTATGATGACATCACAGGAAATAAATCCTGCGGATAATGAGAATCAACTCTAGATATAAGAATACAAGTTGCAATAGAAACACAGAGAAGGAGAAAGTGATCAGTTCTCTTTGAGAAGGTTCAGTGTCGTTAAGGAGGTGTGCTTCCTAAAAATTATCCAGAAGTTCATTAGGAAAATGATGTCCAATTGGCTAAAGGCAGTAGGAGGAAGAGAAATGACTAATATCCCAACTTTCCATCTTTATTTATTTATTTATTTTTTGCGGTACGCGGGCCTCCCACCGTTGTGGTCTCTCCCATTGTGGGGCACAGGCTCCGGATGTGCAGGCTCAGCAGCCATGGCTCACGGGCCTAGCTGCTCCGCGGCATGTGGGATCCTCCCGGACCGGGGCACGAACCTGTGTCCCCTGCATCGGCAGGCGGACTCTCAACCACTGTGCCACCAGGGAAGCCCCCAACTTTCCATCTTTAAATTGAGCTCTTTCCACACACTAGATTTTCCAGTCATAGTACAAAGTTGCATGACATTGAAAACACGTGTTACCCAGTTGCATGGAGAGTGCTAGCACTTTAGGGAGTAGTTGAGAAGTTGCGTCAGCGTCTTCAATCCCATTTGCCTTTAATCCTGTTTAGCCTGAGTTGTTGATTTTTCACAAAGCTTCTCTGAGTCTCTAAGATACCACCTCTAAGATGGCATTCCCTGATCATTTTCATAGGAAGCTATGGTCTTATGAATGATTAAAAATTACTACATTATTGATACAATGTTACAATTGATACTTATTGATAAGACTCACATTTGTACAGTTCGACATTTTCCAAAACAGTTTGCATCCTAGCAACTTTTTTTTTCTTTTCTTTTCTTTTAACATCTTTATTGGAGTATAATTGCTTTACAATGCTGTGTTAGTTTCTGCTTTATAACAAAGTGAATCAGTTATATATATACATATGTCCCCATATCTCTTCCCTCTTGCGTCTCCCTCCCTCCCACCCTCCCTATCCCACCCCTCTAGGTGGTCACAAAGCACCGAGCTGATCTCCCTGTGCTATGCGGCTGCTTCCCACTACCTATCTATTTTACGTTTGGTAGTGTATACATGTCCATGCCTCTCTCTCGCTTTGTCACAGCTCACCCTTCCCCCTCCCCATATCCTCAAGTCCATTCTCTAGTAGGTCTGTGTTTTTATTTCCGTCTTACCCCTAGGTTCTTCATGACCTTTTTTTCCCCTTAGATTCCATAAATATGTGTTAGCATACGGTATTTGTTTTTCTCTTTCTGGCTTACTTCACTCTGTATGACAGTCTCTAGGTCCATCCACCTCACTACAAATAACTCAGTTTTCTTTCCTTTTATGGCTGAGTAATATTCCATTGTATATAAGTGCCACATCTTCTTTATCCATTCATCTGTTGATGGACACTTAGGTTGCTTCATGTCCTGGCTATTGTAAATAGAGATGCAATGAACATTTTGGTACATGACTCTTTTTGAATTATGGTTTTCTCAGGATATATGCCCAGGAATGGGATTGCTGGGTCATATGGTAGTTCTATTTTTAGTTTTTTAAGGAACGTCCATACTGTTCTCCATAGTGGCTGTATCAATTTACATTCCCATGAACAGTGCAAGAGGGTTCCCTTCTCTCCATACCCTCTCCAACATTTATTGTTTGTAGATTTTTGGGTGGCCATGTTGACTGGTGTGAGATGATATCTCATTGTAGTTTTGATTTTCATTTCTCTAATATTTAATGATGTTGAGCCTTCCTGGCAACTTTGAGGATAGTTAGACTCTTAATTTACAGATGACAATCCGAGTCTCAGAAATGTTAATGACTTGTGTGGGGCAAGCAGCTCATAAATGCAGTAGCTGAGACTTGAACCCAGGCCTTCTGGCCCCAAAGTTCATGTTATTCCTGTTACTTAAGTGAATTTCTAGTTGGGTTTCAGGGTGATCCAGGTTTGTGCTGAGATGCCTCAAACTGTGATGGGAGGTTGGTGATGACCAAAAACATTTGACTACACATTCTCAACTGCCACTTTAACCCGACCAGCTCTGCTTTTATTTTTATTTTTAAAAATTATTAATCTATAAATTCAGGTTTATATGTTTCATTATAATGAAAGGTATAAAACTTAATTTCCTCTGCTTTCAGAGGTTTAAAACTTGTGGAGCCTCAGCACTGAAGATACACTGGAGAGGGAGGAATGATGTGAATTGAAGGAAAGTCTTTGATCTGGGAGGAACTTCCTTGGTGTTTATCCAACCTCTTGATTTTGCTGATATGGAAAAACAAGAGCAAGAAGGGAAGGCTAGTTCTCCAGATTGTGTCATAAAAAGAAGATCGTTTGTTCAAGTTAACTCAGGGTGGAACATAGCTTTCTGGGATGACAGCTTAGCATGAGCATGGGCCATAGGCTTTGAAGCCAGAAGGACTGGGTTCAATTCCACCTGTATGACCCACTGTCTCTCAACAGCCCTGGGCAAGTTACTTAATTTCTGAGCTTCAGATTCTTCATATATTAAAATGTGAATGGAAGTACCTGTTTGGGGGGGCTTAAGGGAACCCTTAAATAACACCCCTGTCACCTCCACTGTGTTTGGAGCCCCTTAAAAGACAGCTGCAAGAATCACACAGGTGGAGATCAAAACCTCAGTTTTATTAGCATCAAGGCTGAAATGAAGAAATGTGGTGTGACTCTATACCCACGTGAGCTTCCTAAAATGTCCTCCCTGAATTCTATCTCCTTTGCTATTCCCAGATGGAGTCCAAGAACCACTTATGTCTTAGGAGGGGGCAGAGTGCTCCCCTGGAAGCTTGTCAAATCCAGGATCAGAGAGTATGTGTGTCCATGAATGGGAGTGGGGCAGGGGGCTGCTGTTAAATTCTTTCTCTTGGGAGCGTACATTAGGGAAGCCTTTCTTTCTCCCTTGGGGAGGGGATATGAGGGGTGGAGAAAAGCCCTGTGTGTTCAGATCGTTGTCCTTTAAGGGCCTTTAAATGAGCTGCTACATGTAAAGTTCTTGTTTGATGCCATCTGCACTGCATGTTCTTGATATAAAGAAAGTACATAGTGTTGGCAGAAGCAAGCCCACAAACCCAGACCCTTAGTCCATTATTCTTTCCTCTACGATTAAACACGTGAGTATATTACCCAGGGTTGGGCCATCTTCAGGGTGGTTTAGAACTACGTTTCCTACCACACTCCATTTTCTGTAGCACAATACCTGGTGGCAACACAGAATCAACATAATACACACATAGTAGTTCCTTAGTTTGTCCACCTAATGGGACCTAGAGATTCAGGGGTGTGTGCGTGTGTGTTTGTGTTTGTGTGTGTGTGTTGCATCTGGTGAGGTAACAGGAAATCATCTAGCCCAGTAAAATAGGCATCAGAATACATAGGAGTCATTTATTTAGCGCCTGATCCATACAGAGCACATGCTGAGAACATTACATGCATTATCTGTAGTCCTCATAATAACTCTGCAGGATGGATGGGTATTATCCTTGAGAATGAGGAAACTATCAGAAATTAGGTTTTCAAATCAGGTCCAGCTTGTTTCAAAGTTTCTCCCCTTTCACCACTGCCTTCTGCTATAATAGGTCATCTTTTCCCTGCTTTGAAGGAGGTGTGTGTGGAAAGAGAATGACTGTTCTTCAGATTTAATAGGAAAACAGCAGCAAACTCTACCTGAGTATAAAGCGCAGTGGAGCCGACAGCCCCTGCATGTAAAACCGCCTTTGAGAGAGAGTGGATTCTGGACACAATGGCAGAAACCCAGAGTTCCCGCTGCAGGATGACTTTCACTTAGATAAAGAAAATCCAGTGTCCAAGGCCACAAGGCATCTCCCTGTTTAATGACTTGGTGAGAAAAATGAGGCTGATCGGGAAAATTACCTAGACCTTGTTTTTTTAAAAGATCAGCTTGGTGCTTTGTGACCACCTAGAGGGGTGGAATAGGGAGGGTGGGAGGGAAGGAGACGCAAGAGGGAAAAGATATGGGGATATATGTATATGTATAGCTGATTCACTTTGTTATAAAGCAGAAACTAACACACCATTGTAAAGCAATTATATTCCAATAAAGATGTTAAAAAACAAAAACAAAACAAAGAAAGGAACAGCTGCAGAAACTGCCTGGCCAGGTTTGCCGTGGCTCTGGCTGGATGGCTGATGCCCAGCAGGCAGCCTGGGCGGATTCCTGCCCCTACCTTCCCACAGTCTGCCTTTGATGTGAGTTTCTTTCTCTTGTCAGTGCATTTCTCTTGTCAGTGCAAGTCTTGATGTGACTTGCCTTCAAGTAGATCCGGCCTAACTCGGATGTAAGCCTTCTTTTCTCTCTCCCAAGCCCCCTTTATGTCCTCCCCTGGTGTGACCAGAATCAGGTCATCAGAGCCATGGACGACACTAAGTCAGGGAGAAACTTTGGGGAAGAGACAGAGAAGGGGTTTGAGCCGGGCCTGGGTCCCAATCAAGGGCTTACAGACATCAATCCAACATCCTTTTCCTCTTGGCAGGAGACATTTCAACCTCTTTTCTTTTTTGAAAAAATAAGTAATTAATTAACTTTAAAATTGTAGTTGATTTACAATGTTATGCCAATATCTGCTGTACAGCCAAGTGACTCAGTTATACACATTTAGACATTCTTTTTTCTTTTTCTTTTTTGCCTTACGCAGGCCTCTCACTGTTGTGGCCTCTCCCGTTGCAGAGCACAGGCTCCAGACGCGCAGGCTCAGTGGCCATGGCTCACGGGGCCAGCTGCTCCGCGGCATGTGGGATCTTCCCGGACCTGGGCACGAACCCGCGTCCCCTGCATCGGCAGGCAGACTCTCAACCACTGCGCCACCAGGGAAGCCCTAGACATTCTTTTTTTATATTCTTTTCCAGTATGGTTTATCACCGGATATTGAATATAGTTTCCTGTGCTATACAGTAGGGCCTTGTAGTTTATCCATCCCGTATATAATAGTTTACATCTGCTAATCCCGACCTCCCAGTCCTTCTCCATCCCCACCCCCACCCCACCCCCGGCGACAACAAGTCTGTTCTCTATGTCTGTGAGTCTGTTTCTGTTTTGTAGGTAGGTTCATTTGTGCCATATTTTAGAAAATCAGGCTTTTAATAAGTGTTGTTAAGAGAATAACAATTACATGACATGTTGATAAATTGTGACATTTACTGTCCTGTCCTTGGGTCCCCACGTATACCAGTGGCCAGTAGGGTGTATATATTTCTAAAATATTTCAAGTCTGTGCGGAGCACAGACTCCGGACGCGCAGGCCCAGTGGCCATGGCTCACGGGCCCAGCCGCTCCGCGGCATGTGGGATCTTCGCGGACTGGGGCACGAACCCGTGTCCCCTGCATCGGCAGGCAGACTCTCAACCACTGCGCCACCAGGGATGCCCTGGTTCTTTCTTATTTTGTTGTCTGAAGACTGCTGCACTGCTGACACCACAGAAATAATTTTATCCAGAAGTGGGAGGAAGGATTCCTCTGCCTATTGGTAATTAAGAGGCTTGGTTCTATTGGGAATGAATTCCAATTTGGAGGGGAGAGAGATTTGAGAAGAAACCACTTTTCCAGCTGTCGTATGAGGCAGGCCATGGTATCATAGGGGGCATTCTGCTCTTCTGTCTTGTTCCCCTCTGTACCCCTTCCTTCTGGTCACATTTCTTTCTTCAGACTGTGACCTTTGAGATACTACAAAAATAAAAAATGTTCTTGCTTTATTTTCTTGTTATGATATGATATTTCTATTATTTTTAAAATTCTTTCTTACATTCCTCTCCTTCCTATTGGGTTCAAATCCTTTCTTTTTGAATGTGGTTGACACAGATTGGCTTACCCAAGCTCTGAAGTCAACCTAATTTTCTATGACTGCCTCCATTATAGAGCCTGTAAAGGTGAAATAGTTGATTTTCCAACCTTCCTGTAGCTCCAATAATAATTTGACTCAGTTCTGGCCAATGAGAAATAAATTAAAAATTGCAGAATCTATCCTGAACTATTCCTCTTTTTTCCTGTCTTGAATGAAGATCTGATGTCTAAGCCCGAAGCTACCACCTTGTCACCACGAGGTGACAAGCATAAGGGAAAGACCAAGAGAATCTCAGAGAGACTACTGCTGATATCATATCGGATAATAATTGGTAATTTTTAATTTTCTGTTTATCCAAGTGCCCATTTATGCTACTTGCTTAATAGACACACACACACGCGCACGCGCACGCCCGTGTGCATTCACACCCACCCCACCTCCCCACACACACTGGGCACTTACTATGGCTGGCCTCTGCTCTAGTAATTTGAGATTCATTAGTAAACAAAGTAGACAAAGATTCCTGTCCTCAATCTCATTCTTTCTCTTCTCAACTTCTGGAACTCTCATTAGATACCTGTTCAATCCTGTACTTCTCTCCTTCCCATCTTTCAGCTTCACTTTCATATTTTCCATCTCCTTATCTCTTTGAGCTACTTTCTGATTGATTTCCTCATCTCTATTCTATTGTTTTCTTATTCTCTCTCAACTGTGTTTAGTTGAATTTAATTATTTAATGAGTTTTTGGTTCATCTTCTGATGAAATTCTGGAAATTCTTCATTTCTAGGTTATTTTAGAGTTCATTTTGAAATCTACAGTTGCTCTCAGTATCCATGGAGATCCTGGAATTAATATTCAATCCAAGGTTGGTTGACTCTGGAGATGTGAAACTCACAGATGTGGAAGGCTGACTGTACCTGCTATTTTATTCAAAAAGTTCTGCTTTATATTACCTTATTTCTTGACTTGACTATTTAAACATGTTTTGCCTATTTATAAGTCCCTTTCATGTTATTCTATTATCACTAATTGTTTAGTTGTGAATTATCCTACTTACTGAATCAACTGGCCCACGCTTTCCTTTAACATTTGCAATCTTTGGGTGCTTTGTAAATTTTAAAAATATGAATTCATCTTTAATGGGAGTTGTCTCCCATAGGAGTCTCTCTTGTACCTATTATAGAATGAATCCTTTGCTTTTTTCTCTGCAGAGGCCCAAAAGAAGATGAAATATATATATAAGTAAATTTTAAAAAATGTCCTAATGGAAGGCCACACTAAAGGAATTTTGTATTACTTATATATATATTAAGATATATAAATATATATATATATGTGTGTGTGTGTGTGTGTGTGTGTGTGTGTGTATAATCTATACTACCAGGCATAATATAGTGAGTATTTTTAAGAGTAATTCTTGAGGGGACTTCCCTGGTGACACAGTGGTTAGGAATCCGCCTGCCAATGCAGGGAACATGGGTTCGATCCCTGGTCTGGGAGGATCCCACATGCCGTGGAGCAGCTAGGCCCGTGTGCCATAACTACTGAGCCTGTGCCCTAGAGCCTTTGAGTCACAACTGCTGAGGCCCGTGTGCCTAAAGCCCATGCTCTGCAACAGGAGAAGCCACCACAATGAGAAGCCCGCGCACCGCAACGAAGAGTAATCCCTGTTTGCTGCAACTAGAGAAAACCCACGCATAGAAACAAAGATGCAATGCAGCCAACAAATAAATAAATAAATAAATAAATGTTCCTTTAAAATAAAAAGAGTAACTCTTGGAAGCATTAGTAATAGCTGGCTTGAGGATTTTGGAAGAGAGCATTAGTGAAGGACTGAACTCTACAAGTGCTATATTCTGCTATCAGTGTATCTTAATAGTGAAGTTTTTGTTATTATAGTCCATGAACAGACATTTTTCAAGAACATTTGCAAAGATGTCAAGTAATTGTGTAGATTTAGTAGGAGAACTGAAACAAATGTGAGAATTGAGGCTCATGAAATTGTAATCATTTATCATGTCAGGAAGTGGGATGGTTTTAATATGGAAAAGTCTTTTAGAAACTGGGAAGCCAGGGACTCTAATGAGGTTTCCAAGCCTGGCTTTTTAAAACCATCCTGTAAATCTAAAAAAAAAAAAAAATTGTTCTGAGGAACCTAGGGGAAGGACAGGAATAAAGACACAGACGTAGAGAATGGACTTGAGGATACGGGGAGGGGGAAGGGTAAGCTGGGACGAAGTGAGAGAGTGGCATGGACATACACACACTACCAAATGTAAAATAGATAGCTAGTGGGAAGCAGCCGCATAGCACAGGGAGATCAGCTCCGTGCTTTGTGACCACCTAGAGGGGTGGGATAGGGAGGGTGGGAGGGAGATGCAAGAGGGAGGGGATATGGGGATATATGTATATGTATAGCTGATTCACTTTGTTATAAAACAAACTAACACATCATTGTAAAGCAATTATACTTCAATAAAGATGTTAAAAAATAAATAAATAAAACCATCCTGTAATCCAATGACGTAACATATTGACTAATACCCTTATTGCCATTAAGTGCTGGAATCCGGTTAATCTAAGAAAAATTTAAAAATACACTAACAGCAACATCCCTGTTCTTATAGTATATAAAATATAACCAGCATTAATTCAGAATTCTGTCCTTAATACTTGCATTTGGTTCTAATTGTGCTCTGCTAAGATTTACAGGTCAACTTCATTACTTACCTGCTGCATTTCCTTTGCCAAGTAACCATCTGAGACTCAGTTTCCTTATTTATAAAGCCAGGATATTAATTGTAGCTACTGTTAGGGCTGTTGGAGGATTAAATGAGATGAGTTTCATGGAGTGCTAGCACTGCATCTGGTCCCCTGAGAAAGTAGTTATTATTATTTTTATTTTCAATCTTCCTAGCTAGCCCAATTGTCTAAGGTTTTCCTTCCATGTAAATTTCACATCAAAGACATAATCCAAACTTTTAAATACCAAGAAGATTTATTTCCTGCAAGAGCCACAGCAAAAATCCATCCTGTTCACTCAGCATCTCTTGAATCATCATTGGCAGCAACCCACAATTGAATAATTCTGCTCTGGGCATGGTGCACATTCTCAAGTACAGAGAAAACATCACGACAAGAGAACCAATGAGTCTGCAAGTTCCCTCACCCCAGGCCTGTAATTCATCTGTACCATGAGAGGATATGGCCTCTGAGCATTTGAAAGCTTTCTGAGGAATGTAGAAGTAAACAGAGTGCAGATTACTTTTTTAAACTTGTTGACAACCCGGAATGCGGAGTAGTTGTTGCCAACGGCCTGTAGAGAGAAAAACTGAAAATGTTAGAGCCTTACACTGTCTATAGTTAGACGCTGCAGACACAGAGTGGGGGATTTTAAAGAAGGCCCTAGAACACAGTGTCTGCAGAGGAGTGTAGTACAAAGGTCTCAAGGTTTGGGCTCAAATGACCTGGATTTCACTCTCAATGCTCCTGCTGAATAATTTCTTGGTCATGATCAGTTATTATCAGCTCTGTGAATATTAAGTTGTGATCTCTAAAATGGGGACAGTGAGAATCTTAACTAAAAGGGCCATTCTGAGGATGAATTTACATGGACTAATTCCATTCGTTCACTCATTTGTTCATACACTAGTAGAGGCCTTTACTAAGTGCCTCTGCAGGTGAGGCTCTGTGCTAGGGAACTGGAGAAATAGAGATGCAGGAGAATTGGACCCATCTGATCCCATTGCAAATGAGACTTTAAAATTCTCTAAGTGTTCTGCTCTTTTACATAAATGTTCCTACTCGTGATCCCAGGATGTGAAATAAGTCAGAAGTCAGCCTCTCTAGTAGATGTAATGTTGACGGGTCTGGAGTCCCATCAGATCAGCATCCCCTTGACTCCCAAAGCTGCTCCTGAGTCAATTTCCTGGGGACTCCTGAGCGGCCTGGAAGAGGTGGAAATCCACTGCCCCACAATGGGAGCTGCCTTTCTGTGTTACTCAATGAAGTTTCTCGTGTTCTGTGCTCCTCAAGCAGGATTGGCTTTCAGAGTCTAAAGAATCAGAGGCAAATCCTAGCAAGAGTGGCCTGCCATGGGGGCCACGAGAATGTCTCCAGACCCTCGACCACTGAGAGCTGAGTCCTATGAAGACCCAGCTGCTAGGCTTGAAATCCACTGTCGCGTTTGTGCCCAGGCTGTGCCTTCCACGGCTGTTGCTGCTAAGAACTGAACATGGTACTGGAGATACTAGGAAGACTAAGGGACTTCTCTGATGGGCAGCTTTATCTCAAGGACTCGCTGGTCCCTTGGCCAAATCCTCTTTCAACTTGATGGCAGACAGTCTATGATGCCTCCACTTAATCTCATCTTCTTCTCCCCTTCACCTAGTCAGATTCTCATCATATTCTGATGGCCTCTCAGCCTTTCCAGGCTCCCTTTTCATTCTCTTTTACTGGCACTTCCTCCAATAAAATCCTGGCACTTTTAATCCTGACTTGTCATCTGCTTCTTGGAGGACCTAGACTAACACACCTGCCAGTTGCCTCATCCTGCTTTCCTCTGGGAATTCAGATTACGTGGCCCGGCTGCTGCTTGTGGATCCCATGAGAACCAGTCCAGAACAATGAGCATCTGTGAAGCTGGGCTGGAGTATGAGGGCTGTAGGGCCGAGTCAGCGAGGGTTGGTGGTTCCCTCAGGACAGCAAGTGGAACAAGCCCACCTCTGAAAGAAGAGAAGCACAGGAACTGGCGAAAGACCTAGTCAAGTCAGTAGCAAGGAGGGAAGCAGAACAGAATCAGGAGGGATAAATGGACCTAGGAGGGCAGTTGAAAACGAAGAACATCAAGTGCTTAGGGAAGCTCACTTTTTAGGTGGTGCCTGATGTCCATGATCAGGACGGTTCTGGAAACTTAAATGGACCCCACAGGGGTTAATATAAAATGTTTGGCACGTAGATTTTGATACGGGGTGGTGGTCAAGATCAGGGAAGCCGAAGGAGTTGGTGAGAGTTCTGAACAATGAGCCAGACTGGGGGTCAGCAGTGCATGACCTTCACCAAGCCTGACCTTTCTCCTTGACCAGACACTCTGACTGGAAGGAGGCAAAGGTCCAATAAGCCTCTGGAGATGGAGATGACCTGGGGATCCTGGCAGACAAGTGGCAACGTGCCATGATGGAAAATCACGTGTAGTAGGACCAGCTACGGCATGATCCGAGGGCCAGCGTGGCCAGTTACCAGCTGGGAGACTTCAGGTAAATTTCTTCATCTTGCTTCACTTCACTTACCCCGTTTATAAAACAAGGATAATAATACCAGCCTTGAAGGTCATGGTAAAATGAGAGATAACGTAAATATAGTGCTTAGTATAATATTTGGTGCATAATTGCTGCTCAAAATATGGGGCTTATTATTAATATCAGAAACCAGTAAGTTTGCATTAGCAGAGATATGTCAGACCAAGTAGCAAATGAATAGCCCCAGAATTCTGATAATTAGAAGAATGAGTCATTCTGAGTCCCAAGTAGTTTTTCTATACTCTATATTCGAGCAGAATTCACTCTTAGAATAAGATCTATCCTATTACTCAGGAGTTTCTCATTTGCAAGGCTTTCCTTCCACCTTTCAAAGTCAACTAAACTGACTGTCATCAAAAAGGAAATTTATTGTGTCCAGCAACTGAGAAGTTCAAAGGGTGCACTTGGCCTCCGGGTGCTGGACCAAGTGTACAAATGATGCTCTGAGGTCTGTCTCTCTTTTCCTTGGCATTGCTTCACTTGCCTGAGGAGGCTAAGATGACTGAGGGCAACTCTGGGACTGTAGCATCTTTCCAGACCATGATCCCAGGGGAAAGAGGGCATCTCTTTTCAGAAAATCCCAGCAAAAGACCTGGGGAGTAACCGATTGGCCTGGTCTAGTTCAAGTGTCCATACCTAAGCCAGTCACTGTGGCCAGAAAGTTGAAGTATCTTTGATTGTCCAGTCCTGGTCAGCTGCTCATCTCTGGAGCCGGGGATAAGAACAGGTGAGGAAGGTTTCCAGAAATGGTTGTATAGACAAAATCGTATGCCCAAGACATCTGCTCATAAAGGGGCTTTTTTTCCTTCCACCATTTTTCTTCATTACCAGAAATTCCCTAGAGGGCCATATCCCTCTTCAGAACTAGAGACATTCTCACAATTGGCAGTTGGTTCTATTCGACCTTACAGATTGGGAAACTGCTAGAGACACCTTTAGAAATTTAGACAGAAGAATAATTCAGACCCTATCCTTAGAGATGGACATTGGTGTGGTAGTTTAAGTCATACATTATTTCAGATAAAGGACTCAGAATGGGAATCTCCCTTCTAGTTGAAGGAATGAAAATTGCCTTCTCAAATATTCTGGGACTTAAGTGTATAAAGTGACTGTCGACTCACATCTGTTCCTAACTTTTTAGGCTCTAAAACAGTCTAAACATATTGGAGGGTGGTTATGTATTTTTCTTTTTTTTTTTAATGTATTTTTCTTTGCCTCTCATCCTCTTTCCTTTTCCTGCCCATGTTCAATGATGTATGTCATGAATCACATGTATCCCCAGGAGCCAACTTCTCCTGGAGGGGATGAGATTCCTTCCAACAAGGGTGCTGGGACACAGCTGTGCTGTGTCAGGCTATGACACATTGGCATGAAAAATCTTCCGGACCATACAGATGCTGCTGGCTTCAACCGTTTACTGCCTTTGGCATTAGTTCTTTCTTAAAAGCTGATTATGTAACACTTCATTTATTTATTTACAGCCAATAAATGCTAACCTTTATAAACTAGAAAAAATGTAAGTATAAAGAAGAAAATACAAGCCACTCATAATTTTATCCCGTCCCCAAGAACCTGCCACGTTTAATATTTTAATGTATATCATCCCAGCTTTAACCTACATAATTCCCTTTTATTTGAGGGATAGGTTTCTAAAGAGCTCACCTAATTTAAAAATAGCAAATCTTGAAACTGATTCTTTCATAGGAATTAAATATAAAGCAGCTGGGTTTGTGTTCTTGGTGCATGTGGATCTACAACCCTTATGCCGAATGACACCTTTACCATGTACATCTTGTAACCAAGTAACCAGACTTTTTTTCTTCCAGTTTTTCAGTATCCTTTGCTGGTTACAGGATGACTTTGGTAAACCATTTCATGCTTTTCTCACTCCAAAACTCACACTACAACATCTCATTTCAGGCCATATTATGACCTTCTTTGTAACACCTAATTGCATCTAGTATTTAATACCAAAGTTGATTATTCAGAAAGGTTTTCCCATTCAAGTATCACTTTCTAGTGAAAGTTTGGTCAACATTATTTGAGGATATAAAATCAAAACAGTTATAAACAGCAAGGTCCTATTGTAGAGCACAGGGAACTATATTCAATATTCTGGGATAAACCATAATGGAAAAGAATATAACAAAGAATGTATATATGTATATAATTGAATCACTTTGTTGTACAGCAGAAATTAACACAACATTGTAAATCAACTATAGGTCAATAAAAAAATAAAATAAAAATAAATTTTTAAAAAAGAATGAAACTTTAACAGTGTGGTGGTCCAAGAAATCCCTCACCTGAGGGCCAGAGCAGACATCCATGTGGACCCCAAGATGGTGAAGATTCCTGGTTAGCAGCAAAGGGGGCCTTCCCCATAGCACAAACATCAATGAACATTCTCTCAGACCTTTAGATTTCAAATTCTTTGAATCCTGACAGTTTTTTAAAAGCTCATATGGTTTTATAGTATTTTGATTTTATCCTGAGATTCTAAACATTTCTATATCCCACCACTGTAGATCTACAAAAGCTGTGACCTTCTCTTTGTGTTCGTGTGTGTGTGTGTGTGTGTGTGTGTGTGTGTGTGTGTGTGTGTGTGTAAACCTTCGCTCACAGAAATAGGGTTCACAGCTGACACTGTTTGGAAACTCGCTCTTTCAACTTAACAACAAATCATTGTTTACAATATGTGACACACAGAAAATAATTCAGAATCAGCCAGAACAGAGACTATGATTTTCATCACATCTTTTAAAGTGTTCTCACCACGTGGAGACAGATATCTAAAGGCACCCAATGCCTGTGATAGGTCATTTATCTAAAGCTCTGTAGTAAAGTGTTCCTAGTTCTTACTCTAGTCTGTGGACTCCAAAATTCTTAGCAAAACCCAGGTCTTCTTAAAATCCCTCATTCCAGTGGAAATTAACAAAACGTCCCTCACTGCTTCTCTAGGTGCAGGGTTAGAGCAGCAAACACGATCTGGGCTCCCTCTGAGCACACTGCTTCTCTAGGTGCAGGGTTAGAGCAGCAAACACGATCTGGGCTCCCTCTGAGCATGAGTCTTGAGGGAAGACAAGTGATAAAGCAAAGGCAGTTGACAGACAGCTGCTCAGCCTGAATGAGAGGAAGGCATCCTACTTAACTCAGTGCGGCAAGGCTGCCCCATGGAGGAGACGTTTCAGCTGAGACCTGAAGTATCACTCTTGGGAGGGAGAAGCACGAGTTTTTTGGAGAGGAAGAGAGCAGTGTTCCAGAATGACAGAATGGAGAGTCTGAGAATCTGGAAGGAAGAGGGAACATGGTAATTAGAGTTTCTGAAGGGCATCCAATTCCATAGGACCCAAAGCAGAATGATGGGGAATCTGAGGGAACATCTTGGAGACAGATTTCAGGTTGATGTAAAGGGACATTCAGAGAAGCCAGAGTTGACTGGTGACATCATGGCCTTTCTCAGTGTTTGTCCCAGGTGTGTATAAGCAGGGTGGGACTGCTGGAGGGGGAATCAAGCTTTGGGATGGGGTCAGAGAGATGACCCAGATACTCTCTGATCCTATAAAACATACTCTATCTGAAAACCACAGACACAGCTAGAGTCTCTTCCCTTAGTTTTATGACTTGGTGTTTTTACTTTGGCCAAATACCAAAGAATATTATTTAATCCCTGTAGAACTGTGCACAGAACTCAGCTTGTGCTCAGCACAGATCTCGTTCAACCGCCATTCATCTGAAGATCTAAAGAACATTTAAATTGCTCTTGGGCATTCACGTAGCAGAAAATAGAATTTTGAAAAGTGTTGAAAAACACATTTAAAAAGATAAAGTCCATGACCAGCATTGAATTTAGAACTGGAAGGGACTTGGGCAAACAAGTTGACATCTTCACTTTACAGATAATAAGTGGAAGCAAAGACAGACACAGTGACCTGGACCACGTCTCCTGGACAGTGAGGTCCAGACACAGGGCTGGTGAAGCAGGCCTCGTGACTCCCAAGCCACTGTCTTTCCATTTGACCTGGGCACTTCTAGGGGGCAATTCCTAAGAAATAACACCCATGTATTTCACAGAAATTCAAATGAAGTTCAAGGAGTCAAATCTCTAAAGAGCTGTATGTGTCAGAGGCCTTTGTTCATGCTCTGCCCCGGTCTGGGATGCTCTTTTATAATCATCCACTTGGCTGGCTCAGCTATAATGGTACATCCACAGGCAGATCTCCAGTCTAAAAGTGATCCCTTATTATTACCTCCTATAGTGCCTATTTTTTCCTTCAAATGCTTAGCCAAGTTCATTGGTGCATGTACCAATGACCCAATGGTACATGCACCAATGCAGAATTTACAGTAAATTCTGTGAAGTCATGGACCAAGACTATTTCCCCAACTCCTCCACATTCAGGGATAGCATGGTGCCTGGCCATGATGGGAGGGCTCGGTATTCTCCATCTGCCCCTCTGCGCCCACCCCATCTTCTCCATCCTGTTCTGGAGCTGAGAAGCTGACTTTCATTACTTGCATCAATAGGTTTCCCTTGACCTCTCACTTCTGGTCAGGTTCTGCCAATGGGAGGGGCAGGCAGGAGAATGGGGAGGTCTGTTTTCCTTCTTCTGCACCTTCTCAAGTAGGTCCAAGGGTGCTGGCAAATCTTTCCACCCAAAACACAGATTCAGTCTTTGGTTCTCTCTTGAAGTTAACCACTTCCTACCCCAGCCCCTCCTGGGTGCTGAAGGTGGTAATGGCTCCCCTCTGTGGCTAGTTCTGGTTAGTGCATCACACCATTGTTTCATTTTAATCCTATCTAAGTCTTTGGACATATAAGTACTTATTAAATTTTTCTCAAGGGCTCCATCTGAATGTGCTCTCCCTGACTTGCTGAAACTCTTAACGGTTGCAGTAGTTTTTTGATAAAATTTAATTACATATAATAAATGGGGAAAAAAATCATACACATTCCATAGAGTTCCAGAGAGGAGAACAAAGACCATTGCGGTGAAACTTCAGTGAAACGTAGTGGCATGTTTAAAGAAAAAGACATGAGAGACATGTGAAGGCCGATCATCAAGGAGAGTGAGTGGGTCTTATAAGTGGGAATTCAATAGATGCTTGTGAAGTGAAATAGTTTTAATCATTTCCATGCCACGTAGATCACACATCAAGGGAATGGGGCTGATTGCATGATCTTGGTGTAAAAAGTGAGTCTTTGGGGCTGGGCTACCCACAGTGATATGGGAACCGCCATATCACAGATTTCCTTTCCTCTGGTGAAAACAAAAAGCCCTGACTAAGACTATTTATAAGAGCTCTTTCAACTCTAAAATTTCCTGATTCAGCATTCCCATGATGTGGGCTGGCTATGGCATGGCCTAGAATTCTTAGGAAGGATGGAAACAATCTCAGAAGGAGGGTCTTTTGTTTGAAGACATCTTAGCAGTTGTTAAAGCTGCTGTCTTGTCAGATCTCTTCATGAAGAGGTCTGCGTCTCCCCTCGAGCTTGGACTTTAGGTCAGACAAGCTCATCCATGTACCACGTGGCCAGTGTCCACCCAAACAGAATGTTGGATTCCTTGTAGGCAGAGACTGAGTTCTCCAACATGGAAACTGGCACATCGAAGGCGCTCAATGAACATTCAGAAAATGGAGGAAATAAATGTTTGTGGCAGAATTTCCTGGCTCCCTTTGGCCACTGCCTTCAATCCCATTTTGATTCTGTATTTTCCTGTCTCTTAACCCCTTTTGACTTAATTTTCTGTTCCTGGTTCCGTATTTTCTCCTTGGAACCAATGATGGCTTTGGCTGCTCCAGAACTGGCCTTTGATAAGTGCCACCTGTGGAGTCTGCATTCACACACTGCCTCATGTGCTTCAGGAAACTACAGCCCAAACATACCCTTTTAGATGCCACACGAGAAGCAAGTTATGTGCCAAATGGGTCTCCATCGTTCAGCCTCATCTCAGTTTTGACCTTTACTGCATCCCTAACTCACATTTCCTAAACTCCCATCGGAAATGTTTATCATTCACTGAACAATTAAATTACTTAGATCATTTAAGTGCCTTCAGCAACAAAAAGCCATAATTAACCTGTCCTGAGAAACTGTCACACACTTTGACTGTCACAGTAGTTTCTCAATACATTTGGTAATAAAGAGACTGCTATGCATTCATCAACTTCTGTTTCCTTTTCCCTCTTGGGCACATAGCTAAACTGCATCTCCCAGACTCCTTTGCAGTTAGGTGGGGTCATGTGACTGAGTTCCAGCCAATGGAATGTGGGCACCAGAGATGTATGCCACTAACAAGCCTGATCCCTAAAATCTCCCACGCTAACCTCAGTGCTCTCTCTCTTTTTCTTTTTTTTAAAAAAATATTTATTTATTTATTTGGTTGTGTTGTGTCTTAGTTGCGGCTCGTGGGCTCCTTAGTTGCAGCTTGCCAGCTCCTTAGTTGTGGCATGCGGACTCTTAGTTTCAGCCTGCATGTGGGATCTAGTTCCCAGACCAGGGATCGAACCTGGGCCTCCTGCATTGGGAGCGTGAAGTCTTAACCACTGTGTCACGAGGGAAGTTCCCTCTCTCTCTTCTTTTGTTTGCTCTTTGGAGTCAGGGTATCCAGTGACAGATCCTGAGGCCTCAGGGTTGTTGGAGCCAGTAGATGAAGGAGTCTGAGTCCCTAGAAATGATAGCAGAGCCACTGATGAAAGAGCCTGGGTCCTTGAATGCAACAGAGAGGCCTCTACCAGCTGACTTTCACTGGAATTAACAAGAAACAGCCTTGATTGTATCAAGCCACTGAGATGTGGGGCTGTTTGTTACCACGTTTGCTCTCTGACTAATTCAATACATTCACTTGCCCCAAACTTTGAGGCTTCAGATCAGCCTCCTTGAATCTTTAAACTGGCACTTCTCATGGGAGAAATTTGACCAGTTTTAAAACAGAATTCTACCAAGAACTACATGTTTAGACAGAAATATTCCCCTTAAATATCTTTCCAATGATATGTGTATGTGTGTGTGTGTGTGTGTGTGTGTGTGTGTGTGTGTGTGTGTTCAAGGTTGAGAGAAATTCTTTCAGTAAAGTAAATAGATTGGCTTTGAGGTTTAATAATCTGGTATCTGTTGTTATAACTAAAATGACCAAATAGAAAAATATCATCTTAAGGGGAAAAAAGAAGCTATCTCCATTGTCTCTGGTGGTCAATGATTACTGTGACAAAATTATTGTCTGTTCTCCCAGCCTGTGCTGTTTTTGGCAGAAGCTCCAACTATGACCTTTCTAAATTAAAGTTTTCCCTTGGAGAAGGATTTTAAGAGAGGAATTTAACAATGAGGAAAGAACCGATAGGTTTCTGCCCTGTAGAGTGTGCCAGCTACATCATGTCTGAATCCTCAGATAGGGCATGCTCCCCCTAATTAGCCAACAATCTCATGCATTTCAGTAATTTGGTTTTCCAACAGCTGCTGCCCAGGGCATGTGAAATGAGGAAAGCTTCAAGTTGTTTCTTAGTTGTTTTGATCATTTCTCTAAGAGATATCATCAAAAATATAATAGGGGAAAAACCAAGGTAAGAAGAACTTCATTTTTTCCTCTGTGTTTTTTTTGCTCCAATTGATATCTGCCTTTTCTTCTGCCATGTGCAATGGGCAATGAACTGGCCAATATTACTACAGCTGAGATAATCAGCCAAAATATGGGAAACTCCAAAACCTTGTATCTGGGGAGAATTCCAAAAGCTACTTGGGATTGTTTACCATGAGGTTTCTTGTTAAATCTAAATGATTTAGTACTCTATAAGACCAGTATGGCTAAATTAAATTGTAAATTAGTCCATTGCAAAAAGCTGGGAAACACCCTTTTTATCTGCTTCCCATTTGAGCATTCATAATGACATTGAAAAAGTGAGTATTATCAGCAGCAATACTTGATGTCAGTTCTTCATAGACCCAAGGTTCCTAAAGGATAATTTTCATTTCTCCAATGTCTTGAGATTGTCTGGGGGCAAGGGTGGTTGGGATAGAGGCAGACTTGGATGGAAGTATAGATTTTGCCATTCTCATTTAGTGTGACTTTGGGAAGGTTACCTGTGCTCTCTCAACCTGCTTCCTCTTTCATAATCTAGTGATAGCAGAACACACATTGAGGTCTACTGACAGGTTTATGTGGGTTAGCAAAGGAACAGTGTCTGGATCAGTGACTGGCACTTAGCAGATGTTCAATAAATACTGTCTTCCTCCCAGAGACTGGCAGTGGAGACCCTGATGATCTCTGTGTTATTCCCCTGAAAACTCTAGAAAAACAGCTTAGATATGCAGGGCAGGGAGTGGTCATCTGGTAGGAGAACACAGTGGTCAGAGACCCTAGAGAGGGGGATATTTCAATCTCCTCCTTTCACGGAGGAGGAATTCAAGTCTTCAAGAGGGGAAGTGGTGTGTCTGATGCCGCCTACCTAGCAGGCAGTGGAGCAGGGACTCGGGTCTGCTCCTTTGTGCTTTTTACACCTTTTATTGAGCATATACTAAATGCCAGATATTTACAGCAGCCCCATGAGAAGGGCTTTATCATGACTCCCATTTTACAGCTGAGGACGCTGAGGCTCAGACAGGTAAAGTTACTTGCCCGTATTCATTCATCTAGTGCTTGGTAAAGCACCCCTGGTCCACTGGACCCCGAAGACTTTTTTCAACACATTGTTTTCTGCCACATAAAGAGACTCAGTGAGTCACCAGTGCATCGCATTTCCAGAGGTCAGAACTCCAGCCAGACATCCAGAGATGAACTAGAGGTATAGAATCAGTAAGCCAAGCCTTTTCTGCTCATTTATTTCACACCAGATGTAAAAGTTCAATAAGCAAGGACATCTCCAACCAGCATAGTCTTTTTAGACTATGTTTTCCTGATGAGTTGCAAAGGGGCTTCAAGCCCAGATTAGTTTGACAGAATAACAGAGCTAACCAGCTTCATTCCCACAAACACCATTTCCAAGTCTCTATGAGGTAACTTCAGTTCACTATCCAGTTGAGACTGGAATGGACAAGCTCTGGGGAGTCCTCCACACCCACGGCACAGCCGGCATCTGGATGCCCAGACGGAAGGGTGGCCAGTTAATGCCATATTTTAAAGAGTTTTCTGTGAGCAGTTGTGGCACCAGGGAAAGATCCTGGCAGATGACAGCAAATTAGAGGAGAATAGACAGGGGAGGAATATTGTTTGCAGCCTGGGCAGCTTTTGCATTAACATTGTCTCTTCTTTTCTGCCCAGTTTCAGACCTGTGACTTTCTAACAAAAGGATTCTGGCCCAAATCTGCAACCTAATATTGTGGAAAAACCATGCACAAAAGGAGGGTCAGATGGTACCAGCCCACTGCACCATTCCCAGCCCTTGTTTTCTGTCGAGAAGCAGAGCACAGTAATAAAACACATGGCAGCTTTGCCTCTTCATAGCAGAGGGGACTTGGACAAGGTTCTTACCTTTCTTGACCTCAGTGTCCACATCTATGATTAGCAACAACAACTGTACTTACCTCAAAAGTTCTTAAGGGAATTAGATGAGCTATAAGCATGGACCCCTTAGGACAACCCCAAGTCCATGATAAGTGCCATGTGGATATGATGTACCCCTTCTCATTGGTAATAAAAGTACACAGGGGGGATAAAAGTACATAGGGTTTTTGTGAGGAACAAATGGCTGGATGTTTCTGAAGGACCTAGCACAAGGCAGGTGCTGGCACGTAAGTACTAGGTCTCATACAGAGTCTGATCAGAGATGTCTCTGAGAGTGCTGGTTTGGGGAACCTGGAAGCAGATGCCCAAGTCTTTTCTCAGCCAATTACCAAATAAATATTATACAGATCAGGTGATTAATGAATGCAGGTTATTTTCCCAGGAGGTGGTATTTAAGGAAAATGAAAAAGTCAGGGAGGCAGCAAGGTAGGCAGAGGTCAGGAATCCTGGCTTGGAACGATTCAACCATTCAAGATAGACGTAACCTTGGGCAAATCTCTCCTCCACTTGGACTTCAATTCTCTCTTCTGCAAAAGGAGAGTCTAGGTGATGTCCCAAGTTCCTTCAAATGCTAATATCAAATAACATTCCTTTTGGGCATCGCTCCCACCCACGGCTGGTGGGAATGAAAAATGGAAACAGTTTAGCACTATCTAGTTCAGATGAAGAGGTTCAGACCCACCTCCATGGCGGCATGTGTTGGTAACTTTATATTTGTTCATTCCACAAATGTCTTTTGAGTCCTTGTTATGTGTCAGTCACTGTTCTAGGAGCTGGGGAGACACTGATGAACAGAACTAATAAAACTTCAGCTCTTAAGGAGCAAGGTAGACAAACAAAAAATTAAGATAGAATAAGCAAGTGAGTGCTTAAGAGAAGCTGAAGAAGAGGGAGAACTGTGATTTTAGACGGGGTTGCTGGGGAAGCCCCTCAGAAGGTGGTGTGGATGTGAGCAATGCCTGGCGCATAGGCAGTAGGTTCTGAGTACGGAATAGATGAACACATGCCTGAATGAGCAGAGCCTGGATCTTGAAGACTGATTTGAATGCATATGTGGATAGTCAGTATATTTTTGTCTGAAATGAATTAGCTCTGACAGTTTCCAGAGCAAGACTGAAATGATTACATTACCATTATTTTAAATCTGAGAAGCACATGGGGAATGAGAACCACATTTTCCTCCCAAACTAGGCCAAAAGGTGAGACCCAGAGCAGTTATTTGCACATTGCTGCCCCCTCGTGGTTGTATAAAATATAGCCACAACTTCACCTTTGTTTACTTCTAGGGTAAAAGAGGTCGATGGGAATGCACCACCATCACTAGAGTAGAGAATTTTGAATAGAAGGCCATCAGTTGTGGAGTTTGGTCAGGGTAAGTTGATTTTAAGAGTTGCTATAACAGGTAAGAAGTGACAGCTGATTCATAACTGCATAGGTTTAGATGGGAACACAAAACCATCATGGTGATGTAAGTACCTGAAGGGGTACAAATAACCAATTATCAAGCAGCTGACATTGTAGAAATGAACACTTAATAAACAAGAAACTCATATTTTATACATACTTTTGGCAAGAAAGTTAACAATGGAAATGAAGATTGAAAATCTAAGCCCTTCAGCATCTCCTTCAAACTAATAAGAAAATAGGTGGATTTAAAAATATGAGAAAATCGGGCTTCCCTGGTGGCACAGTGGTTGAGAGTCCGCCTGCTGATGCAGGGGACACGGGTTCGTGCCCTGGTCAGGGAAGATCCCACATGTCGCGGAGCGGCTGGGCCCGTGATCCATGGCCACTGAGCCTGCGCATCCGGAGCCTGTGCTCCGCAACGGGAGAGACCACAACAGTGAGAGGCCCGCGTACCGCAAAAAAAAAAAAAAAAAAAAAAAGAGAAAATCAAATGCCATTTCATAATCTTCTTGGCATATTTATCAGGAGAGAAATGGATTAATTCTTAATTTAAGGCAAAAAATGAAATTAATAAAAAAACTATCAGTGTGGTGGCCATATCTTTCAAATTCCAGTGTCTGAACAGAATGACCTAAAGGGGCAAGTGGCTAGAATATATGAAATAAGGACTCTTTTAGATAAGTCAGGAAAATGACAAGGCATCTTATTTTCATTGTGATAGAGCAGGTCATGTCCGCTCAAATACCACCCTTCACGAGTTTATAGGGATCGTAATGGAACAGAGTTCTTAGGAGCCTAAGATATTTCCCAGTTCCCAAATTCCAGGAATGTTTCCTGGGGAGCCCATGTGTGGACTTCAGGGTCTCTTTAAACTTCTGTTTGGGAGCCCTATTCCCAAAACATTTAGGGAAGTGTCAGATCCAAATAGTTGGGAAACTCTAGGCCACTTGCCTGAGGCAAGTTCTCTATCAAATGAGAGACTGGTGTCTGCTTATCACTGTGATTCTTCTACCTGGAACATTGTTTCCTTTATACACATTTTCCTTATTTTACCTCTTATCAAGGTGACCAGTAATCAGGTTATTTCTGTTACTAACTGGACTTGTGACAAGTTTTCCAGCCACTCTGAACCTCTGTTTTCTCATTTAACAAAATAAGAAAGGATAATCTACTAGATAAGGTTAATGAGAACATGAATAAGGATAGGCATGAGAAAGAAAGTACTAGAGATAGATTAATAAATACTTTTAAAAGCAAGCTTGTTAAATGGTGATATCTATATAAACTTAGAAAGCATTCAAGATTCAAGAGTTATGTGAAGTCTTATCTGGTGAATTATTCCTGACCTTAGGTTCTTGGTAAGCTACAATCTATCAGATAATGAAAATTTCTTACTGATGGGCTTTGTCCATTTTTTTTTCCACGTGTTTTTCTGTCAGAGAGTACTCTGAACGCCATTAGAAAGAAAATTCTGCTGTTTCTTTTGTGTTTGAACACGGCTGACCCCATTTCTGTTCACATTTAGTTCTAATTAAAAATAATATTCTATTATAAAGGCCAATGTTTCCTGTATCGTATACTCAGGAAAACTGCCCCGGGTCTACATCTTGGGGTCCTTGTTTGCAGAATGGACTGCTTTTCTTCTTTTCCTTTAAATCTTTAAAGTTCTTATTTTTATTACTACAACAGTAAAATGTGATTACTGTAAATAAAATTGAAACAGTACAGAAACACGTGGCGTATAAAGAAAACATTGTCCATAATCCCAACCTTCTCTCGTAGGTTCAGCATATTATCATGTTCATTTTATTTAATGAATGAACCGATTGTGTGTGTGTGTGTGTGTGTGTGTGTGTGTGAGATTTAATAAAAATGGTACCATACTAACATGTTCTGCAATTGGATTTTTTTTTTAACTTTACATATCTTGGATAATTTCTACATCACTCTGCCTCTTCTCTGTCTCCTTGTCTCTGTAATTTTTGTGTATTCCACAGTGAGGTGTACCTGTTGTAAATGAGGTTTCCCTTCCAGGTTGCCTGCTGCCTTTGATCAAGGGGAAATCAAAGATCTCATTCATGCAAAGATCTCAAAGCCTGGAGAAAAGGAAACAATAAGTGCCCTCATTTGAGACTGCAGAGCAGTGGGCAGTGATGGGAAGCTGAACCTGTGGAGGGTGGAGGATTTGGAGGCATTGTGGACAATGTTCCTTAGCAGCTGAACGATGAATGGCACTGTGTTAATCTCATCTTACCCGTATGAATCATAGACTTTATTTATTTTAAAAATTTACATATTAACCACTTATTTCTGATTTGCACATAGTTTCCTTCCAAGGAGGAGTTAAGGCAGAGGTATGTCAATTATTGGTATGAAATGTAGGTATATAAACTTTGAAGGTAGTTGGCAACTTATTCTCTTAATATTTAAAATATGCCTACCACTCAATACAATAAAATTATAGTAACATTTTTAAAATGATTTACAGGATTATATTAGCTTCAAGTGTACAGCATAATGATTCAGTATTTTTATAGATTATACTCCATTAAAAGTTATTACAAAACAATGACTATAATTTCCTGTGCTGTACAATATATTATTGCTTATCTATTTTGTATATAAGAGTTTATATCTCTGAGACACCTATCTTGCCCCTCCCCTTGTTCCTTCTTCTCACTGGTAACCACTAGATTGTTTTCCAGATCTGTGAGTCTGTTTCAGTTTTGCTGTATATATTCACTTGCTTCATTTTTTAGATTCCATATATGAGTGATATCATAGAGTATTTGTCTTTCTCTGTCTGACTCATTCCACTAAGCATAATATTCCCTAGGTCCATGTACATTGCTGCAAATGGCAGAATTTCATTCTTTTTTATGGCTGAGTAATATTTCATTATATATATCTATATATCTATAGATATTATATAATAGTACTATTATATAGTATTTATATATCTATAGATATCTATATGTTTTATATATATATATATATATATATATCTCACATCTTTTTTATCCAATCATTTGTTGATGGACGCTTGGGTTACCTCCATATATTGATATTAGCTATTGTAAATAGTGCTGCTATGCACTTTGGGGTGCATGTATCTTTTCAAATTAGTGTTTTTGTTTTTTTCTGGATATATACCTAAGAGTGGAATTGTTGGGTCACATGGTAGTTCTATTTTCAGTTTTTTGGGAACCTCATACTGTTTTCTGTAGTGGCTGCACCAATGTATATTCCCACCAACAGTGTATGAGGTTTCCCTTTTCTCCAAATCTTTGCCTACATTTATTATTTGTAGACTTTTTGATGATGGCCATTGTAATGGGTGTGAGGTGATACCTCAGTGCTTGTTTGACTTGCATTTCTCTAATAATTAGTGATGTTGAGAAATTTTTCAAGTGCATGTTAGCCATTTGTATGTCTTCTTTGGAAAAGAGTCTATTCAAGTCTTCTGCCCATTTTTTGATTTTTGGTATTGAGTGGTAAATAGCTGTTTATAGATTTTGGATATTAACCACTTGTTGATCATATCTGTATCTCTCCTTTGATTCTAAATGATAATCTTGCTGGATAGAGTATCCTAGGTTGTAGATTCTTCCCTTTCAGCACTTTGAATATATCATGCCACTCCCTTCTGGACTGCAAAGTTTCTGTAGAGAAATCAGCTGATAGCCTTGTAGGAATTCCCTTGTATATGACTCTGTTTTTCTCTTGCTGTCTTTAGAATTATCTCTTTAACTTTTGCAATTTTAATTATGATATGTCTTGGCGTGGGTCTGTTTGGGTTCATCTTGTTTGGGACCCTCTGTGCTTCCTGTACTTGGATATCTGTTTCCTTCTTCAGGTCTGGGAAGTTTTCAGCCATAATTTTCTCAAATACTTTTGCAATTCCCTTCTCTCTCTCTTCTCCCTCTGGGACCCTTATTATGCACATATTCGTACACTTAAAATTATCCAAAGCTCTCTTAAGCTGTTTTCATTATTTTAATTTGTTTTTATTTTTGCTGTTCTGATTGGGTGATCTCCATTATTCTATCTTCCAGATCACCTATGCATTCTTCTCTATCACTTGGTCTGCTATTCATTCCTCCTAGTTTGTTTTTTATTTCAGTTATTGAATTCATTCACTTCATTTCTGATTGGGTCTTTTTTTTATATTTTCTAGTTCCTTGTAAAATTTTTCACTGTCTTTATCATTCTTTACCTTAATTCAGTCAATATTTTTATTACCCATGCCTTGAATTCTTTATCTAGTAAATTGTTTATTTGTTTCATTATTTATTTTTTCAGGGGTTTTCTCTTGCTCTTTCAATTGAGAGCACTTCTTCTGTCTTTTCATTTTGCTTAACTTTCTCTGCCTTTATGAATTTATATGAAACAATATCCCATTGTGGTGTTGAAAAGGTGTTGTTATGTGGGAGAGTCCCTATACTGACTACATGTGCCCAGTGCCTTTGGTGAGAGGACTGGATTTGACATGGACACAGCAGTCACATCTTTCCTCGGGATGTGCTGACAGCTATCACCTTGGTAGGGGGTGGGGCTGGAGATTTAGGGGCTGGAGCTCAAGCGAGTGAAGTGGAACTTCCCCTCTGCTCAATGCCCATCAACACCCTATTTGGGGTGGGGTCTGATCCCAAGTTGCTGGAGCAGAAGCCCTGCGGGTTGGGCCTGAGCTGATTCTGTTCCCTTTAATGTGTTTTAACCCCTCTCCCAGGATTGGGGACCCTTGCCCCAGAGTAGAGGAGTGCTGAAGAAAATGGGACCCATGCAGGGCCCATTCAAGGCTACATCGTCTGAAGAAGATTCCATGTATTTTCTTCTGGTCTAGCTCTTGTTTTGAATCCAAATGTCAGCTGAGCCAGGCTGTCTTTGGAGATCCAAATGAAATGACTCGAATCCCACTCTGTACACAGAGAATTCTTTTCCAGTCTCTGAAGGGATTTTAGGGTGGGGTGGGATGGGCTACTTAAAGGCTTTTCCAATCATTTCTAAATCTTCTACTGCTCCTATGCTAGCTTGGTTTATAAGTTACCACAATGCTGGCCACAGACAGGGTTCTGAACTGTCCTTGAGACGCTGTCCGTGCAGCACCTGCAATTATTTCCCTCGCTCCGCTCCGGCACAGCATCACGTGGAAGTCCCCTTTCCTTCACAGCTGATCACTGCCCCCAGCCTTCACCCCCCCTCCCTGATGGGGAGCCACACCATAAGGCAGGTAGTGCTGGCGTGGATTCCCAGGGCCTGAGTGGTGGTGGAGTGGCCGCTGTCAGAATTCTGGGCTTCTTCTGATGAACTGGTTGAATAAGCGCCAACAGTGGCCACAGCAACCCTGCCCAGGCCCTGCCCCAGGACTGGGTCTCCTCTGTGTCTCACAGCTGAGTCTTCTCCTCAGACCTGGCTGTCCCACATCCAGGGCAGCACTGTGACGGGGAGTGAGTGGAGCTGGAGTGCACACCCAGGCAGCCACGGGAAACCTGGCAGCCTCTAGAGAAGACCTCTAACCACGCTTTCCACCCCGCCTGGGGGTAAGCCAGTGAGTGTGCCCCTCATGAGCAGAGTCCAGGCTTCCCACAGCCCTCCTGGTAGTCTCAGCCAGCGGTCCTCCAACCAGCTAAGGAGGCTTGTCATCCTCATCGTAGGAGACCAGGACTGGAGCATCCAGTCTGTGGCTCTCACCCCTCACTCCCCAAGGTGGGGCTCTGCACATATATTCTCCCTTTTCCTCTGAGTCCCCTCCAGGGGCACAGGTACTGACCTGATCATGTTTCTTTCCTTCTTACCCAATTACCTGTGGATCTTTCTTACAGCTTTGGTTGCAGGAAAGTCTTCCTGCCATTTTCCAGTTAATTTTCAATGAGAATTGTTCCACATGTAGATGTATTTTTGATGTGTTCGTGGTGGGTAGGTGAATTCCATGCCTCTTACTCTACCATCTTGATAGATTCTCCCAGTAGAAGACCGAGAATCATAAACTTTAGTCGGCAACCCTATGAAGTAAGCGCTATTATTCCTAGTCTACATATTAAAACATCTAAGCCTTGGGCATGTTATGTGAGTCCACCAAGTTTACACAGCTAGAAAATGAAGGAGAAAGATTTAAAACTCAGGGCCATCTGATTCCAAAGTTCATGTTCTAAAGTCATTTTAAATTTGTCAAAACTATGCATACTCATATTTCTACCTTTATGTCTCTAAATAAACTACTTACATTGTCACTTGTTGATCTGTTTTAATCTTCACCCTCTCACTTCCAGTCACTGGATATAGGTATTTACCTCTCTTCCCAGCTCCTGCCTCTGCTGTTATCACATTTCTCCTATCTCACCATTGCAATTCTATCATAATTTGCTTAGAAACTAATATCAGTATTCAATGGATATTTTACAATGACTGTGTAAGCTCTGTTGACAGTTAAGCCATGGAATATATTCTAATGCTGTTGTAAATAATACCTTCTCTTGGATTTCATTTTCTATTTGTTGTTGGTAATTAGATATACAATTGATTCTTGTGATATTGACCATGTACCAAGCAATCTTGCTATATTAACTTATTAATTTCCACAGCTTATGTGTACTTCCTGTGGCTTCTCTACATATCTTTGAATACTGGTAGTTTTTCCCTTGCTTTCTAATAGCTACTACATTTTTCCTTAAAGTAAACTTTCTTGAGGAATAATTCATATACAATAAAATGAATGACTTTTAAGCATACAGTTCAATGAACATTGACAAATGTGTATAACCAGGAGGTTATTACACCAGACAAGATATAGAACCTTTCTTATCCCCCTGGCTGGTCAGTAACATCCCATATCTTTAATCTCAGGAAATCATTGATCTTATTACATTTTTCTCTTCTAGAATTTTCTACTTTTATCATCCTTTTCATTTATGATGTTGGTTTTTAACCTTCTCTCTTTTTGTCCTATTATTCCTGCTAGGGGTTTATCAGTTGTATTAATATCTTCAAATAACAAACTTTGGACATTGTTGAGTCTCACTGTTGCATGTTTCTTTTCTATTTCATTGATTTCTGATCTTTGTTATTCTCTTCTTTGGATTTAATATACTGTTTGTTTTTTTTTTTAACTTCCTCAGATTGATGCTAGATGACTGAGTTTTAACTTGTTATCTTTTACTAATAGACTATAAATTACCCTCTAAACACAACTTATCTACATTCTAGAAATTTTGATATATTGTATTTTTATTATTAATTTCAAGATATTTAAAATTTTTCATTGTGATTTCTTCTGTGACTTCAGAGTTAATTCAAAAGAATACTTCCTTATTTTCAAATACAAGATTATTTCCTAGTTATCTTTTTTTTTTTTTTTTTTTTTTGCGGTATGCAGGCCTCTCACCGCCGCGGCCCCTCCCACCGCGGAGCACAGGCCCCGGACGCGCAGGCCCAGCGGCCACGGCCCACGGGCCCACCGGCTCCACGGTATGTGGGATCCTCCCGAACTGGGGCACGAACCCGCGTCCCCCGCATCGGCAGGCAGACCCTCAACTACTGCGCCACCAGGGAAGCCCTCTAGTTATCTTTTAAAAATTAATTTCCTGCTTAATTCTGCTGTAGTTAGACTATATTCTGTATGATTTCAATCTTTGAAAAATTTTGAGACTTGCTTTATTTTAATGTATTGGTAAGTACCCCACATGTATACTTGACAGCTTGTGTATTATGCAGTTATTGCTTGCAGCATTCTGTGTGAGTAAATTAGGTTGATTGTGTTTAACATGTTGTCAAATCTTTTATATTTGTATTGTTTTTATCTACTTGTTCTATTGATTAAGGAGAAAGCTGTATTAATATCCACCATTTGACTGTGGATTTGCATATTTTTCTGTTTGGATCTGTTTATTATTACTGCTTTAGATGTCTAGAGGCCATTTATTTCATGTTTCTTTATAGATACTACATCTTCCTGGAAAATAAAACTTTTATCTCATAAAATGGTCCTCTTCCAAGTTAGTAATATTTCTTGCCTTAAGTTCTACTGGGTCATACCAGGTATTTACTTTTTAAATCCAATTTATTGAGGTATAATTTCATACAATAAACTCACATTCTATAAGTATAAAGTTTAATTAATTTAAAAAAGTTATATAGCTATGTCAGCACTACTGTGATAAAGATATAGAATATTTCTGTCACTCCATAATGTTCTATCTTGCCTCATTGGAGTCAATCCCATCTAAAAACTTGTCCAACCCTATTCCTTTTTCTCTTCTTTACTATTTTCTTTCAAATGATTATTCTAATCTTCCCTTCTATGAACATGTTATTAAAATTTACTTACTGTATTGTAACTTACTGCACTATACATATTATAATTTTTATACAAAACATACATAATGAGTTTTACTAAAGAATGTAATAAATTACTGACATATACTTTTATTGGTAACTCTGAGATTTACAATTTTTATTTTTTGGACTTTCTATTTTTTTAAATTAATTTATTTATTGTTTTGTAATAACTTTATTTAACATCTTGAATGGGGTAAAATTGCTTTACAATGGTGTGTTAGTTTCTGCTTTATAACAAAGTGAATCAGCTATACATATACATATACCCCATATCTCCTCCCTCTTGCGTCTCCCTCCCACACTCCCTATCCCACCCCACTAGGTGGTCACAAAGCACTGAGCAGATCTCCCTGTGCTACGTGACTGCTTCCCACTAGCTATCTATTTTACATTTGGTAGTGTTTATATGTCCATGCCACTCTCTCACTTTGTCCCAGCTTACCCTTCCCCCTCTCCGAGTCCTCAAGTCCATTCTCTATGTCTGCGTCTTTATTCCTGTCCTACCCCTAGGTTCGAGAGAAACTTTTTTTTGTTTTTTTTTGTTTTAGATTCTGTATATATGTGTTAGCATACGGTATTCCTTTTTCTCTTTCTGACTTACTTCACTCTGTATGACAGACTCTAGGTCCATCCACCTCACTACAAATAACTCAATTTCATTTCTTTTATGGCTGAGAAATATTCCATTGTATATATGTGCCACATCTTCTTTATCCATTCATCTGTCGATGGATACTTAGGTTGCTTCCATGTCCTGGCTATTGTAAATAGAGCTACAATGAACATTGTGGTACATGACTCTTTTGAATTATGGTTTTCTGAGGGTATATGCCCAGGAGTGGGATTGCTGGGTTGTATGGTAGTTCTATTTTTAGTTTTTTTAAGGAACTTCCATGATGTTATCCATAGTGGCTGTATCAATTTACATTCCCACCAACAGTGCAAGAGGGTTCCCTTTCCTTCACACCCTCTCCAGCCTTTATTTTTTGTACATTTTTTGATGATGGGCATTCTGACTGGCGTGAGGTGATACCTCATTGTAGTTTTGATTTGTGTTTCTCTAATGATTGGTGATGTTAGGCATGCTTTCATGTGTTTTTTGGCAATCTGTATATCTTCTTTGGAGAAATTCCTATTTAGGTCTTCTGCCCATTTTTGGATTGGGTTGTTTGTTTTTTTGATATTGAGCTGCATGAGCTGCTTGTAAATTTTGGAGATTAATCCTTTGTCAGTTGCTTCCTTTGCAAATATTTTCTCCCATTCTGAGGGTTGTCTTTTTGTCTTGCTTATGGTTTCCTTTGCTGTGCAAAAGCTTTGAAGTTTCATTAGGTCCCATTTGTTTATTTTTGTTTTTATTTCCATTTCTCTAGAAGGTGGGTCAAATAGGATCTTGCTGTGATTTATGTCGTAGAGTGTTCTGCCTGTGTTTTCTTCTAGGAGTTTTAGAGTGTCTGGCCTTACATTTAGGGTCTTTAATCCATTTTGAGTTTATTTTTGTATATGGTGTTAGGAAGTATTCTAATTTCACTTTTTTACATGTAGCTGTCCAGTTTTCCCAGCACCACTTACTGAAGGGCTGTCTTTTCTCCATTGTATACTCTTGCCTTCTTTATCAAAAATAAGGTGACCGTATGTGCGTGGGTTTATCTCTGGGCTTTCTATCCTGTTCCATTGATCTATCTTTCTGTTTTTGTGCCAGTACCATACTGTCTTGATTACTGTAGCTCTGTAGTATAGTTTGAAGTCAGGGAACCTGATTCCTCCAGCTCCATTTTTCTTTCTCAAGATTGCTTTGGCTAATTGGGGTCTTTTGTGTTCCATACAAACTGTGCAATTTTTTGTTCTAGTTCTAATAAAAATGCCATTGATACTTTTATAGGGATTGCATTGAACCTGTAGATTGCATTGGGTAGTAGAATCATTTTCACATGGTTCATTCTTCCAATCTAATAGCATGGTATATCTCTCAATCTGTTTGTATCATCTTTAATTTCTTTCATCAGTGTCTTATAGTTTTCTGCATACAGGTCTTTTGTCTTCCTAGGTAGGTTTATTCCTAGGTATTTTATTCTTTTTGTTGCAATGGCAAATGGAGTGTTTCCTTAATTTCTCTTTCAGAGTGTTCATCATTAGTGTAGAGGAATGCCAGAGATTTCTGTGCATTTATTTTGTATCCTGCTACTTTACCAAGTTCATTGATTAGCTCTAGTAGTTTTCTGGTAGCATCTTTAGGATTCTGTATGTATAGTATCATGTCATCTGTAAACAGTGACAGCTTTACTTCTTCTTTTCCAGTTTAGATTCTTTTTATTTCTCTTTCTTCTCTGATTTCTGTGGCTAAAACTTCCAAAACTATGCTGAATAATAGTGGTGACAGTGGACAACCTTATCTTACTCCTGATCTTAGAGGAAATGCTTTCAATTTTTCACCATTGAGAACAATGTTGGCTGTGGTTTTGTCATATATGGCCTTTATTATGTTGAGGTAAGTTCCCTCTATGGCTACTTTATCGAGGGTTTTTATCACAAATCGTTGTTGAATTTTGCCAAATGCTTTTTCTTCATCTATTGAGATGATCATATTGTTTTAATCCTTCAATTTGTTAATATGGCTTATCACACTGATTGATTTGTGTATATTGAAGAACCCTTGCATTCCTGGGATAAACCCCACTTGATCATGGTGTATGATCCTTTTAATGTGCTGTTGGATTCTGTTTGGTAGTATTTTGTTGAGGACTTTTGCTTCTAAGTTCATCAGTGATATTGGCCTGTAGTTTTCTTTCTTTGTGACATCTTTGTCTTGTTTTGGTATCAGGGTGATGGTAGCCTTGTAGAATGTGTTTGGAAGTGTTCCTCCTTCTGCTATATTTTGGGAGAGTTTGAGAAGGGTAGGTGTTAGCTCTTCTCTAAATGTTTGATAGACTTCACCTGTGAAGCTATGTGGTCCTGGGCTGTTGTTTGTTGGAAGATTTTTAATCAGAATTTCAATTTCAGTGCTTATGATTGGTATGTTTATATTTTCTATTACTTCCTGGTTCAGTCCCAGAAGGTTGTGCTTTTCTAAGAATTTGCGCATTTCTTCCAGGTTGTCCATTTTATTGTCATATACCTGTTTGTAGTAATCTCTCATGATCCTTTGTATTTCTGTAGTGTCAGTTGTTACTTCTTCTTTTTCATTTCAATTTCTATTGATTTGTGTCTTCTCCATTTTTTTCTTGATGAGTCTGGCTAATGGTTTATCAATTTTGTTTTTCTTCTCAAAGAACAAGCTTTTAGTTTTACTGATCCTTGCTATTGTTTCCTTGATTTCTTTTTCATTTATTTCTGATTGGATCTTTATGATTTCTTTCCTTCTGCTAACTTTGGAGTTGTTTTGTTCTTCTTTCTCTAATTGCTTTAGGTGTAAGGTTAGGTTGTTTATTTGAGATGCTTCTTGTTTCTTGAAGTAGGAATGTATTGCTATAAACTTCCCTCTTAGTACTGCTTTTGCTGCATCCAATAAGTTTCGGGTAGTCGTGTTTCCATTGTCATTTGTTTCTACGTGTTTTTTGATCTCCTCTTTTATTTCTTCAATAATCTCTTGGTTATTTAGTATTGTATTGTTTAGCCTCCATGTGTTTGTATTTTTTACAAATTTTTTCCTGTAATTGATAGCTAGTCTCAGAGCGTTGTGGTCAGAAAAGATACTTGGTATGATTTCAATTATCCTAAATTTACCAAGGCTTGATTTGTGACCCATGATATAATCTATCCTGAAGAATGTTCCATGAGCACTTGAGAAGAAAGTGTATTCTCTTGTTTTTGGGTGGAATGTCCTATAAATGTCAATTAAATCCGTCTTGTTTAATGTATCATTTAAAATTTGTGTTTCCTTATTTCTTTTCATTGTGGATGATCTTTCTATTGGTGAGAGCAGGGTGTTAAAGTCCCCTACTATGATTGTGTCACTGTTGATTTCCCCTTCTCTGGCTGTTAGCTTTTGCCTTATGTATTGAGGTGTTCCTGTGTTGGGCAGTAAATATTTACAATTGTTATATCTTCTTCTTGGATTGATCCCTTGAACATTATGTAGTGTCCTTCTTTGTCTCTTGTAATAGTCTTTATTTTAAAGTCTATTTTGTTTCATATGAGAAATGCTACTCCAGCTTTCCTTTGATCTCCATTTGCATGGTATATCTTTTTCCATCCTTTCACTTTCAGTCTGGATGTGTCCCTAGGTTGGAAGTGGATCTCTTGTAGACAGCGTATTTCTAGGTCTTGTTTTTTTTATCAATTCAGCTAGTCTATGCCTTTTGGTTGGAGCATTTAATCCATTTACATTTGTGGTAATTATATGTATGTTGTAATTACCATTTTCTTAATTTGGGGGTTTTGTGTTTGTAGGTCTTTTCCTTCTCTTGTGTTTCTTGTCCAGAGAAGTTCCTTTAGCATTTGTTGTAAAGCTTGTTTGGTGGTGCTGAATTCTCATAGCGTTTGCTTGTTTCTAAAGCTTTTGATTTCTCCATCAAATCTGAATGAGATCCTTGCTTGGTAGAGTAATCTTGGTTGTAGGTTTTTCACTTTCATCACTTTAAATATGTCCTGCCACTCCCTTCTGGCTTGCAGAGTTTCTGCTGAAAGATCAGCTGTTAACCTTATAAGGAGTCCCTTGTATGCTATTTGTTGTTTTTTCCTTGATGTTTTTAGTATTTTTCTTTGTATTTAATATTTGATAGTTTGATTAATATGTGTCTTCGATTGTGTCTCTTTGGATTTATCCTGTATGGGACTCTCTGTGCTTCCTGGACTTGAGTGACTATTTTGCTTCCCATATTAGGGAAGTTTTCAACTATAATCTCTTCAAGTATTTTCTCAGTCCCTTTCTTTTTCTTTTCTACTTCTGGGACCCCTAAAATTTGTAGGTTTTTGTGTTTAATGTTGTCCCAGAGGTCTCTGAGACTGTCCTCAATTCTTTTCATTCTTTTTTCTTTAGTGCTCTGTGATAGGTATTTCCACTGACTTATCTTCCAGGTCACTTATCCGTTCTTCTGCCTCAGTTATTCTGCTATTGTTTCCTTCTAAAGAATTTTTAATATCATATTTTTGTTGTTCATCATTGTTTGTTTGGTCTTTAGTTCTTCTATGTCCTTATAAAACATCTCTTGTATTCTTGATATTCTATTTCCAAGATTCTGGATCATCTTTACTATCATTATTCTGAATTCTTTTTCACCTAGACTGCCTATTTCCTCTTCATTTGTTTGGTCTGTTGAATTATTACCTTGTTCATTCATATGCTGTGTGTTTCTGTGTCTTCTCATTTTGCTTAACTTACTGTGTTTGGGGACTCCTTATTGCAAGCTGCAGGTTGTTAATTCCTGTTGTTTTTGGTGTCTGCCCCCAGTGGCTAAGTTTGAGTCAGTGGTTGTGTAGACTTCCTGGTGGAGGGGACTGGTTCCTGTGTTCAGGTGGATATGGCTGGATCTTGTCTTTCTGGTGGGCAGGACAGCCTCTGGTGGTGTGTTTTGGGGTGTCTTTTTTTTTTTTTTTTTTTTTTTTATGCGTTACGCGGGCCTCTCACTGCTGTGGCCTCTCCCGTTGCGGAGGACAGGCTCCGGACGCGCAGGCTCAGCGGCCATGGCTCACGGGCCCAGCCGCTCCGCGGCATGCGGGATCCTCCCAGACCGGGGCACGAACCCGCGTCCCCCGCATCGGCAGGCGGACTCTCAACCACTGCGCCACCAGGGAAGCCCTTGGGGTGTCTTTGACCTTATTATGATTTTAGGCAGCCTCTCTGCTAGTGGGTGATTTTGTTTTCCTGTTTTGCTAGTTGTTTGGCATAGGTTTTCCAGCACTGTAGCTTGCTGGTTGTTGAGTGGAGCTGCGTCTTAGTGTTGAGGTGGCGTTCTCTGGGAGAGCTTTTGCCATTTGATACTCTGTGGAGCTGGGAGGTCTCTGGTGGACCAATGTCCTGAACTCAGCTCTCCCACCTCAGAGGCACAGGATGACACCTGGCCATAGCACTAAGACCTTTTCAGCCACACGGCTCAGCAGAAAAGTGAGAAAAAGGAAGAAAGAAAGAAGAAAATAATTAAACAAAATAATTTAAAAAAACATTATTAAAATAAAAAGAATTAAAAAGTCATAAAAGAAAGAAAGAAAGATAGAGAGAAGAGAGCAATCAAACTAATAAACATATCCACCAATGATAAAAAGCACTAAAAACTATACTAAAAAAAAATCAAAAAAACGTACAGACAGAACCCTAGGGCAAGAGATAAAAGCAAAGCTATACAGACAAAATCACACAAAGAAGCATACACATATGCACTCACAAAAAGAGAAAAAGGAAAAATAATTATATATCTATATATAAAAAAAGGAAGAGAACATCCAAATCAAGAAACAAATCTACAAATTACAATAAACTCTAAATACTAAACTAAGATAAACATAAAACCATAAACAAATTAGATGCAGAAAGCAAATCCCAAGTCTACAGTTGCTCCCAAAGTCCACTGCCTCAATTTTGGGATGATTCGTTGTCTATTCAGGTATTCCAGGTACATCAAGTTGATTGTGAAGATTTAATCCGCTGCTCCTGAGGCTGCTGGGAGAGATTTCCCTTTCTCTTTGTTTGCACAGCTCCTGGGGTTCAGCTTTGGATTTGGTCCCCCTTCTGCATGTAGGTCACCTGAGGGGGTCTGTTCTTCACTCAGACAGTAGGGGGTTAAAGTAGCAGCTGTTTAGGGGGCTCTGGCTTACTTAGGTTGGGGGAGGGAGAGGTAGGAATGTGGGGCGAGCTTGCAGTGGCAGAGGCCAGCATGACATTGCAACAGCCTGAGGTGTGCTGTGCGTTCTCCTGGGGAAGTTGTCCCTGGATCATGGGACCCTGGCAGTGGCGGGCTACACAGTTTCCTGGGAGGGGAGGTGTGGATAGTGACCCATGTTCACACACAGGTTTCTTGGTGGCTGCAGCAGCAGCGTTAGCATTTCATGCTGTTCTCTGGTGTTGGCGCTGAAAAGCATGGCTCCCGCCTGTCTCTGGAGCTTGTTTAGGCAGTACTCTGAATCCCCTCTCCTCGTGCATTCTGAAACAATTTTCTCTTGCCTCTTAGGCAGTTCCAGACTTTTTCCTGGACTCCTCCTGGCTAGCTGTGGTACACTAGCCCCCTTCAGGCTGTGTTCACGCAGCCAATCCTAGTCCTCTCCCTGGGATCTGACCTCCAAAGCCGGAGCCTCAGATCCCAGCACCCACCTGCCCTGGTGGGTGAGCAGACAAGCCTCTCAGGCTGGTGAGTGCTGGTCGGCGCAATCCTGTGTGGGAATCTCTCTGCTTTGCCCTCTGCACCCCTGTTGCTGTGCTCTCCTCCATGGTTCCAATACTTCCCCTCCACTGCCCCCTATCTCCACAACTGAAGGGGCTTCCTAGTGTGTGGAAACTTTTCCTCTTTCACAGCTCCCTCCCAGAGGTGCTGGTCTCATCCCTATTCTTTTGTCTCTGCTTTTTCTTTTTCCTTTTACCCTACCCTGGTTTGTGGGGAGTTTCTTGTCTTTTGGGAAGTCTGAGGTCTTGTGCCTGTGTTTAATAGGTGTTCTGTAGGAATTGTTCCACATGTAGATGTATTTCTGGTGTATTTGTGGGGAGGAAGGTGATCTCCACGTGTTACTCTTCCGTCATCTTGAAGGTCTCCCTCTACAATATGTTTTTATGACATAAAATGCAATATAATTATTGCCTTTTTCATGTCCTAGTCCATAGAAGGATGATAGAACACTTTAACTGCATTTATCTACTTTTGACATATCTGTTATTGTTATTGCATATTTAAATTCTCTCTATAGATCAAACTCCATAAGAAATTTTATTATTATTTATTCTTATTTATCCATTTATTCATTTAGATTCACACATGCTAATTATTTTTCCTTCCATATAACTTTTATTTGTGACCATTTTCCTTCTCTTTAGTATCTTTTTTTGTCTGTTGGTGACAAAATTCTCTTTTTTTGTCTGTAAGTGTTTTTGTTTTACCTTTGTTTTTGAAGAATATTTTCCCGGGGTACAAGAGCTTGAGTTGTCAGTAATTTTCTCTAGCACTTCAAAGACATCATTTTGTTTTTGTTCTTTTTTTGCTTCTATTGTTTCTGGTGAGAGTCAGCCAAAGATAATTTTATTTTAGATCCATTTTCTTTTTTTGATATTTTCTCTTTTTATTTGTTTTTTTAAAATCAATTTTATAAAGATATTTTCATTGGGATATATAATGTCTTTTGAAACTGTGGCTAAGCATCTTTCCATAATTTTAAAATGCATTTTTAGCCATCAAGTCTTCAACTATTGCTTCTGCCCCATTTGCCTTTCCACCAATGTTTTATTTTTATTTTTTTATAAATTTATTTATTTTATTTATTTATTTCTGCTGTGTTGGGTCTTCATTGCTGCATGTGGGCTTTCTCTAGTTGTGGAGACCGGGGACTATTCTTTGTTGTGGTGAACAGGCTGCTCCTTGCAGTGGCTTCTCCTGTTGAGGAGCACAGTTTCTAGGCACACGGGCTTTAGTAGTTGTGGCATTTTGGCTCAGTCTTTGTGGCTCGAGGGCTTTAGAGCACAGGCTCAGTAGTTGTGGTGCACAGGTTTAGTTGCTCTGTAGCATGTGGGATCTTCCTAGACCAGGGCTCGAACCCATGGCCCCTGCATTGGCTGGCGGATTCTTAACCACTGTGCCACCAGGGGAGTCCTCCACCAATGTTTTAAAATGGGTCTGACCTGCACTTAATATGATGACAAATGTTTTTGTTTTTGTTTTTGTTTTGCGGTACGTGGTCCTCTCACTGTTGTGGCCTCTCCCGTTGCGGAGCACAGGCTCTGGACGTGCAGGCTCAGCGGCCGTGGCTCACGGGCCCAGCCGCTCTGCGGCATGTGCGATTTTCACGGACCAGGGCATGAATCTGCGTCCCCTGCATCAGCAGGCGGACTCTCAACCACTGCGCCACCAGGGAAGCCCAATTTTGACTTAACTTGTTATCAAGTCTTTCCAAAGCATGACCCCAGCTCTTATGGGAAAAAAAAAATTGGGGGACCTCTGTTTTCTTTTTTCTCTCTGTTTTCTATTGTTGCTGTAACAAATTACCACAAAGTTAGTTGTTTGAAACAACACAAATTTATTACCTTCCAGTTATGGTTAGAAGTCCAACACACTGGGGTAAAATGTATCTCATTGAGGTAAAATCAAAGTAGGGCTGTGATACTTTCTGGAAGGCCTGGGGAGAATATGTTTCCTGGCTGTCAAATTTCCTTGGTTTATGATCCCACCTCCCCCATCTTTAAAGCCAAAGGGGTCAGGTCAATTCCTTCTTTTCTTTCTTTTTTTTTTTTTTTTTTGATGCTTCCAACAATCACTTTAATTACTTGTTTATGTAACAGATAATAGCCTTGAATCCTTTAAGGTTAGAAGACATGAGCATTCATTCATTCTCTCACTTATTCTACAAATATTTCTTGTGTGCCTACTGTTTGCGAGGCACTGTGGACACAGCAGTTCATAAAACGTACAAGGTCATCTGTAGCCTACAGTGAACCATGGGATCCAATACTAAGGGACCATCAATGGAAGAAAATTCTGTTTAACAAGTATTCACAAGAATTTTTATGCAAATGTGACTTTCTTATGGTTATAAGGAAAACAAAGCCAGCAGTCAACATTTCAGCTGATATTCTGACCAAGATATAGAAAAGCTGGATTTAAACCACCTATGGTCCTCAGACCAGAAGTAAAGCAGAATTCATGCACAGTAGACAAGAGTTTATCCTAAAGAGAGAGGGCTAGACTTGTTCCAAAATATGGGGATTTTAGACATCTCAATTCCAAAAAAGCATAGTGATCCAAACAGGCATTTTAGAAATAAGATGTATGTCCACACAACTGTAATTCACAGCTTTAAAGCACTTGCTGCCCCTTAAATATATAACGGCTGTGATTTGACACAGCTCCAGCGTTACCAGTGAGAGGCTCTGACGTGACATGCTAACGCAGAACAGAATCTCACTGCCCTATCGCTGTCACCCAGAGGGGTTTCCTTAAAATGCCGAGTAGCCATCTTCAGTCCTGAAAATAGGAGACTGCAGCATCCTGCCCTGCACTGGCTGCAGCAAATCGTCCTTCAATTACCAACGGTGTGCGTTTTAAAACGAGCAATCTCTGAGCAACTTCTAGAAACAAACGTCTACTCTATACGTTAAATGTTCTTACTTCCTATGGCATTTGGTTTTTCTAACAGATGTACAAATGGGTTTGTGAGTGTGTATTCCCAGCTGAGGTCTTCAAACCAACCACACCTTTCTCAACCTAAAAGTCATGGAACACTTCTCTTTCCATAAGATGTTTTTCTTTAGAGAGGTAAAGTTTAATCAGTTATACATTTATCAAGTCTAAAGTGTACGATTCACAAATGAGACTGAATCTTTACAGCTCCCAGAAAAGAAAGGAGAAGAAAGAGTTTGTGTCTCACTCTCCACGAATCCTGACCCATCCCTCCATCCAAACAGGGAGAAAGAGATCAGGAAGATGGCACTTAGCACCTTCTAGGGGAAATGTGCGCAATCCGGTAGTCTGACCACTTCATTCTACAAATGACTAAACTAAGGTTAGAAAGGTTGAGTTGTCTGAGCCCATGATACAGGCTAGTGGCAGAGGCTGAATCAGGACTCTATTCCCGGTTTATCACTTGTTACCAAGAGCTGGATTACCCAAGCTCTTTGGTAACAGTTCTTTCAATACCTTGAAAATGATCTGTGTCTTCATTTAATTCTTTTTTTAAACATCTTTTTTGGAGTATAATTGCTTTACATTGTTGTGTTAGTTGCTGCTGTATAACAAAGTGAATCAGCTATACGTATACATATATCCCCATATCCCCTCCCTCTTGCCTCTCCCTCCCACCCTCCCTATCCCACCTCTAGGTGGTCACAAGCACCGAGCTGATCTCCCTGTGCTATGCAGTTGCTTTCCACTAGCTATCTATTTTACGTTTGGTAGTGTATATATGTCAGTGTCACTATCTCAATCAAAAAGAGTCATGTACCACAATGTTCATTGCAGCACTATTTACAATAGCCAGGATAAGCAGCCTAAGTGTCCCATCAACAGATGAATGGATGAAGAAGATGTGGTACATATATACAATGGAATATTACTCAGCCATAAAAAGAAATGAAATTGAGTTATTTGTAGTGAGGTGGATGGACCCAGAGTCTGTCATACAGAGTGGAGTAAGCCAGAAAGAGAAAAACAAATACCATATGCTAACACATATATATGGAATCTAAAAAAATATATATGGTTCTGAAGAACCTAGGGGCAGGACAAGAATAAAGATGCCGACATAGAGAATGAACTTGAGGACAGGGGGAGGGGGAAGGGTAAGCTGGACGAAGTGAGAGAGTGGCATTGACATATATACACTACCAATTCCTTCTTATGTTGCTATCTCTCTAGGGCTAATTTCTGACAGCCTCTTCCACTTTTGAGGACCCCTGTGATTACATTGGGTCCACTGGATAATCCAGGATAGTCTCCCTATATCCATTGATTAGCACCTTAATTCCATCTGCAAGCTTAATTCTCCTTTGTCATTTAATCTAGCATTTTCATAGGTTGTGGGGATTAGGGTGTGCACATCTTTGGGAAGCTATTATTCTGCCTACTACAGAGCTCACCCTTGTTTTACCTGGATTTACATTCTATTAGGAAAATTATATAATTTCCTGTGTAAATCAGGTTTGGGAACTGTTATGAAATGAATGTTTGTGTGCAAATCACCCCTTTTCCAACCATCAAATTTATGTGTTCAAACCCTAACCCCCAGTGTGTCTTTATTTGGAGAGACAGCCTCTAAGGAAGTAATTAAGGTTAAATGAGATCATAAGGGGGGGCTTTGATCCAGTAGTATTTGTGTCCTTATAAAAAGAGACATCAGAGATCTCTCTCTCCTTCCCACCCCCTCCCTCTCCCTCTCCACATGCCCACAAAGAAGAGGTCATGTGATCACAAAACAAGATGGTGCCACCTACAAGCCATGAGGAGAGACCTCACCAGGAGCTGAATTGCCTTGATCTTGGAACTTCTAACCTCAAAAACTGAGATAAAATAAATTTCTGTTGTTTAAGCCACTCGGTCTATGGTATTTTGTATGAAACCAGAGCTAAGACAGGAACAAACACCTCGGACCCTTGGTCAGTGTAACACTGAATGATGGGTGGTTTTGACCCAGAAAGGATTAATGCTTACCATGGCCTGCCCTCTGTTTTTGTTATCTGGATACAGCCCATTTCTACTATTAAACTATATATCCTTGAGACACAGCAGGAACTTATGTCTGATAGATTTTTCAGCCAACCCATAGCACTTATCACGATGCCTGGTACATAGTTTGCGTTCAGTAAATATTAACTTATTTTTAAGTTGAACCATTGCTTTTGGGAGTTGAACTATTGCAGAGTTAATGGTTTAACCAGATTGTTTTAGTTTTAGTCACTTTACTCCCCCAAAGCTAAATATGTTTATAATAACATACTGCTCACAGAGCTTCTTGCCAAGTAGAGGCACTTCATCCTTTAAGAGGAAAAAACCCTAACTCACTTTTTAAAAACTTGTTTTGGAATTTTTAAGAGGTGTTCCAGTGCTCTGTGGTCAGATTGTACTCATGTCTTCAACTGTAGTGCTGCACTATAGCCCCAGAATTGGCACTGATGCATTGTTGAAAATATTATCAGTGGTAAGGGACCTACTACTGAGAATTTTATTAACACAAATGAGGGCCCCTAGGAGGATCTCTTGGTAAGAAGTTTACTGACTACAAGCCTCCTCTGTCTAGACATTTAAATAGTCTGGCCTTTTAGATTCATTAGATTTGTGACTTAAACCACTGAAATACTTTCCTGTTACAACAATGGAAGAGTTTCTGGATTTTGCTTCTCCTGTGACTTCTTGCTGGAGCTGATAGGCACTGTCAAGCAATGTGTTTGCAATTATTACATGGTTGGGGGCTTGCTTCGTATGTGTGTGTTTGAGCACTGAGTGGTGACACACCATTTCCTCGGTCTTGGAAGAGCCTCATATTTTTTCTTCTTCAGTGCTGAGAATTCCAGAATAATCGACCAAGAATTAGATGGAAGCTTAGGGATTATCCCATCCAGCCTCCCACCCACCCACAGTGTGTTTCAAAGATTCTTAAAATGCAAATCATATAACAGATTGACCAAGGATGTTCATATATACATGCACACACACACACATTTCTGAAAAATGTTTTCAGGAAACAATACTTACCCTTACCATATACAATATATACCAATCAATCTTATTCTAATTTCTTCTATTGTATTCTGATCATATGTGTGTGTGTGTGTGTATATATATATATATATATATATATATATATATATATATATATATACATGATATAAAATGTATAAGATATAATATATATTGATGCTGGTTGGGTACCTACTAAATTACTTTCATATCTCACTAACATGTTGCAATCTGCAGTTTAAAAACACAAGATTACAGAATTACTGGCAGATGTTTGGTCAACCCATCTTCATTTGAACAGTCCTATTATTGAGGGGTTTAATACTTTATGAGCAAAATTCACAGGTGTAATATTCATTGAACAATTGGTCTTTAATAGTGTCTACGTCCCTGGTCTAGGCAGTTTGTGCTTTCAAGAAATGTTCCCTCCAATCAGGTTTGAACCTGGGCATGGCCTGAATCTCAAGATGTGTGGCCAGTAAGACTGGCAGGATTCTGCAATACCTTTAGGGCTCTTCCTTATTCTAAGTAACTTCAGGATCCTAAGGTGCTACTACTCTCAGTTGAAACTCTGTTTTTCTAATACAAAGATCCCTTCAACTATGTGGCCAATCTGATTAAATAAATGTTAGGGATGTCGATGACATGCTCCAGTGTCTACTTATAACATTATTAATTTAGTTACTATATATATTTATTTATAAATCACATTAACATACGTACAGTATTGTACCATATGAACAATAGTACATAAAAAGATACATTAGTTAAACATTTTTTCTCCTATCACATTTCATGAAACAGCTTTATTCAGTGCTCCACTTGCCTCCTTAATGTAGCTTTTTGGTCATCTCTAGACCCACTTTGTGTGTTCTCTATGGAGGATGTCCAGAGCACACCAACTCCATTGCCACCTAAGTTATTTGAGATTCAAAGCTTTTTGGATCCATGATGCTGTTACTGTAAACTTTATTCCAAGCAATTAATATCCTTTTGCATTGTTTTCCTTTCATTCTTCATGTGTAATATTTACAGGGTAACAACTTACTAAGTTGTTTTTATAACAACTGTATGGAAACATAATCACAAACCATATGATTAATCCATTTAAAGTGCACAATTCAATGGTCTGAGTATATTAGAAGGGCTTTGAAACCATACGCTCAATATATTTTATCATTTTCCTCACCCCAGAAAGATACTCCATACCCATTAGCAGTCATTTCACAATTCTTCCCACCCCGCCCTGGCCCAGGCAAGCACCAACCTACATTCTATCTTCATGGACTTGTCTATTCTGGATACTTCATATAAATGTCATTAAACAATATGTTTCTTTGTGACTGGCTTCTTTCACTTAGATTATGTTTTCAGAGTTCATCCATGTTACAGCATGTATCAGTATTCCATTTCTTTTCATTTAAATTTGTTTTAAAGTCACCTTTAAATGGTTTGTTTAAAGTGATAACCTATGCTTCAATCTGGAAAATCATACCCCCTCCCCAGAAATAATGACTAAGTCTCTGTCAAATTCCTTTTCTGTCTTTTAAAAATTTAATGCTCTCAGGTGACCTCCATCACTTTGAAAATCAGTGCTAATTGAGTCCATTTCAGGCTAATGTATCTTGAAAAATAGTTCTGCTTTGTTCCAAATAAAGTCATGAAAAGAACTCCTGTAACATGAGAGACCTTGCAAGCCCTTGAAAATAGGGCTTCTTTTGTTCTGAGGAAAATCCCCATATCTTTAGATATGTGTCGTATATAGTGGAAATCAAAGCGGTTGTATGATCTTGAAGTCAACTCGGTGACGGAAAGTGATATTTCTTGAATGCTAAACAAAAGCCAGGTACTGTGCTTGGCACTCTTTCTATGTTATCTGACTTAATCTTCACGACATCCTATGAAGCAGAAAATACTTTCTTCATCTGATAAATAAGGAAACTGAGTGTGTGGTTTGAGAAGTGGGTCAGGTGCCTTTGGTTCCTCTTGCCTGACCTTTTCCTGCACGTTACTTGCTTCACACAGTGTGCACTCCATCCACCATGAAGTCCACCATGAACACAGCAGGACTGTTCAGGGTAAAATAACAGAGGAAAAAAATCCATTTTTTCCCCTATCTCAAACTCCACCCCCACTGCAAAACATGACTGTGGATCCCTGAGGCTCTGATATTGAGGAGGGACATACACTGGGGGAAAAATATGATGTACCTAAAGATGGTGGAGAATAACAGTAATAATGAAGAAGAAGAAGATGATGATGATGATGTGATAATGGTGGTGATTATGATGACAATACTAACAGATGTTTATTGAGCATGTACTGAATGCCAAGTCATAGTGTCATAACTTAAGGTGCCTAATTTCACCTGTTCCTCAAGACAAGGCTTATGAGGTAGGTTCCACTATCACTCCTGTTTACAGGTGAGATTATCGAGGTTTAACTATGAGAAACAACCTGCTCCAGACTACATAGCTAACAATAATGGAGCTAGGGTTCCATCCCCTGTTTATCTAATTCCAGATCTTCTCACTCCTACTTCATGGGGGAGATATAGTATTAGAAGGAACTAACCAAAGAGGATCTCCCTACAATTAGTCATTTTTCTCAAGAAGCTAAAAAGGAGATCCCACTATGTGAGCAAGCAGATCCTTGAGAAGCAGCTTTGGTAAATTAACTTCTATCTTCCAGGCCAGCAACCTCTTTTTTTTTTTTTTTTTAATAGTAAAACAACATATATCACTCGGCATTACTCTTCTTGACAGTAGGAGATTACATGCTGGACTTGACTGGAGTTTTTGTTGAGGAGAATTTATTGCAATTTCGAAGAAGTTTCTTAAGAGAAATGGCTGTTTTGCATTTATTACACAGGACCTAAAAATATGTCAGGCTTGATCTTCTATGAAATCACCTTGTATAAACTTCATGCTTCTCTTCCACCCCTCCGACTCCCAGCTTCTTCCCACCTTTGCACACAATGGCTGTGGCCAAAGCTCCCCCCAGACAGCCCAGCTTCCAGCGACTTTGACCCACATTTTGTAGAGCTTCTTTTTGTCTGCAAAGTTGAATCTCTACTGTCCTGAAAGCACAACTTGGAACTCTCCTTCTCTACAAATCCTTGTTAAGAGCCTGTCCAGGGATCCCTATATAGCTTTGATGCTACAGCAACCGATCACCCAGTCACCCTGCGGAAATGAAAGCCAAGATGCACAGATCATAATAATGCAACAGTAAACATGATAAGAAGTCCTGTTTGTTGAGTAGTTATTGCTTATTATGAGCTGGCAAATGGGATAAGTGTTTTCATATGTTGCCTGTGATTTCAAAACAATACCTCATTTACCTTAATACCCAAATGATGACAGTTTAAGTCCCATGACTTGATTTCTGGGAATTAGCCCTTCTCAAAGTGTCCCTGGCTGTTTCCAAGAGGTCCAGGTTGACTTACAGATGCTCAGGGACATGACCTTGATTTTTTCCACAACATATTTCCTGTGGTGTCTCCATGCTGATTTCTTTGCTTCTAGCGTCTGGTGGGATGGCCTCTCTCTGAGAAGAGTGGTTGCTGGTAGTTATTACTCTTTCTCCCATTTTGGCCTCAGAGGAGGTTGGCATTGTTCTTCCTTTTGTTATCCCCTCTGAATCACAGGGCAGGGCCATGTACAATACCTGACAAACAACTGAGATCAGGCAGTGGAACAAGATTGGACTGAAGTTTCAGGGGTAGTGAAAGGGCTGTGCAAGGCTGGTTGTAACCTGTAATTCCTCCCAACTGGCTTCTTCTCATTCTAGGTTCCCTTCTTAGAACATTTCCTTGACTGGTGGCCCATCCTCCACATGCCTCAACCTCTAGTTAACTTCCTACCACTACAAACACTCCAGGAATCTTCACACTTCAGTTTCTGAGCCGAACTTATTCTCATCTAATCTGAGACTTGTGCCTGGTCCTTGTTGCTCTTCTCAGCATCAGTATCTTCTCAGGATTACTGACAGTGAGGACCTCAGTTCCCTAAAAGGAAAACTACTCTCCATAGATGTAGAGTCTGGCCTGATGGCTCAAAAGGGATTCTCCCACAAGAGTCTAACATCAGCACATCACTGAAAGCTGTAGTTCTTCAGTGGAAAATAACAACACAGTGTTGGGGATGGCACAGCTCCTGTTCTCTGCCTTCATGCTTCTATGTGGAGAAAGCTCCATTATGGTGACGCTACTGTCTCTTGTCCCATTGTCTGGGACAGAGGTGTGACCTATCCGATTAGTGTGCCTGGAGGAGTTCAGTCTGTCTGTCTCTGTGACTGCTTGTTTGCAGAAGTGAACATTCAGGAACAAGACTTCACAGGGAGAACCCTGAGGTGGGTCAGCTTAGCCATTGTTTCTGAGGTGGTAAGTTTGCCTAATTCAGGGGTGAAATACTAACAATAAAGATCCTATTTGTATTTCTATTCACTATATTCCTAGGATTTTCTACCAATTGGCTTCCAAACTCAAAAGTGGAAAGGGGTATGTTACATACATCTCCCTAAACCTAAACCTAAACCCACGTGTTGGAGGACAGTAGCCCAAGGTTGGTGGATTCCACCTCAGTTCAATTCCTGTTCAGTCTCATGGGGTCCAGTTGCATCCCTGGTCATGTACCATTATGTCAGTCAATATCTGCAGGTGTGGAGAAGAGCTCAGGATAGTCCTGGGCTCTGAAAATACGGTACTCAACTTGAGAAAGCCCTCGATGATGCTTCTGTGGTATATAAGCAAAATACGTTGTCTCCATTCCACAGCATGGACCAAGTCTGTGTCTGGGTGACTTTCCTCTCACACACAGTGAGTTCTCTGCTTAGAACCCCTCAGTGGATCATCACATTCTACACTGGGGGTCATCAAGGTCTGGGATGTGTGGTCTCTGTAGCAACTGCTTAATTGCCACTGTTGTGCACCAACAGCCATAGATGATGCATAAGTGAGTAGATGTGACTATGTTCCAGTAAAACTTTATTGACAAACCAAACAGTGGGTCAGATTTGGCTCCTGGCTATCGTTTGCCAACCCCTGTTCTATGTTACCGGCTCCAAGCTCCTCAGCTTAGCATTCAAGGTCCCTCATTTAGCCCCTACTTATCTCTTTAGCTTCACATACTGCTCACTTTTCACCTTCCCAGTCCTTCTGCTTAGAATCCAGAGATACCCAACTGGTTAGAATAACTCCACCTCCCCCACCCCTTACATGCACATACACACATGCATAAACACACACACACACACTCACATTCACACAAGCACAGGAACAGGGGAATGCTCTGCTGTTCTGTGATTCTGTGATTTTACACTTGCTGTTCCCTCTGCTTGACAAGACTTTCTTCTTTCTTCACCTGGTCAAATTCTACTCACCCTTCAGACTGGATTCTAGGATGACTCTGTCCCTTGAAAGCCTTCTTCGAGCAACCCATGGCTGGGTTGTGTATCTCACATCTTCATTTCCATATAGTTAATGAATAGACGAGATGTTTTCCATTTCTGAGTCTGTCTTCCCTGGCTATTCAGGGAGCTCCTGGGGACAGGGACTCAGTTTCATAATTTCCACATCCCTGGGGCATCAGAGAGTATCCAGCATGGATCAGCTGCTGAATTTGTGCAGAACTGAACTGATGAAGCAAGAGTGATCCAGAGAAAAAGGGGCAGGTATTCCTGCAGATATTATAAATGGGACATTCAGGGGTAAGGTGAACTGACAGGCTTATAAACAAATGGGATAAGATAGAAAAAGCCAGGGTTGAGGATTGTAGTATGGCATGAGAATATTGACACAATAAACAATGGGATCTGAAGAATGGATTGACAGCTTTGACATTCTTTACTTTCTGCCTGAGTCCAAAGGCAAAAGGCATAGCTTCCATGTACTAGAAATTCACAATGCAGTTGGCAGTGCAATATTAAAGAAAATGAAATAATCAGAAAACCATGGGAAAAAAAGCACATTTTCAAATGCTCGGTTACATGGGACAGAGAAAATTTGGAAGAGAGGATGATCAACAGAAGCTAGAATAGTTTTAAAAAAAAAAAAAGCCTCTGGTAGTGGTATTAGGGAAAGAATACCAAAAATATCATGAAATTTATAACTTTTAACTTTTTTACTTAGAAAACTTTTTAACTGGTGTATCATACCCCTCAAATTACAAATAAGTGCACAGCTCAGTAAATTTTCACAAACAGAACACATTTCTGTAATTAATACTCAGATTAAGAAACAGAATATCATCAACATCTCAGACTCCCCCTTTCAGTCACCACCTACTTCCAAGGGAAACTACTATCCTGATGCCTAATAGCAGAGGTTAGCTTTGCCTATCAGTGAACTTTAGGTACATAAAATGATACAATGATACTTTTGTGTCTCTTTTCTTTTGCTCTTCATTATATTTTGAAGTTCATCCAAGTTGTTATGTTTGTTAAGAAGTTGTTGTGTCTAGAAGTTATGTTGTTATGCTTAGAAGTATTTTGTTCATCCTCATTACTGTTTAGGATTCCATTGTATAAATACATCACACTTATTTTTTCATTCTTCAATTGATGGAAATCTGGGTGGTTTCCAGATTTTAGCTGATTTCTAACACAAGTCTTTTGAGAGACATATGTATGAATATCTGTTAAGTACATACCTAAAGAATGAAATTATTGGGTCACAAATTATATATATATTCAACTTTCATAGATAATGCCAAACTATTTTCCAAAATGGTTGGACCATTTTATACTCCCACCTGCAGTGTATAGAACCCCAAACACTCCATATCTTCTTTAATTCTTTGCCTCATCAGTTTCTTTCATGTTAGTCATTCTGGTGGGCGTGTAGGGTACCTCTTTGTGGTTTTAATTTATATTTCCTTGGTGACTAATGAAATTGAGTATCTTTCCACAAATTTATTGACTATTTCTATATCCCTTTTGGTTAAAATATTTAACCCTTTTTGGGGTTGGGGGTTGTCTGCACATTCTTTTGCACACTGATACATAGGATATATATATAGGGACATATATATTCTTTTTTTAAGTTTTATTATTAATTAATTTATTTTTATAAATTTATTTTATTTATTTTTGGCTGCATTGGGTCTTCATTGCTGCTCATGGGCTTTCTCTAGTTGCGGCGAGCGGGGGCTACTCTTTGTTGCGGTGCGTGGGCTTCTCATTACTGTGGCTTCTCTTGTTGTGGAGCACGGGCTCTAGGCATGTGGGCTGTAGTTGCAGCATGCAGCTTCAGTAGCTGTGGCTCATGGGCTCTAGAGCACAGGCTCAGTAGTTGTGGCTCATGGGCTTAGCTTCTCCGTGGCATGTGGGATCTTCCTGGACCAGGGATTGAACCTATATTCTCTGCATTGGTAGGCAGATTCTCAACCACTGCCCCAACAGGGAAGTCCTATATTCTTTATATATGTTGGGTATATGTCCTTTGTCAGATAGATAAATTACAACCTGTCTTGCCTTTTTATTCTCTCAAAAGTGTTTTTAATGAACAAAATAAACCCCCATAATTTCTAATTCTCCCTTAGATCTTTGGATTCTTGCTGCTTTTTAGTTAATAGGCTCAGTGAATGAGAAGAAAGGATTCTATTAGGTGTAGAAAGCTTGAAAACAATAATAGAAGGAAACTTAGAGATCGCCTGATTCAAATCCCTTGGTTTTTCTCTTGGGAATCTACAGGCCAGAGAAGATGGGTAACTTGCTCTGAGTCACTGACTCAGTTAACAGAATTAGGGCCTGGGGCTCTTGTCTCCTAGTCCAGTGTTCTTACATGGCCACGTTCACTCTTTCATTCGAGTGGTGGGAACAAAGTGAGTGTCTATGGCAAGTGACAGCACAGTTGTTAAGCTGTATCTACATCAGTGAGAGTTTCATCAGCCCCAGGGCCAGAAGACAAAAAGAGCAGACCCTTCTGGACCCAGCTTCCTCTACACCCTTAACAGGATCTGCACTACATTTAGGAAACTCTTGATACGTATTGCTAAGCCCTGCTAGGCTGTGTGCAGCCTGATAGCTATGTCTCCATTCTAAAAATTAGTGAAGAGTTATTTACGTTGGTAAAATGCTTGGCACAATAAAGAGAGATGGCAGGCTTAACTCTACCACAGTTTTACTCTAGTAAGTAATTGTGCTCTAGCCCAAACCCTGATTACCCAGAGTGGTTAGGAAATGATAAGGTCAAAGCAACAATTCATCTCATCTTAAGGGGCTGATGAAACAGCTTGTCAAGGCCACATCCCTCACTGGCCAAAGCCAAGTGTACCTGTTGAGTCAGCACTCCACCCTTGGGAAGGGACAGGTGGACAGCCTGGCTACTGCTGCTGCGGAGTCCTACAGAAACAGTGCATCTCTCTCAAGTGGAGTGGATGTTAGCAGGGACCTCAATGACCATGTGCTCCACTCGTAATCCTGGTACCCTCTGGGGAAATTTGACCCCTCCTTCACCAGTCAGATTAAGCTTAAAACAACAACAACAACCTAGTTTGATTGAGATTTCACTCCTAGCTCTCATCAGCATTATTTATTTACATATATACAAGAAGTCAGAAGGATACACCCACAGGTATCTCTGGATGGTGTTGCTATGGATACTTTCTATTTTTTTCAATCTGAAATTTCTAATTTTTCTACTAGGTTGAGCCATAGGAAAATATGCTGGCTTTATAGGTCAAAACTGGCTGAATACTAGCAATTTCAAGGGTTTGACCTTATGTAACAAGCAAGTATTACTGTGGAATTTTAAAAATGAAAAAGGCTTTCATTATTTATTTATTTTTATATTAGAATAAAAATAATGCTAATATCTATCACTTTTCTTTTTATTGCTAAACTCTCCACTGCACTCCCAGCTTACTGTTTAATCTGCCTAACAATGCTATAAGAGGAGGCTATTATGAACCCTATTTTATAGATGAGAAAACTGAGGTTCAGAGAGGCCCAGTGAACCAATTACTCCACTAGCAAGGGCAGGGCTGTGAATCAGAGCTCAAAGCCCTTGCTGTTAATCATTACCCCATCCAGCGTGATTCTGTACCCTCTGATTTCCACTGAAACTCTAAGTCAGAAAGTAAAGGCAAACCTCCTAAGGGAGAGACCCAGCGTTTGTGAGCAGGGCTATATATTATTTATGTGGGATCATGCTATGTCCCCAGGGTAGATACCCAGAAAGGATTTGCTCAGCAAATACAATAGTTAGGGCTTAAAAAAGCAAAGGGAGAGAAGCAAAGGGAGAGACACATGTCCCTGTCTTTAGCTTTTCCAGTATGTTCCCTGGCTCATAAGTAACACACGGGTCTCCTAAATCCCCATCTCCCACCTCTGTCCCCATTGCCTTCCCAAGGACCACTCCAACACTCACCGGAATCAAAACAAAGGGTGCATGTTAACCATGGGCCAGCAGAGGGAGAACCAACACTAGACTCTTCCAAGGTTGAACATAAACCTCTTCCCCCTAGAAAACTGCAATCTCTGTTTAAGCTGCCCAGCCTTCTTCTTGAACATTTCCTGGGACTGTGTAAGTTTCTGGAGACAGCACGTTACTTTCATGATAAAGGCAGCTGTTATCTATTGAGCATGTACTGTGAGCTGGGATCATTGTTAAGATACTTTACAACCAACCAGTATTTAAAATCCGATCTAGCTGACATCAGAGATCAAATGTTTTACCTCAGACCTGCACCCACGGTCCTTGGGTTTCGGAGGGGCTGTGAATCCCCCCAAAATTGTACCTAATTTGTGTGTGTGTGTGTGTGTGTGTGTGCATTTGTCTGTGTGCCTGTGTGTATATGTGTGTATATAGGCTTATGTAATTTTATTTTATTTTATTTTTTCTGAGGAGAGAGACCTTAACCTTCATGAGCGTCTCAAAGAGGTGAAAGACCCAATAAGATTTAGGGTCCATCTTAGGAAGAGAGGGTTAAGAAAAAGCTGTCTTGCTGACATGAGAGAGATGTGAAACCATTCCTTGTTCTTAAGCCTCTGACACTATGACTGAATGGGATGGGGTTCAGGCAAGCGTGTAACAGTCAAGAACATTGATCAAGGAAGGATGAAGTACAAACTCTTAAATCTGTGTTATCTAAGCCATGTTGGAATAGAATGAAACACCCTGTACTGGTGAGATAGTGAAACCAGTTTTATCAGAGGAAGCTCCTAGAACACAGTGTGGGTGGGCATGGGGGAAGGACAGACAAGACAATGTATGTGTTTGTTTCAGAAACAGAACAAGAGTAAGGAAGTGGGGAAAAATTTCAAGGTTATTCCAGGAGTATAATCTATTCCTCTTAGATAGCACTTTACAGTTTACAAAGTTCCTTCAAATACATGCATGCCAGAGGTCCTCAAAACTGTTCTGTGGAGTCAGCAAGATGGACTACCAAACTGTTTCTAATTTGTGACCAAATAAAAGTAACCATTGGACACCATGTTGGTTTCAAACTCAAGCTTTCAAATGTTGTAGTGTGTTGGAGGGGCATAGCTTAGTGATGAAGAGCTTGGGCTCTGGAATGGACTGCCTGGCCCCATCCCAGCCACCTGGAGAGGCAATGCAGGCATCAGGAAGTACTACCTGCAAGATGATTAATGCCCCAGGAGTAACCCTCAGGCAGGGGAAGGAGAAGCAGTTGTGAATAACTACTCCAGGTGTCTTGCCCCTTGGTGATAGAATTCTGAGGTGAAATGCATGGTTTCTCAGAAGGTTCTGGGCAGGGCTGAGCCTCTGGTGGCCCACAGTGGTAGCTGTGTCAACACCTTCCATCAGCTTTCCTTCCTTCCCTGTCTCTCCTCCCCAGTCTGTCTGGGATGGCCTCTGAACTTGAATCTTCCTAGCGAAGCAAATGCCCAGACAGGTTCAAATGTGCAATAAACTTCTGGGGAGAGATGCCTCTGTTGGATAAAGAGGAGGCGAGGGAGTGGGCAGGGAGTCTCTGGGTGGAAATGCAGACCTGCCCCGGGGAAGGAGAGGGGAAGGAAGGAGGGCTGGCTAGGAAGATTCTGGGTCTGCAGTGCAGCATAAGACAGCTCTGACCAGGTGGATGGGGAGTCCATGAGCCAAAGTCACTCAGCTGAGAGAGAAGCCCCAGGCCACATAGTCAAGGGCCTTTGTAGGATGCCACTGTGTTCAACCTGTAGCTGGTAAAAAGTGTGGCCTCACCACTGACGCGGAGGCCGATCCAGAAGGGTGGGGCCTGGGGCTTCCAATCAGACAAGCACCCCACCAGAAGGGATCGGAGAGGTCCTTTTCACATGTATCCTTATTTCTGGGTCTTATCCTGTAGACTCACATAGAGACATAGCTCACTAATTAATTGATGCATGGATGAATGAAAATAGAGTTTAAGGTCAACACCCACAGAAAGAAAATGAATAACTCCCGTGCAGGGCCCCTTCCAGTAGCTGTGAACTTACCCTTCCAAAGAGCCCAGACCCTTACCACATCACATGGGAGCCTTGAGGAAAAGACCAAAACCAAGACAGAACTGAGCAGAAAATGGAGAGGCTGACTTGGCTGAGTGACTTGTATCCCTGGGGGCAGTAGCAAGCAGTGGAGAGAGGTCCTTCACAGGCACCGGGAAGGCGGGCTCTGCTGCCAGCTCAGCCAGGGATCAGGCTCTTGACCTCTGCACCGGTGAAATTAGGACTGATCATTTGGCCAGGTTAGGACCACAGAAAGTGAAAATCCAGCTCCAGTTGAGGGGTGGGACTCTGGCAACCTGCCAGGGAGTGGCAAAACCATGGATCCAATTTTCATGCATAGGCCAGTTACCATAAAGTGCCCAGGGAAGGTGAGGTGTGGGGAACTCGTGGAAGCTGCCATAGAACCTGGAATAAAAATTTCTAACACTGTGTGAGTGGGTGGTTGCTTCTACTGGAAAGGGATAGCTTAAAGAAAGACAAGACAGTCATCCCCAAGTATACAAGGGCGATTGGTACTAAGACCCCCTGGGATATCAAATTCCTAGGATGCTCAAGTCCCTTACATAAAATGGTGTAGTATTTGCCTATGACTTCTGGACAGCCTCCTGTATACTTTAAATCATCTCTAGATTACTTATAATACTTAATACAATGTAAATGCTATGTAAATAATTATAAATACAATGCAAATAGTATATAAATAGTTGCCAGTGGGTGTACAGCAAATACAAGCTTTTTCTAACTATCTGGAATTTTTTCATTTTTCCAATTATTTTTGATCTGTTGTTGGTTGAAGTTGGGGATGCAGAACCCAGGATTCAGAGAATCAACTGTATTAAGCACACAGTTCTAAATTCCTTGCTCAACATAAAGGGTTAAAGTCATCAAGACACTAAAGACTCTATTATCTTTTGGAGCTGCAGGACTGAAGTAGCCAGAAACCAAGCCCAGGCCTGGTCTTTCTTAATGGTTAAGGTCAGGCCTGTCTTCTCCAGATCTAAAGGTTTTTGATTACATACTTCAAACAGCACTTCAGTAGGCTGACAGTTATGACTCTAGGAATCCCATGAATAATTAGCCAAAGGTCCCCACAACGAATACCATTTTGACTGGCATAATGGTGCTAAGGGTTGGCATGGTTAGCTAGGTTAAGCTCACACATTGTAAGAAGAGAAGGAGGGTGTCTGTCCCCCATCTTTGCCTGTACTTTCCCAACACACATCTCTTCCATCATCCAATCCAGTGCTGAAGAAAGTCGCTTGATCACGGATGCCGGAGCTGAATGCCTTCTGAGTAACAAAAATCTGCTTCCTACACACATTTTCAAAAAGATAGAGCAAAGAAATATCACATTCCAAGAAATATAGTCCAGAAAACAAAGGCATAAAACTAACCTCAGTCTATACTGCATCTCTCAAAGAATATTAAAGAAAATTTCATTTATATGTGACCACATATATATTTTAAATTATTTCCTTCCATTCCTCTTGCTCCTAAAACTGTCTAGAGAGCTCATTTTCATCTCTTCCACCACAATCCACACGTGTCCTCCAAATGGTCTTCTCCTTCCTTCTCCCTGTTTCTTTTTGCTCCTTCTCTCCCCCACCTACAGTAAATCTTGGCTCTTCCTGGAGTAGATAACTCACTTCTACCTTTCTGCTTCTCCCCACAACTGAACTATAATATAACTCAACTATAAAATAAGGCTGGGGGGTGGGGGGAAATTCCCCCTGGGCACTGCCATATTTTCCTGAGTGGAGAATGGTATGGCAAGAAGAGAATGATAATTTGGGCACCTTTTACACATGGCATAAAAGACATTGGTGTTAAACCAATGGTGAACTTTGTCGTGACACTTCACTTCACTGAGCCTTGTCTCATCTTTAAATGGGGATCCCTAAACTTTCCTTTCATTTAGTTTGAATATTAAATGAGATAATATGTCTGTCAAGTATTTGGCGTAGTACTTGGTATGTGGTCAACAGATGGGAACTGTGATGGAAAGTTGAAAACCTCCTTCTAGCCATACTTCACACAAGTGTTGATCGCATGTGTATTCTTTTTCTTCCCAACATTTTATCTAAAGTTTTTCAAACATTAAGAAAAGTTTTAAAATTACAGTGAATACCTAATGTACCTACCAACATATATTCTACAATTAACATTTCACTATACTTAATTTGTCACCTATCTGTCTATCCTTCTGTTCATTCAACAGTTCAGGTTGTTTTTGATACATTTCAAAGTGAGTGGCAGACATCAGAACTCTTCACACCAAATACCTTATCATGAGTGTTTTTAAAGACCTTCTGAGAAAAATATTGTAAAATAACATTTTGACTTTGGTAGGAGTGCTGATAGGTTACCTTTTCTGCCAAAATGTAGGCCAGACTCTCTCACACTTTCCCTAGCTTCAAAGCAGCATTTCGCAAAGTGTGCTTCATGGAAACCTAGTGCAGAGCTATATGAAAAAAACCCTAAATATCTGTAGTGAAAACGTTTCAAAAACTTTGGAGTAAATAAAATTTGCTTTGCAGGACTTCTTAGAGCCTTTGTTAGGCTAATATGATATATTAGGTATTATATCCAACTTATTTGACCATAAGAGCTCAATTTTCTTCTGAGAAACCTGTAGCAGAATGAGTTCCACAGAATACACTTGGGGAAAGGATACCTCTACCTAAGTCCTAACCTCTTCCCTCTCTTCCCCATAGTTTACACACATTGCATGATTTCTAGTTATTGGTCCTATCCATTGTTTTCTGGAAAGTTCCTCCAAGTCTCCTAGATCATTTCTGTCTCTAGTGACTATGTTTCACTCAAATGAGTATGTCTCTGAAACACATTCTCTTTGTTAATAGTGAAATTGCAATTAACTATGGACTACTGCTTGCAATTATAAAAAGGTAAGTTTAGTACAATTGAAAAGAAAATTTAAAGTATGTTGGGGAAAACAGCAAATTTTAAAACAGCTTTTCTATGGTAGAAACAAGATGAAAATTTAACAGTTTGAAATGTTTTTATAAGCAAATATAAATAATAGATTATACAGGAATAATAGGATATTCTTGGAATATACCTGAATATCAAGTTTAGAAATATGGAGGTCAGCTTTGCTCTTCGTGAAACTATCCTTTGTTATCAAACACAGAGGGATGGAATGTAAGTTGTTCAATATCTCACACCTACCATTTAAAATGTCATTTAATCATGAGGTCCGTTTGGAAGCACTCTTGGTCCTCCAAGTTCACCTTCCCCATCAGCTGCTCAGAGGAGATCATAGGTGAATGAGCTCTGAAAATTGTGTAAGTCACAAAAATGTTGCTGTTTTTATTATCATTATCATCAGAGAAGCAGGATAATAGGATCTGAAATGACCTTGAAAATATGTCCCACCTTAATTCTTCTCTTCTGACAGGACCATGCATGGTAGCAATGACCTGGCTTTCTAATTTGTTTCAAGAAGGATATTGTTTTCAAGGCCCCTTAGCCATCTGCCACCGTATCTCACATATAGCATCTTGCTACCCTCAGAAGACACAAAGTACTTTCTAAATGCTGGCATTCTTTTAGCATTTGATGAAATGTCTTTGATGTGTAAGATTTAGGAGAAAGGAAGTATAGCCAACCTTCAGAGTCGTGTCTATTCTGTGAGAGGGGCCAGAGACTCTTACTTGCAAAACCACCTGACAGACAACTGAGCAAGTAAAGATCTGATTCTCTGGTGCTGACCCACATCACATCAGAAGGAGCCCAAATGGTGGTGAGGGGAGTAGAAAGAAAGTACCATGAAAGAGAAAGCAAAGCATGGACTTAAATATGTAATTGCATGGATGCCTTGCTCTAAAATATAAGGAGTGGAAGGGCAGTTTTAGTATGTCTAGTGGACCCATGACATGCAGAGCTCATCCTCCTGGTCTACCTCCAGTTTACTTGCCCAGCTTCAGCTTCTGCCACTCTCCAATAAACTAGTGAAGACGCCACACAATCTCTCACTTCTCTGAGCTTTCGAATACACTTTTTCCTTGACCAGTGACACCCCTCCTACTCCACCAAGCTACCTCCTCCTTACCCTTCAGAGGTTTTCCTGGCATTACCATTTCTATGAAACCTATCCCTGCTGATATAGGAAGCCCCCGTCCAGATCCTATACCTCGTAAGAATTTCTATCATAGCACTTTCTGTGTTATTTTATGACTGCATATTTATTATTCTTCTGACTATTAAAACCTGGGAGGTATTTAGTAAGTGTTTGGTGAATTCATATATGAGTGAATCCAAGAGGGATCGCTTTGTGCATAGATCTGTCAATATTTAATTAAGATTATTCAGGCCTAAAGGCAATGAGCAATGAGCTCAATTTATTTTTGAAATAAATGCATTAGGAAAAGAGCATAGCACAGGGAACTATATTCGATATCCTGAAATAAACTATAATGGAAAAGAATATAAAAAAGAATGTATACATATGTATAACTGAATCACTTTGCTGTACAGCAGAAATTAACACATTGTAAATCAACTCTACTTCAATAAAAACATAAAAAAGGAGGGGCTTCCCTGGTGGCGCAGTGGTTGAGAGTCCGCCTGCCGATGCAGGGGACGCAGGTTCGTGCCCCGGTCCGGGAAGATCCCACATGTCGCGGAGTGGCTGGGCCTGTGAGCCATGGCCACTGAGCCTGCGCGTCCAGAGCCTGTGCTCCGCAACAGGAGAGGCCACAATAGTGAGAGGCCCGCGTACTGCAAAATAAATAAAAATAAAAAATAAAAAAGGAAAAGAACATGATAGTAGCTTTCACAGCAAAATATTGTAATATTCTGTATTGCAATATTCATATTGTAATGATGTTTACAAATTAATAGTATCTGTAAATTAGCAGGCTCAAAGCTCCTCAAATCCCACCACTTCCTAGATACACTTCCTAGATATTATTCTTAAAATAATCTCACTTGATTATTGCTTTATGTTAGTTTTATTCAATATTTATGGGTGAATAAAAAGAAATGAACTTGAGTTATTTGTAGTGAGGTGGATGGACCTAGAGACTGTCATACAGAGTGAAGTAAATCAGGAAGAGAAAAACAAATACCATATGATAACACATATATATGGAATCTAAAAAAAAAAAAAGATTCTGAAGAACCTAGGGGCAGGACAGGAATAAAGACACAGACATAGAGAATGTACTTGAGGACACAGTGGAGGGGAAGGGTAAGCTGTGATGAAGTGAGAGAGTGGCATGGACATATATACACTACCAAATGAAAAGTAGATAGCTGGTGGGAAGCCACCGCATAGCACAGAGAGATCAGCTCGGTGCTTTGTGACTACCTAGAGGTGTGGGATAGGGAGGGTGGGAGGGAGATGGAAGAGAGAGGAGATATGGGGATATATGTGTATGTATAGCTGATTCACTTTTTTGTATAGTGGAAATTAGCACACCATTGTAAAACAATTATACTCCAATAAAGATGTTAAAAAAATATTTATGGATGAGATTGATACTGTGTTATTTATCCCTTATGTGTATATGGCTTGTTTCATCTTCTTGGTCCATTTCTTTAAAACCCTACAATTGGATCGCATATTTGCTTACAGCAACTTAATGACATGAATTCTCAAGCCAGGACAAACTTTCTTTTATCTCTGTGCTTTACAGCTATATGACCTTGGATATGTTCCTTAAATTAATTAACTTTGATTTCCTATTCTGCAGAAGTTGGGAGAAGGGATTCCTATATTACTGGGTTGTTTTGATGATTAAATAATGAATAAAAAGCATGTGGTAGATAGAATATGTTAAATAAATGTTAGCTCTGTTCTTTTCTGTTCTCTACATAAACAAGATGTGGTGTCAATGACTCTTCCGTAAACCAATGGGCTTGTTGGATAGAAATCTCTACAGGGAAATTAACATGACTTGCCCTTGATAAGGGGTAGTATTTTCTCAACCAAGAAGGATGTGATATCAAATTGGTTAATCTTTTTCGGGGAGGGGGAAGGGTAAGCTGGGATGAAGTGAGAGAGTGGCATAGACTTATATATACACTACCAAATGTAAAACAGATAGCTAGTGGGAAGCAACTGCATAGCACAGGAAGATCAGCTGGGTGATTTGTGACCACCTAGAGGGGTGGGATAGGGAGGGTGGGAGGGAGATGCAAGAGGGAGGAGATATGGGGATATATGTATATGTATAGCTGATTCACTTTGTTATACAGCAGAAATTAACACACCATTGTAAAGCAATTATACACCAATAAGGATGTTTTAAAAAATGAAAAAAAAAGTGCTTTGACAAAAAAACCCAAAACAGTATAGTAGTAATAAATGTTCAGATGAATCAGAATATTCAAATAAGCAGAGAACAAGTTAAAATTATGAATATTCTGAGAGAGAACTCCTGTTAAGATTTGCTGCATGATCTTCTGGAGTGTTTCTATACATATATACATATATGTAATTCTATGTACTTTTTCACAGCCAAAATAGAACTCATGGTATACATACTGTTTGATAACTTCCTTTTTGCAAACACTCACTCTGTGTTATAAATACCTTCCCATCTCCTGCAAACTGTTTATTGCTTGCATATAGATTAGGGGGGATTTTAATATTTGTATGGTGTTGCTTAATTTGATGTTCCAAATTTTCTGTGATATTAATGATGGTGATGATTCTTAATTAAAAAAAATAAGTGAAAATTCAAAGTTGTCACTGTCTCTTTCCTGCTTGACCCTTCTGTCCATTTGGGGACTCTTACTGGATGAGAATTGTAATGTTCAGAAGAGACCCAATTTGATACAAACAGAACCAACAGCTGGATGGCTTTTTTGCTTCTAGCTACAGTGATAAAAAGGACACTTAAAGCTTGAGATCTATGTGTGTACTATATTTAAAAATAAAATGAAAGACATACTCAAACAAGCTTTAAAGAGATATGGACCCAGAAAGTGCCTTTCCTAGATTTCAGTTCGAACAAGAACCAGTAAGTCAGCCTGTGAAAAGTATTTAAATTGCTAGCTTTGTTTCAGCTTTTACTTTGCAGGATTTTTTTTTTTTTTCTAAGTGACCTGATTTCAAGGCACACTGTTCCCAGTGTGGCCTTCTCTGCCATGACATCCAACACTAACCTTGTTATTTCCATGTATATGTACTTCTAGGCAGCAAAAGCTGTTGACATACTTCCCTGTGCAAGGCCTAAATGGAACAGGATTGAAAAGCTCATCAGATCATTTTATCTTCAACCTTGTTCAGAGTCTGGAAACTTGTCAAGGTGTATGGATTCTGGATGATCTGTCTTCTCTCCTCCCTCTCCAACTCCCCCCAACAATCTCTGATCTTCTCTGACTACCTAAGTCCTAGGAGACCAGTTCTCAGAAATGAAAACTCTCTGTGGTATGAGCTCCAGGGGGTGTTATAAATCAGCCTTGTAACCCTCTTCAATCTCTGAGGGCACAGTCTGTTGCTTATTTTCAAGATTTTTCAGCCAACAGGTATTGATGACAACCCTTAGCCAAACTCATAAATGATACTCAAAGTTATTAACCGGGCATTTAGGGTCTTTCATCATGAGGCCTCATCCTTCCATTTCTTTTGTTCATGTATGCCATCTCTGTCCCACTGAACAACTCACTGTGCCAGGCTTTTTTTGTTTTGTTTTGTTTTCATTGCTTTGTTTCCTGATGATTTCATCTCTGCATGCTGCCCATCCTCCCAGTCCAAAGACCCCACTTTCCTCCTCCTGAAATTCATGCCTCATGACACAATGACAGAACTTATTTGTCTACTTAATTCCTATGTCCTTTCATATTTATTTTTCTGTAGACATATTTTTGATTTCTATTTTGCATTACACTATTTCTGTCTATATCTCAGTATCCTGTTAGCCTTAAAGCTCCTCAAGGTCCCAAACTGCTTTAATTCATGTTCATGTCGTTTAACACAAACATAGTGCCTCATCCACAGTAGGTACTTCTGGTTTTGCCATTATCAAGCTAGGTATGGATTAGGGAAATACTAGCTGCTTTAGCAAACAGACCCCAAGATATATAATGTATCAAACATAATAGGAGGTTGCTTCTTATTATTCACATTCCAAAGCAAGTATTATTTACCAGTGGGTGGCTGTCCTCCATACAGTGATTCAGGGATCCAGGCTCTTTTAGATTTGTAGTTTCATAACCTTCAGTTCATGGTTTTCAAGTCCAGTCATCTCCATCCTCACCAGCTGAAAGAAGAAACAAGTATGGAGGAGACATGTGGTAGGTTTTCATGAACTGGGCCAGGAAGTGACAAAGATCCCATCCATTTGCATTCTATCATCTAGAACTCAGTCATGTGCCCAAACCATCTACAAGGGCAGCTGGCAAATGTAGTCAATGTGCACAGAAAGAAAAAAAAAAAACAAAAATATGGACTAAATGATCCCTAGGTTCCTTTTACTGCTAACTAACGGGACATTTGATTCTGCTCATCAAACTGTCCTAAGTTAGTAAAGAGGAACTCGTGCATTTTAGGGAGAAATATACATATACACATATATATATATATGTGTGTATGTGTATAAAGAACATTTTCTCCATTAATTCACTTAATCTGAAAATTTGATTCCCCATGCAATTTGATTAATGGAGGTTCTATGGAACTTTGTGGGTGAGACTTAAACCATTAAGTTAGTAGAATACCTAGGGCATGGGGGAGACAGGAAAAAACATGCAGATTAACATCTGTGACACACTAACACTTGGGTGCCAGTTTCTACCTCTGTATATGTAAAATGATAGGTTGGATCTGACACCCTCCAAAGTCCCTGTCAGCTCTAATATCTTATAAATCTAAATGACAGAATAAAACACTAGTTTGCATAACAATGTATATGCCACAAAGAAACAACTGCATTCTTGGCCAGGCCCACTCTTAGGAGGATGCTTTTTGGATGAAATAAACTGTTGATCCAAGGTAAGAAGATGGAATTAGGTGAGGCCCAAAGTGTGTGCAATCTCTTATAGGGTAAACTTTCAATTCAGATTTTGATTATTCTTAGAGAAAACAAAAACATAAACTGAGGTAGATTCATCCATGCCACTGTCCAATAGCAGAGGAAAAAATACTTATGGTTAAGGTAACTACTTAATTTAGTTGTATCTAAACCAGTGAGAAACTAAAGTTCTCTTTATATTTGTAACATTGATAATAGTGACAATAACAATCATTTACCAAGGGCCTATTATATCTACTTAACACACATTTTTCACTTAATCTTCATAGTAACCAACAAAGAAAGGTATTATTTGCCCTACTTTAAAGATGGGAAAACTGAGGCCCAGAATCCACAAGGTCATTCAGTTAGTAAAGAGTAAATCTAGAATTGAACCTGGTATCCTTGTCTCTACAGGTACAGGCTTGCTCCCTACAGAAAACTTTGCCTTGGGTGTGGTCAAGGGCATCGTTCAAGTTCTACCTAGCCTTTGAAACTCACCTGTTCTAGGAATCTGGCAGGTAGCCAGCTCTTCAAGCTCTAATCACCTAGACACTGTCTGTGCCACTCACTTGAAATTTATTATATAAAACTCTGAATTGCACTGATAGCATCTTTTCACAGAAGGCATTCCCCAAATATTAGTTGATTGACACAAATATTACACCAGCTATGTATTAGTCAGTGTCGGCTAACTGCTATAAAAAATAATCCCCATATCTCAGTGACATAAAGCAATAAAGTTTTATTGCTTGCTCATGTCATAGTCCAATGCAGGTCAGTGGTGGGTCAGGGAGGGAAGATAAGGATGGGGGTTCTCTGCTCCACACAGTCATTTGGGGATTAATGCCCTCCCTTCACAGATGCCTTTGCCTTCTTCAAGAGCCCTGGAGTCCTCCACTCAATCCTGCCAAGTGATGAAGGAAAAGCAAGAGTATAGAGATGGCCCATGCCCGTTTAAGACCTTTTGGTTGGAGACGAAACATTGCTTTGGAAAGGTCAAGTCATCTAGTAAGGAAGAGGAACAGGTGATCCTAGGCTGGATCCTCTCAAGTCCATCAGCTGGGCTGGCTGGTTGCCTGCTCAGGAGTTGGTCAAATCTTTGCTATGTGGCATAATTTTCAACTTTGAATCATTTACATGGATAGCCAAATTTGAATAAAACTGAACATCATCCAAACAAACCAAAAAAAGCAAACACTTCATATTTCTGGAAGTCAGTTTCCTCATCTGAAATGGAAATGACAGAGCAGTTGTAAAGATTAGTACACAGGAGGTGCTTAATCAAAGTTTGTTGAGTTTGATTCTCAGCTTTTCATAAGCAGTAGGAAACCTTCATTCATTTCAGTCACATTGAAAGGACTAATCAAGAGATTTTCAGGAGGTCCTAAGTATAGTTGGAAGAAAAGATAAAAAATAGGGGAAGAAGAAGGAGAGACAATGAGACAAAAAGGATAGAAAATGTAGCTAACAAAGGTGTTGGTGGCACCGACTGTTTTCAGTGTGTCTCTCCCAAAGCCTGATCTTAGGTAAGGTTTTGGAGTGACAAGGACCTGTTTCTCAGAATATCCATCATGGGTCACAAACAAGGTGGAGGCAGCAATCAAGTTGGTACTCGTGTCTTCTGCAGGTAATTAGATGAGAGACAAAATTGGGAACACGCATCAGGCCTACAGGAAGACAGTCATACTATTCAATTTTTTTTTATAAGAACAGTAACACATAGATCATCATTAATCCTCACCTTCATCAGAAACTGCTCTGACCTAGTTTCCCACGTGAATCATTCTCTTTGAAGGCAGACCCAACCCACTGCAGACATTCAGGACTTTCTCCCCATCACTCCCAACCTTTCATCTTTCACCACATTTTATCTTCTGAGCATAACGATGCCCTGTTTTGATTCCTTGCAAAGACAAGGTCCTCAAGCCTCTGTCGATTTGCAGACACTGTTCCCTGTGCCAGCGAAGGTATAACATAACAATTATAAGCCACCACACAGTTATCCCTATTCTGCCTACTTTTGGACTTGTTATGTAGTAAAAACAAAACTCTTGATATGTTTAAACCACTGTTTTTGGTTTTGGACTTCTATTACATGTCACCAAATATAATTGCCATTGATACAAAACACTAAAAAAATATAAACTATACGTTTATTTTAATTGAATGAGAATGACATTACTCGATGAGAATGCATAATAGTATATGAATGGTGGTTAGGCAAAATCTTCCTGGGTTAGAGGGGGTGTCTCTTAAAAAAAATTTTTTTTTATACAGCCGGTTCTTATTAGTTACCTATTTTATACACATTAGTGTAAATATGTCAATCCCAATCTTCCAATTCAACCCACATCAACACCCCAGCCCTCCGCTTTCTGCCCTTGTTGTCCATGTATTTGTTCTCTAAATCTGTGTCCCTATTTCTGCCTTTCAAACCGGTTCATCTGTACCATTTTTCTAGATTCCATATATATGTGTTAATATACGATATAGGTTTTTCTCTTTCTGACTTACTTCACTCTGTATGACAGTCTCTAGGTCCATCCACATCTCTACAAATGACCCAATTTTGTTCCGTTTTATGGCTGAGAAATATTCCATTGCATATATGTACCACATCTTCTTTATCCATTCGTCTGTCGATGGGAATTTAGGTTGATTCCATGACTGAGTAATTGCAAATAGTGCTGCAATGAACATTGAGGTGCATGTGTCTTTTTGAATTATGGTTTTCTCTGGGTATATGCTCAGTACTGGAATTGCTGGGTCATATGGTAATTCTATTTTTAGTTTTTTAAGGAACCTCCATACTATTCTCCACAGTGGCTGTATCAATTTACATTCCCATGAACAGTGCAAGAGGGTTCCCTTTTCTCCACACCCTCTCCAACATTAGTTGTTTATAGATTTTCTGATGATGCCCATTCAAACCAGTGTGAGGTGATACCTCATGGTAGTTTTGATTTACATTTCTCTAATAATTAGTGATGTTGAGAAGTTTTCATATGCCTCTTGGCCATCTGTATGTCTTCTTTGGAGAAGTGTTTATTTAGGTCTTCTGCCCATTTTTTGATTGGGTTGTTTGTTTTTTTAATATTGAGCTGCATGAGCTGTTTATATATTTTGGAGATGAATCCTTTGTCCACTGATTCGTTTGCAAATATTTTCTCCCATTCTGAGGGTTTTCTTTTCATCTTGTTTATAGTTACCTTTGCTGTGCAAAAGCTCTTAAGTTTCATCAGGTCTCATTTGTTTATTTTTGTTTTTATGTCCATTACTCTAGGAGGTGGATCAAAAAAGATCTTGCTGTGATTTATGTCAAAGTGTGTTCGTCCTATGCTTTCCTCTAAGAGTTTTATAGTGTCCAGTCTTACATTTAGGTCTTTAATTCATTTTGAGTTTATTTTTGGGTATGGTGTTAGGGAGTGTTCTAATTTCATTCTTTTACATGTAGCTGCCCAGTTTTCCCAGAACCACTTATTGAAAAGACTGTCTTTTCTCCGTTGTATATCCTTGCCTCCTTTGTCATAGACTAGTTGATCATAGGTGTGTCTCTGTGCTTTCTATCCTCTTCCATTGATCTATATTTCTGTTTTTGTGCCAGTACCATATTGTCTTGATTACTGTAGCTTTGTAGTATACTCTGAGGTCAGGGAGTCTGATTGCTCCAGCTCTGTTTCCTTCCCTCGAGACTGCTTTGGCTGTTTGGGGTCTTTTGTGTCTCCATACAAATTTCAAGATTTTTTGTTCTAGTTCTGTAAAAAATGTCATTGGTAATTTGATAGGGATTACATTGAATCTGTAGATTGCTTTGGGTGGTACAGCAATTTTCACAATATTTATTCTTCCAATCCAAGAACATGGTATATCTCTCCATCTTTTTGTGTCATCTTTGATTTCTTTCATCAGTGTCTTATAGTTTTCTGAGTTCAGGTCTTTTACCTCCTTAGATAGGTTTATTCCTAGGTATTTTATTCTTTTTGTTGAAATGGAAAATGGGATTATTTCTTTATTTTCTCTTTCTGATCTTTCATTGTTAGTGTATAGGAAAGCAAGAAATTTCTGTGCATTAATTTTACATCCTGCAACTTTACTAACTTCATTGATTAGCTCTAGTAGTTTTCGGGTGGCATCTTTAGGATTCTCTATGTATAGTATCATGTCATCTGTAAACAGTGACAGTTTTATTTCTTCTTTCCCAATTTGGATCCCATTTATTTCTTTTTCTTCTCTGATTGCTGTGTCTAGAACTTCCAAAACTATGTTGAATAATAGTGGTGAGAGTGGACATCCTTGCCTTAATCCTGATCTTAGAGGAAATGTTTTCCATTTTTCATCACTGAGAATCATGTTTGCTGTCATTTTGTCATATACGGCCTTTATTATGTTGACGTAGGTTCCCTCTATGCCCAGTTTCTGGAGAGTTTTTATCGTAAACTGGTGTTGAATTTTGTCAAAGGCTTTTTCTGCATCTACTAAGATGATCATATGGTTTTTCTCCTTCAATCTGTAATATGGTGTATCACATTGATTGATTTGCACAAATTGAAGAAAGATTGCACCCCTGGGTAAATCCCACTTGATCATGGTGTATGATACTTTTAATGTGTTGTTGGATTCTATTTGCTAGTAGTTTGTTGAGGATTTTTGCCTCGATATTCATCAGTGATATTTGTCTGTAATTTTCTTGTTTTGGAGTATCTGTCTGGTTTTGGTTTCAGAGTGATGGTGGTCTCACAGAATGAATTTGGGCGTATTCCTTCCTCTGAAAAAAAATTTTTTTAACGTTTTTATTGGGGTATAATTGCTTTATAATGGTGTGTTAGTTTCTGTTTTATAACAAAGTGTATCAGTTATACATATACATATGTTCCCATATCTCTTCCCTTTTGCGTCTCCCTCTCTCCCACCCTCCCTATCCCACCCCTCTAGGTGGTCACAAAGCACTGAGCTGATCTCCCTGTGCTATGCGACTGCTTCCCCCTAGCTATCTACCTTACGTTTGGTAGTGTGTATATATCCATGCCTCTCTCTCGCTTTGTCACAGCTCACCCTTCCCCCTCCCCATATCCTCAAGTCCATTCTCTAGTAGGTCTGTGTCTTTATTCCTGTCTTACCCTTAGGTTCTTCATGACTTTTTTTTTTCTTAAATTCCATATATATGTGTTAGCATAGGTTATTTGCCTTTCTCTTTCTGACTTACTTCACTCTGTATGACAGACTCTAGGTCTATCCACCTCATTACAAATAGCTCAATTTCGTTTCTTTTTATGGCTGAGTAATATTCCATTGTATATATGTACCACATTTTCTTTATCCATTCATCCGATGATGGGCACTTATGTTGTTCTGCTTTATGACATAAATCACAGCAAGATCCTTTTTGACCCACCTCCTAGAGTAATGGAAATAAAAACAAAAATAAACAAATGGGACCTAATGAAACTTCAAAGCTTTTGCACAGCAAAGGAAACCATAAACAAGACCAAAAGACAACCCTCAGAATGGGAGAAAATATTTGCAAATGAAGCAACTTAAAAAGGATTAATTTCCAAAATTTACAAGCAGCTCATGCAGCTCAATAACAGAAAAACAAACAACCCTATCCAAAAATGAGCGGAAGACCTACATAGACATTTCTACAAAGAAGATATACAGACTGCCAACAAACACATGAAAGAATGCTCAACCTCTGAAAATTTTTAGAAGAGTTTGAGAAGAATGGGTGTTAGCTCTTCCCTAAATGTTTGATAGAGTTCACCTGTGAAGCCATCTGGTCCTGGGCTTTTGTTTGTTGGAAGATTTTAAATCACAGTTTCAATTTCATTACTTGTGATTGGTCTGTTCCTATTCTCTATTTCTTCCTGGTTCAGTCTTGGAAGGTTATACCTTTCTGAAAATTTGTCCATTTCTTCCAGGTTGTCCATTTTATTGGCATAGAATTGCTTGTAGTAGTCTCTTATGATGCATTGTATTTCTGTGGTGTCCACTGTAACTTCTCTTTTTTCATTTTTCATTTTATTGATTTGAGTCCACTCCCTCTTTTTCTTGATGAGTCTGGCTTAAGGTTTATCAAGTTTGTTTATCTTCTCAAAGAACAAGTTTTTAGTTTTACTACTCTTTGCTATTGTTTTCTTTGTTTCTATTTTATTTATTTCTGCTCTGATCTTTATGATGTCTTTCCTTTTACTAACTTTGGGTTTTGTTTGTTCTTCTTTCTCTAGTTCCTTTAGGTGTAAGGTTAGTTTGTTTATTTGAGATTTTTCTTGTTTCCTGAGGTAGGATTGTATTGCTATAAACTTCCCTTTTCAAACTACTTTTGCTGTATCCCATAAGTTTTGGGTTACTGTGTTTTCGTTGTCATTTGTCTCCACGTATTTTTTGATTTCCTCTTTGATTTCTTCAGTGAGCTCTTGGTTATTTAGTAATGTATCGTTTAGCCTCCATGTGTTCGTGATGTTTTCTTTTTTCCCTGTAATTTATTTCTAATCTCATAGCGTTGTGGTTGGAAAAGATGCTTGATATGATTTCAATTTTCTTAAATTTACCAAGGCTTGATTTGTGACCCAAGATGTGATCTATCCTGGAGAATGTTCCTTGTGCACTTGAGAAGAAAGAGCAATCTGCTGGTTTTGGATGGAATGTCCTATAAATATTAATTAAATCTATCTGGTCTGTTGTGTCATTTAAAGCTTGTGATTCCTTATTAGTTTTCTGTCTGGATGATCTGTCCATTGCTGTATGTGAGGTGTTAAAATCCCCCACTATCTTTGTGTTACTGTTGATTTCCTCTTTTAAATGTTAGCATTTGCCTTAGTATTGAGGTGCTCCTATGTTGGGGTCATATATATTTAGAAGTGTTATATCTTCTTCTTAGATTGATCCCTTGATCAATATGTAGTGTCCTTCCTTGTCTCTTGCAACATTCTTTATTTTAAAGTCTACTTTATCTGATATGAGTATTGCTACTTCAGCTTTCTTTTGATTTCCATTTGCATGGAATATCAATTTCCATTTCCTCACTTTCAGTCTGTATGTGTCTCTAGGTCTGAAGTGGGTACCTTGTAGACAGCATATATATTGTTCTTGTTTTTTATCCATTCAGCAAGCTTGTGTATTTTGGTTGGATACTTAACCCATTCACCTTTAAGGTAATTATCGATAGGGTATGTTCCTATTACCATTTTATTAATTGTTTTGCATTTGTTTTTGTAGGTCCTTTTCTTCTCTTGTGTTTCCCACTTAGAGAAGTTCCCTCAGTATTTTCTGTAGAGCTGGTTTTGTGGTGCTGAATTCTCTTAGCTTTTGCTTGTCTGTAAAGCTTTTGTTTTCTGCATCAAATCTGAATGAAATCCTTGCTGGATAGAGTAACGTTGGTTGTAGTTTCTTCCCTTTCATCACTTAAAATATGTCATGTCACTCCCTTCTGGCTTGTAGGGTTTCTGCTGAGAAATCAGCTGTTAACCTTTGTATTTTATTTGTCAGTTTTCCCTTGTTGCTTTTAATAATTTTCCTCTGTCTCTCATTTTTGTCAGTTTGATTACTATGTGTCTCAGCCTTTTTCTCCTTGGGTTTATCCTGTTGGGACTCTCTGCACTTCCTGGACTTGGGTGGCTATTTCCTTTCCCATGTTAGGGAAGTTTTCGACTATAATCTCTTCAAATATTTTCTTGGGTCCTTTCTCTCTCGTTTCCTTCTGGGACCCCTATAATGTGAATTTTAAAGTTGTCCCAGAGGTCTCTTAGGCTGTCTTAATTTATTTTCATTCGTTTTCTTTATTATGTTCCATGGCAGTGAATTCCACCATTATGTCTTCCAGGTCACTTATCCATTGTTCTGCCTCAGTTATTCTGCTATTGATTCCTTCTAGTGTATTTTTCATTTCAGTTATTGTATTGTTCATCTCTGTTTGTTCATTAATTCTTCTAGGTCTTTGTTAAACATTTTTTTTCATCTTCTCAATCTTTGCCTCCATTCTTTTCTGAGGTCCTGGATCATCTTAACTATCATTATTTGAATTCTTTTTCTGGAATGTTGCCTATCTCCACTTCATTTAGTTGTATTTATGGGGTTTTTATATTGTTCCTTCATCTGGTACAGAGTCCTCTGCATTTTCATTTTGTCTATCTTTCTGTGAATGGCATTTTCGTTCCACAGGCTGCAGGGTTATAGTTCTTGTTTCTGTTGTCTGCCGTCTGGTGGATGAGGTTATCTAAGAGGGTTGTGCAAGTTTCCTGATGGGAGGTACTTGTGGTGAGTAGAGCTGGGTGTGGGTCTGGTAGGCAGAGCTCAGTAAAACTTTAATCCACTTGTCTGCTGATGAGTGGGGCTGAGTTCCCTCCCTCTTGGTTGTTTGGCCTGAGGCAACCTAGCACTGGAGCCTATAGGCTCTTTGGTGGGGCTAATGGTGGACTCTGGGAAGGTTCACACTAAGGAGTACGTCCCAGAACTTCTGCTGCAAGTGACCTTGTCTCCCCAGTGAGCCACAGCTGCCCCCTGCCTTTGCAGGAGACCATCCAACACTAGCAGATAGGTCTGGTTCAGCCTCTTATGGTGTCACTGTTCCTTCCTCTGGTTCCTGATGCACACAATTCTTTGTGTGTGCCCTCCAAGAGTGGAGTCTCTATTTCCCCAGACCTATTGAAGTCCTGCAATCAAATCCCAGTAGTCTTCAACGTCTGATAATCTGGCAATTCCTCCTCCTGTTACCAGACTCCCAGGTTGGGAAGCCTGACATGGTACTCAGAGCCTACACTCCAGTGGGTGGACTTCTGTGGTATAATTGCTCTCCAGTTTGTGATTCACCCACCCAGCAGTTATGGGATTTGATTTTATTGGAATTGTGCCCCTCCTACCATCTCATTGTGGCTTATCCTGTGTTTTTTGATGTGGGGTATCTTTTTCGATGAGTTCCAGTGTCTTCCTGGTGATGATTGTTCAGCAGTTAGTTGTGATTCCTGAAGGAATCACAAGAGGGAATGAGTGCATGTCCTTCTACTCTGCCATCTTGAACCAATCTCCTGGAGGGGGTGTCCCTTGATGTTGGAAGGAGTTGAGTGCTTTCTAGAACTAAAATAATTCAGTTGCAATTACTTGGAGCAAAGGGGTATGTTGCATGTGAATAAAGTGTAGAATTAGGCAGATCAGCAGAATTTTGGAGGCTGGATGCTTCCATCTGCCCCTAGAGTCTCTCTCCAGTCTTCTTCACCCTGTTCTCTGCCTTGGGAAGCCAATCTATATGAACTACATCAATGTGGAGAGTTTGCATGAGATCAGATGGAAGAGGTAAAGGACACTGGGATATTTATTACCCAGTTTCCTCCTGGTGGAGTTTCCCTTGGCTGGCTATATGAATGTGTGTGGGACACAATGTGTGTCCCTCTATCAAAGTAGCATCTCTGCATGACTTTCTCCTTCTGGGTTCCAATAGCTGAAGGGTTAATCTGAGATCTGTGGAAAGAGTTCAAAAAGTCTGTAAACTTTAATGGAGAAAATAAAATTACATCTTTATATTCACTAATCTCTGACCAAAATTTACCATTTCCTTCAATTATCGAATTAAGCAGCACATCATAATGGCACTGGCAATGCCTGTGACTACTACCAGGTATATTTCCTATCATTTTACAGAAGGTGCAGATATGCCCAAATATTTTTATGCTCGTCACTACTTTGAAATTGTAGTGATTCTTTGACTACCGCCAGATCTTTTAAGGTAATGTGCCAAAAAAGAAACATTTATATTAATACATTACAAACTTATTTTATTTAAATATTTTATTCATCATATTTTAATAGAACTGGCTCCTTTTTTAACTCTATGTATTTTATTGAATTCATTTAAAAACTATCTTGAGTTGGGGGTCTTCAGGGTCCAGCAGACAGATAAAAGTTTAGGAGTCTATGCAGTAATCACTTCCCATCCTTGTTCCATTGAGCCTGGGGGTGGTGCCTGTTCCCCTCTCACTAGCATAGGGGACCTGCATTTGTCATTTCTCTACTCCCTGAAACCATTTAAGTAATCCCTTTATTAAACACTCCTTAAATTATCCTAAGTTTAACGTGTCACCTCTGTCCTGCTGGGATGCTGACTGATACAGCTTGTAAAGGACTTTGACTTCATAGTCAAGAGTAGCTGTGGGACCTTGGGCAGGTCACTTGACTTCTGTGAGCCTCTGTTTTTCTAATTTGTAAAATGGAGGTAATACCTAACCCACTAACATCAAAACATTCAGGTTATTGTCAGGACAAGTCAATGTAATATGTTTGATTATTAGTTGACGCACTAAAATTATTGCATAAGCCCTGTCATTTACATCTCAGCTTTCCTTTCCTTCCTTCTCTCTGTTCTGTTTGACCAGCAGGTTGGCAGGACCAAAATATATTGCTTCAGCCTGAAGATAGGGGTCACTGCAGAGGGCACTAGCACTAGTGTTGCTTCTATTGTTAAGGCTTTGCAGCTGAGTCAGGGGAAGTATTGTTTTTAGTCTTTCCCTCTTCAACCAACTCTAGATGAAGTAAGTTCTCATTTAAGAACCTATACAATATTCCTCAAACAGGGGTAATATATAGACATTACTTCCAATAATATTTTGTTTCATTTTGTTTTGTTTTTGGGGGGGGTTATGCGGTCCTCTCACTGTTGTGGCCTCTCCCGTTGCGGAGCACAGGCTCTGGACGTGTAGGCTCAGCGGCCATGGCTCACAGGCCCAGCTGCTCCGCGGCATGTGGGATCTTCCTGGACCAGGGCACGAACCCGTGTCCTCTGCATCAGCAGGCAGACTCTCAACCATTGAGCCACCAGGGAAGCCCCCAAGAATATTTTAATACATAGTGATTTCCCTGTGTTGTTCAATTATTTTAATTGCAATATTATTTAAATGTGTTCAAATAAATTGGATATATACTCTTATGCTTATAGTTCTTGTACAGTTATTAATCAAAAACAAATTTGCAAATTAAATACAGAAGACGATTAAGATGATAAAGTGAGCATATGCTATAATGCCCTTTTCCTCCTCTAAATATATAGAATAAAATTTCCCATAACAGTGCTGTGAAACAAGAGGGACTCTTTTCCAGAGACCAGAAATTATAAACAATTTCTGAAAGGCTTGAGGCAGATGAGATATGAATAATCGATGAAGCTGTAGCCCTAACCCTGCTGTGGGGAGCTTGTTCCCAGTTGGGAGTGGCTTCAGATACACTGTCTAAATGCTGAGGATTGGATACTGGAGCAGGAGGGAGATCTAGGGAGCTCTTTGTGGTCAAAGTGGCTTCTACCAGAGTAGGAGAGTTCAGATGGCTTGCCCCCTCCCCCTCACGGCTACCATGCACACCTCACACTCCAGGGCAGCAACTGAAAGGTCTGTTTCTAGGTGGGAGCAGTAAGCGAAGGCATTGGACCTAAGAGGTAGAATAGGCCCCTGGGTGGCTTGTGATATTCAAGGGAAATAAGGAGTCTCTGTGACTAGAAAACTAGCTACTGACCTTCCAGCTAGCAGTACATCCACCTTTGGTTTATCATCACTGGCAATAGGCAGTATAATCCAGCTCTCAAATAGTCAAGCAATCAAAGATACAGAGACCAGCACAGAACCAAGATTCATGCAACATTTAAGAAAGTCAATCTAACAATTGAGTCAACAAACTCAACCAATATTAGTTGTGAGAACTAAGGAAATCAAATTAATGTAGCAAATACAGAGAGATGAGAAAGGACATTGGATTCAAATAAAGAGACTCAACTAGAGATCTAGATTATAGAAAGTTGTTGGAATAAAAGGAGAGATTAGCAGATGTACTATATAGCAGAATGTACAGAACTGAGAAGAGAACTCATAACTGGAAGATCATTGAGAAATTTTCTCAGAAGGCAAAGTAAAATGACAAAAAAAATACATCAAAGAACAATTAAAAAATAAGAAGTTCTAAGAGGGGTTCTGGAAGAAAAGACACAGAGAATAGATAGAAAGAGATAGTCAAAAAATAATGAAAGAAACATATTCAATTTCAGGAAGACATGAGTTAAAAAGGACTATTAGGAATTGGGCAGGAGGCATATAAAATGATTCACATCCAGAAATATTGTAGAAAAAATTTAGACCACAAAAAATTAAGAGGAAATTAAAAAACCTTTCTGATGAGGGGGAAAAACAGCTTCTCTACAAAAGGATAAGAATCATATTGGCATAAGTCTTCTAATTCACAACACTGAATGCAAGAAGAAAACATAACAGTATCATCAGCATTCTATACCCAACCAAACTACTGTTCAATTCAGATGGGAGGACAAAATAGACACATTTCAGTGACTGGAATGTTTTGCCATCCTTAAACGCTAACTGAAACAATTACTAGAAATTGCAGTTGGTAAAATGTATTAAAATAAATCTAAGAAGAAAATATGGGGTAAAAAAAAGGAAAAGAGAAAACAAAACCAGTAAAATATATTAAAAAGAATAAAAATGTTTTGATTATTAAAATAGCTGATAAATAAATCTCAGAGTTGGTACTGAAAGCAGATCAAGGAAATGTGGGAATTTAAAATTTGGTTAGGTTTTGTCCTATTTGGGAAGAAATTATAGACACCAATTAACTCTAGATATTGATTAAAAGAACCCAAAATCCTAAGCATAGTTGGGAGCTAAGAACTCCCACGTAGCACAAAGGACTTACCTGAACACTATGCTAAGAGATTTGAGCAAATGTTAGTCTGGTTTCTACCTGCACTAGGCAGTGTCCCTAAGGGTGACCTCTGGGCTGAGTCTTCATTCAAGAAAACACAATGCTACCAAACTGCAGAATGAACATTATCCCAAGCCTTACTGACAAACCATTTTCAGTAATTCTCCACTTTCTCCCCTCCTGTAATTTCCCATTTCCCTGTAACCCCCTTTATGTTCTCCTATAGCCCAATTTCGTTCCTTCTCTGTTTTCCCTTGAAAACCTCGGTCACCTTTGTTTTAGTTGCCATTCAGCTCAGTCTGTACTGGAGTGTCTTTCCCCTATGGCAGCCGTCTGAATAAAATCTGCCTTGTTGTCTTTAACAAGAGCCCAGCCCAGTTTTTTGGACAGTGTTAAAAGTTTTAGATAGCAATTAGAATGGTAAAAGTAAAATGTATAGTTTCTGAGTCTGAGGAGACCTCAAAGAAGGTTTCTTTCAGGAGGAGACAAATTTAAGCCAAGACCTGAAGGACAAAAATGGGGCAGACTTTCCAAAACCTGGGGTGGGTGTATTTTCATACAGAGGCCACAGCAAATACAAAGGCCTTGAGTTGGAAAAGTGCTTAGCAGTTTGGAGCAACAATAGGGACTAAATGTGACAAAAATGAAAAGTGGGAGAGTGTGAGGTGAGATTAGGGAAGGAGGTGGGGTGGTTAGTAAGTTACTGGGCTGCTTGATTTTGGCAGCCCAAAATCAAGAGATCTAGGCACCCCCATTCCTGCCTAGATCTCTGCAATAATTCTGAATGCTTTATAGTTCATCTGTGTCCTTGTCTCTCTCTCTCCCCAGGCAAGAAGCTTGATGAAAGCAAGGACTGTATCTCATGGTATTTCCCCAGCACTTCACAGTTCCCTAGCCGGTTCACAGTAAGTGCTCAATGAATCGATGGTTGTCAATTCCTGAGCTTTTCTTCTCTCTCCCCCATGAAGTCTATAACTCTGCCAGATTTGAGATTTAAAAGGAGAGAAGAAACTGTCTTATGTTTCTTTACAGAGTCCTGAGACAGTGTAGAAATAAAGGCTACAGCTGCAGGCAAGTTCCTGACAAAAGGTCCAGGCTTCGAGAGGGGGGGCACTCCCCAACACATTACTTGACTCTGACCCCCTTACTGTCCCCACGCCCCCATCACCTTAACACACAGGCAGCTTAGACCTGAGACGTTGAAAAACAGGTTCCTGAGTTTACAATCCTAAGCATCTTCCTGGGATATGTGCCTACACATTGCTGGTCATCCCACTGGGGCTGTCCTGCAAAACTGAAGATTGACACATAAAGCTCTACAGATTTTCATCAGGATACAATTAGGTGTCACTGGATGGGTAATGGGTGGCCCTTCCATGTAAGAGAGGTTTCTCAGAGGTTTCCCTGTTCCCTTTGATAAAGCAAGATAAAACGAACTATTGACCAACTCAGTGTGTTTATATTTTCTTGGAAGAAAGAAACACTAGGAGAAGTGACTTGCTCTTTTTCTGGGAGCACTCAGATGGTACTGTTGACTGGACTCACCTTACAGGGGGCTGGGGAAATAGCTCTGCCTCTCCCTCCCCATTACCATGGAGCTCATGAACTTATTCTTTGAGAACTGAAGTCTTCCGTGACTTACCCTAGAAATAAACAAAAGTTGTTGTGACTGACATGGCTTTACAACCTATAAGAGAAAATTTTTATTCTGTAGAGAGAAGTCTTCTGTTCCTTGAGAAAATCTAGAGTGATAGACAGGGGTGGTTTAGTCTAATTCTCTCCATATTAGAGACCAACGTTGCGTAAACATTGATGTCAGTGATTGCCTCAATCCTATTTCACACTGAAGGTGATGCAAGATTATTAGGAAAAAGGTCTCTTGCTTGGGTGTTTTGAAAATTAAAAAGTTTTTCAGATGATTCTGCTATATTCCCATAGTTAAAACCATCACTTTTAAAAAAAAGAACAGAATGTATCTAATTTCTCTTGAGTTTGGTATATAAGTTTGTGTGTTTATGTGTTTGAGGAGTAAAGATGTGAAGGTGGGTTCCAACATGTGTTTCTCACTATTTTTGGAAGGCGGTTTTGAGAGGCACTGATTCCTGGAACAAGTTGAGGTTATAAACTTCCTTACTCATCCTATTAGAAACTGGTTTAGACATATCCTTCATGAAATCTTTTCTGATTCACCAAAGGAGACTTGATCCTTTTTCTCCTTTGACCCCACTCCACCAGGAACAAACATTTATTCAGGTGCTTACAACCCTGCATAGTAATTTATGTTTATCTGTACCCCCCATCCCCAGCCCCATCCATAAAGAACTTCTCCATGGGCTGCGTAGAATTCTTCCTCTCTATAACCCTAGATGTCTGTAAATGTTTGCTGAATAAAGGAGATTGAACAGACAGGGCAACAATTCCCAACTGAGGGACTGTTGATCCTCCAGACTTTTATAAAGGCAATAACTAATATTCACAATCTATTTTAAACGTTAAATAGTTTTTTTTAACATCTTTATTGGAGTATAATTACTTTACAATGTTGTTACTTTCTGCTGTATAACAAAGTGAATCAGCTATATGTATACAAATATCCCCATATCCCCCCTCTTGCACCTCCCTCCCACCCTCCCTATCCCACCCGTCTAGGTGGTCACAAAGCACTGAGCTGATCTCCCTGAGCTCTGCGGCTGCTTCCAATTAGCTATCTATTTTACATTTGGTAGTGTATATAGGTCAATGCCACTCCCTCACTTCATCCCAGCTTACCCTTCCCCCTCCCAGTATCCTCAAGTCCATTCTCTATGACTGCATCTTATTCCTCTCTTGCCCCTAGGTTCATCAGAACCTTTTTCTTTTTTTTTTTTAGATTCCATACATATGTGTTAGCATACGGTATTGCTTTTTCTCTTTCTGACTTACTTCACTCTGTATGACAGATGCGAGGTCCATCCACCTCACTACAAATAGTTCAATTTTATATCTTTTGATGGCTGAGTAATATGCCATTGTATATATATGCCACATCTTCTTTATCTATTCATCTGTCGATGGACACTTAGGTTGTCTCCATGTCCTGGCTATTGTAAATAGCGCTACAATGAACATCATAGTACATATCTCTTTTTGAACTATGGTTTTCTTAGGGTATATGCCCAGTAGTGGGATTGCTGCATTGTATGGTAGTTATATTTTTAGGTTTTTAAGGAACCTCCATACTATTCTCCATAGTGGCTGTATCAATTTACATTCCCATCAACAGTGCAAGAGGGTTCCCTTTTCTCCACACCTTCTCAAGCATTTATTGTCTGTAGATTTTTTCATGACGGCCATACTGACTGGTATGAGGTAATACCTCACTGCGGTTTTGATGTGCATTTCTCTAATGATTAGTGATGTTGAACATCCTTTCATATGTTTGTTGGCAATCTGTATGTCTTCTTTGGAGAAGTGTCTGTTTAGGTCTTCCACCCATTTTTAGATTGGATTGTTTGTTTTATTGATATTGAGCTGAATGAGTTACTTGTAAATTTTGGAGATTAATCCTTTGTCAGTTGCTTCATTTGAGAATATTTTCTCCCATTCTGAGGGCTGTCTTTTCACCTTGATTATGGTTTTCTTTGCTGTGCAAAAACTTTTAAATTTCATTAAGACCTATTTGTTTATTTTTGTTTTTATTTCCATTTCTCTAGGAGGTGGATCAAAAAGGATCTTGCTGTGATTTATGTCATAGAGTGTTCTGCCTGTGTTTTCCTCTAAGAGTTTTATAGGGTCTGGCCATATATTTAAGTCTTCAATCCATTTTGAGGTTTTTTTGTGTGTGTGTATGGTGTTAGGGTGTGTTTTAATTTCATTCTTTTACATGTAGCTGTCCAATTTTCCCAGCACCACTTATTGAAGAGGCTGTCTTTTCTCTATTGTATATTCTTGCCTCCTTTATCAAAGATAAGGTGACCATATGTGTGTGACTTTATCTCTGGGCTTTCTATCCTGTTCCATTGATCAATATGTCTGTTTTTGTGCCAGTATCATACTGTCTTGGTTACTGTAGCTTTGTAGTATAGTCTGAAGTCAGGGACCCTGATTCCTCCAGCTTCATTGTTCTTTCCCAAGATTGCTTTGGCTATTAGGGGTCTTTTGTGTTTCCATACAAATTGTGAAATTTTTTGTTCTAGTTCTGTGAAAAATGCCATTGGTAGTTTGATAGGAATTGCATCAAATCTGTAGATTTCTTTGGTTGCATAGTCATTTTCACAATGTTGATTCTTCCAGTCCAAGAACATTGTATATCTCTCTGTTTGTATCATCTTTAATTTCTTTCATCCATGTGTTATAGTTATCTGCATACAGATCTTTTGTCTCCTTATGTAGGGTTATTCCTAGATATTTTATTCTCTTTGTTTCAGTGGTAAATGGGAGTGTTTCCTTTATTTCTCTTTCAGATTTATCATCACTAGTGTATAGAAATGCAAGAGATTTCTGTGCATTAATTTTGTATCCTGCTACTTCACCAAATTCATTGATTAGCTCTAATAGTTTTCTGGTAGCATCTTTAGGATTCTCTATGTGTAGTATCATGTCATCTGCAAACAGTGACAGTTTTACTTCTTTTTTTCCATTTTGGATTCCTTTTGTTTCTTTTTCTTCTCTGATTGCTGTGGCTAAAACTTCCAAAACTATGTTGAATAATAGTGGTGAGAGTGAGAAAACTTGTCTTGTTCCTGATCCTAGAGGAAATGGTTTCAGTTTTTGACCACTGTGAATGATGTTGGCTGTGGGTTTGTCATATATGTCTTTTATTTTGTTGAGGTAGGTTCCCTCTATGCCCACTTATTGGAGAGTTTTTATCATAAACTCATGTTGAATTTTTGTCAAAAGCTTTTTCTGCATCTATTGAGATGATCATATGTTTTTTCTCCTTCAATTTGTTAACACAGTGTATCACATTAATTGATTTGCATATATTGAAGAATCCTTGCATTCCTGGGATAAACCCTACTTGACCATGGTGTATGATTCTTTTAATGTGCTGTTGGATTCTGTTGCTAGTATTTTGTTGAGGATTTTTGCATCTATGTTCATCAGTGATATTGGCCTGTAGTTTTCTTCTTTGTGTCATTTTTGTCTGGTTTTGGTATCAGGGTGATAGTGGCCTCATAGAATGAGTTTGGGAGTGTTCCACCTTCTGCTATATTTTGGAAGAGTTTGAGAAGGATAGGTGTTCAATGGAGGTCAGTTGTGAAGCCATCTGTCTTGGGCTTTTGTTTGTTAGAAGATTTTTAATCACAGTATCCATTTCAATGCTTCTGATTGGTCTGTTCATATTTTCTATTTTTTCCTGGTTCAGTCTTGGATGATTGTGCTTTTCTAAGAATTTATCCATTTCTTCCAAGGTGTCCATTTTATTGGCATATAGTTGCTTGTAGTAGTCTCTTATGATCCTTTGTATTTCTGCAGTGTCAGTTGTTACTTTTTTTTTTTTTAGCGGTACGCGGGCCTCTCACTGTTGTGGCCTCTCCCATTGTGGAGCACAGGCTCTGGATGCACAGGCTCAGTGACCATGGCTCATGGGCCCAGCCGCTCCATGACATGTGGGATCTTCCTGGACCGGGGCATGAACCTGTGTCCCCTGCATCAGCAGGTGGATTCTCAACCACTGTGCCACCAGGAAAGCCCCATTACTTCTTTTTTATTTCCAATTCTGTTGATTTGAGTCTTCTCCCTTTTTTTCTTGATGAGTCTGGCTAAAGGTTTATCAATTTTTTTATCTTCTGAAAGAACCAGCTTTTAGTTTTATTGATCTCTGCTATTGTTTTCTTTGTTTCTGTTTCATTTATTTCTGCTCTGATCTTTATGATTTCTTTCCTTCTACTAACTTTGTTTTGTTTTGTTTTTTCCTTCATTGTCTAATTGCTTTAGGTGTATGGTTAGGTTGTTTATTTGAGAATTTTCTTGTTTTTTGAGGTAGAATAGCATTGCTATAAACTTCCCTCTTAGAACTGCTTTTGCTGCATCCCATAGGTTTTGGGTCATCGTGTTTTCACTGTCATTTTTTTCTAGGCATTTTCTGATTTCCTCTTTGAGTTCTTTAGTGATATCTTGGTTTCTTAGTAGCATAATTTTTAGCTTCCATGTGTTTGTATTTTTTACAGTTTTTTTTCCCCTGTAATTGATATCTAGTCTTATAGTGTTGTGGTCAGAAGAGATACTTGATACGATATCAATTTTATTCAATTTACTGAAGCTTGATTTGTGACCCAAGATAAGATCTATCCTGGAGAATGTTCCATGAGCACTTGAGAAGAAAGTTTATTCTGTTGATTTTGGATGGAATGTCCTATAAATATCAGTTAAGTCCATCTGGTCTAATGTGTCATTTAAAGTTTGTGTTTCCTTATATATTTTCATTTTGGATGATCTGTCCATTGGTGAAAGTGGGGTGTTAAAGTCCCCTACTACGATTGTGTTATGGTCGATTTCCCCTTTTATGGCTGTTAGTATTTGCCTTATGTATTGAGATGCTCCTATATTGGGTGCATAAATATTTACAATTGTTATATCTTCTTCTTGGATTGATCCCTTGAACATTATGTAGTGGCCTTCTTTGCCTCTTGTAGTAGTCTTTATTTAAAGGTCTATCTTGTCTGATATGAGAATTGCTACTCCAGCTTTCTTTCAATTTCCGTTTGCATGGAATGTCTTTTTCCATACCCTCACTTTCAATCTGTATGTGTCCCTAGGTTTGAAGTGGGTCTCTTGTAGACAGCATATATACAGGTCTTGTTTTTGTGTGCATTCTGTCAGTCTGTGTCTTTTGGTTGGAGCATTTAATCCATTTACATTTAAGGTAATTATCAATATGTATGTTCCTATTACTATTTTCTTAATTGTTTTGGGTTTGTTTTTGTAGGTTTTCCTGTCTTGTGTTTCCTACCTAGAGGAGTTCCTTTAGCATTTTTTGTAAAGCTGGTTTAGTGGTGCTGAATTCTCTTAACGTTTGCTTGTCTGTAAAGTTTTCAGGTTCTCCATCGAAACTGAATGAGATCCTTGCTGGGTAGAGTAATCTTGGTTGTAGGTTTTTCCCCTTCATTACTTTAGATATGTCCTGTCACTCCCTTCTGACTTGTAGAGTTTCTGCTGAAAGATCAGCTGTTAACCTTATGGGAGTCCCTTGTATGTTATTTGTTGCTTTTCCCTTGCTGTTTTTAATATTTTTTCTTTGTGTTTAATTTTTGATAGTTTGATTAATATATGTCTTCACATGTTTCTCCTTGGATTTTTCATGTATAGGACTCTCTGCACTTCCTGGACTTGATTGACTATTTCCTTTCCCATGTTAAGGGAGTTTTCAACTATAATCTCTTCAAATACTTTCTCAGACCCTTTCTTTTTCTCTTCTTCTTCTGAGATCCCTATCATTTGAATATTGGTGCAATTAAATTTGTTCCAGAGGTCTCTGAGACTGTCCTCAATTCTTTTCATTCTTTTTTCTTTATTCTGCTCTTTGGCAGTTATTTCCAATATTTTATCCTCCAGGTCACTTATCCATTCTTCTGCCTCAGTTATTCTGCTAATGATTCATTCTAGAGCAATTTTAATATCATTTATTGTGTTGTTCATCATTGTTTGGTCTTTAATTCTTCCAGTTCCTTGTTAAATGTTTCTTGTATCATCTCCATTTCAATTATGAGATTTTGGATCATCTTTACTATCATGACTCTGAATTTCTTTTCAGGTAGACTGTCCATTTCCTCCTCATTTCTTTGGTCTGGTGGTTTTTTACCTTGTTCCTTAATCTGCTCCATATTTCTCTGCTTTCTCACTTTGTTTAACTTACTGTGTTTGGACTCTCCTTCTTGCAGGCTGGAGGTTCTTAGTTCCCATTATTTTTGGGGTCTGCCTCCAGTGGGTAAGGTTGGTTCAGTGGCTTGTGAAGGCTTCCTGGTGGAGGGGACTGGTGCATATTTTGATGGGTGGGGCTGGATCTTGTCCTCTGGTGGGAAGTGTCATGTCCGGTGTTGTGATTTGGGGTGTCTGTGAACTTAGTATGTCTTTAGGCAGCCTCTCTGCTAATGGGAGGGGTTGTGTTCATGCTAGTTGTTTGGCAAGGGGCGTCCAGCACTGGAGCCTGCTGGCATTGGGTGAAGCTGGGTTTTTGTGTTGAGATGGAGATCTCTGGGAGAGCTCTCTCTGATTGATATTACATGGGGCTGTGATGTCTCTGGTGGTCCAATGTCCTGGACTTGGCTCTCCCACCTTGTAAGCTCAGGCCCGACACCCAGCTGGAGCACTAAGACCCTGCCAGCCTCATGGCTCAGAAGAAAAGGAAGAAAAAAAATGTAAAAAGAAAGAACAGATAGAACCCCAAATCAAATTGTAAAAGCAAAACTAAACAGACAAAAATCACACAAAGAAACATACACACACACACTCATAAAAAGACAAAGAACAAACAACCACAACAATGCAAAACTAAACTTAAAAAAAAGAAAAAAAAAAAAAAACCCGAACAGACAGAACCCTAGGACAAATGGTAAAAGCAGACCTAAACAGACAAAATCACACAAAGAAACATACACATACACACAACAAAAGGAGAAAAAAGGAAAATAAATTATAAAAAAGGAAGAGAGGAATGAAACCAATTAACAAATCCACCAATGATAACAAGCACTAAAAACTAAACTGAGATAAACATAAAACCAGAAACAAATCAGACATAGAAAGCAAACCCCAAGTCTACAGTTGCTCTTAAGTCCACTGCCTCAGTTTTGGGAGCATTTGTTGTCTATTCAGGTATTCCACAGATTCAGGGTTTATTAAGTTGAATATGGGGATTTAATCTACTGCTCCTGAGGCCACACAGAGAAATTTCCCTTCCTCTTCTTTATTCACACAGCTCCTGGGGTTCAGCTTTGGTTTTGGCCCTGCCTCTTTGTTTAAGCTGCCCTCAGGCATCTGTTCCTGCCCAGACAGAAGGGGGTTAAAGTAGCAGCTGATTATGGCTTTCTTGCTCAGTGAGGTTGGGGAGAGGGAGGGGTACTGTAGTTATAATTGGAATGCAGGGCAAGCCAGCAGCGGCAGAGACTGGCATGACATTGCAGCAGCCTGAGGCATGCTGTGTGTTCTCTTGAGGAAGTTGTCCCTGGATCACAGGACCCTGGAAGTGGCGTGCTGCTCAGGCTCCCTGGGGTGTGTGTGTAGTGTGACCTGCACTTGCATACAGGATTGTTGGTGGCAGCAGTGGGAGCGGCAGCAGCGTTAACAGTTCATGCCCGTCTCTGTGGTCTGAGCTGATAGCCAAGGCTCGCACCCATCTCTGGAGTTTGCTTAAGTGGTGCTCTGCCTTCTGTGGGCACACGGAGCAGGAATCCCCTCTCCTCGCACACCTCCAAACAATGACCTCTTGCCTCTTCAGCAGGTGCAGACATTTTCCTGCACTCCCTCCTGCCTAGCTGTGGTGCACTAGCCCCCTTCAGGCTGTCTTAATACAGCCAACCTCAGTCCTCTCCCTGGGATCTGACCTCCAAAGTCCGAGCCTCAGATCCCAGCCCCCACCCGCCCTGGCAGGTGAGTAGACAAGCGTCTCAGGTTGGTGAATGTTGGTTGGCACTGATCCTCTGGGCAGGAATCTCTCTGCTTTGCCCTCTGCACCCCTGTTGCCATGCTCTCCTCCATGGCTCTGAAGCTTCCCCACTGCCCATTCCCTGTCCCCACCCATGAGGGGCTCCCTAGTGTGTGGAAACTTTTCCTCCTTCACAGTTCCCTTCCAGAGGTGCAGGTTCTGTCCCTATTCTTTTGTTTCTATTTTCTTTTGCACTACCCAGGTAGGTGGGGAGTTTCTTGCCTTTTGGGAAGTCTGAGGTCTTCTGCCAGCATTCAGTAGGTGTTCTGTAGGAACTGTTCCACGTGTAGATGTATTTTTGATGTATTTGTAGGGAGGAAGTTGATCTCCACATCTTACTCCTCCACCATCTTGAAGGTCAAACCTAAATAGTTTTTTTTAAAATATATTTTATTTATTTATTTGGTTGCATCAGCTCTTAGTTGTGGCATGCAGGATCTTTCATTGCTGTGTGCAGGCTCTCTTGTCATGGTGTGTGGGCTCTAGAGCACGTGGGTTTAGTTGTCCCACAGCATGTGGAATCTTTGTTCCCCTGACAAGGGATCAAACCCACGCCCCCTGCATTGAAAGGCAGATTCTTAGCCACTGGACCACCAGGGAAGTCTATAATTAGTTTTAATGAACACTGAACATCTGCCATTAAGAATTTAGCTCTGGCTGCATGAAATTCCTCTTTGCTTGGTGGTTACTTTATCAACTCTGCTAAGACTGCTGTCAGATAGGATAATGTTTCCTATAAGTGAATCAAAAAAGAAATTATTACTTAGTCAATAGGACTTCCCTTCTTGGTTGACAAAATCATTGAAAACTTTATGTCTTTGTGGGGAAATTGAAAACACTAAGAAGAAATGGACAACTGGAACTTTGGAACATATTTGCTACCCAAACCTGTAACTGAGGGAGACTTAGAGCTAGGGAGGAATGGTTGCTTTGCTGACTATCTCTGAAGCCAGGCAAAGGAGACTTCTGGGTTACAGAACAATGGAGGCTTCCCAAAGGGAAACACATAGAAACAACCAGGAGAGCAAATAAAACTATGCAGGATCATGCCTCTGATGTTACTAGGAGACAGAGATGCCATGGCCTTTAATTTACCTGCAAGTAGAGGAAAGGATGAATTCCAAAAGAGCGGGCATGAGAGTTTAAGAGGAAGCTTAAGAGAAGTGTAGAGGACAGCAGGGAACCTTGATAAAACACAAATGAAAGAACCCTGTAAAAATATAATGTCCAAGTTTAAATGCTAAAATACAAAAACAGGCAACAACTTGGAAGTTCACACCACTGGATACAGGGAAGGGTTTTGAACACAGGAGAAAATGGAAAGGCATAATATGAGAAGCATTACTTCTGGGGGAGATACAGATATACAGAGAAGGGGACAAATCAATGAAAGAAATGAAGAGTAATTAGGAAAGATTAAGAACCCTCTGAGAGAAATAAACCCTCCTTTCCCCATGCCATTATAACCCAAATTATCTATAAGAGAAACTGCACAAAGGAGGAAAGAACCGAGGAACTCTTAAACTAGGAACCCTGTTCATGAAGGAAATAAGAATCCAGAAAAGCAGACCACATCCATATAAAATTACTGTAAAAAATTTGAAAATGAGAATCAAAGCATTTCTGCTGATGGAAATTCTTACCAGAAAATTCAACTAAGCAGAAGAAAACTCTAAAACAACTGTAAATAAACACATCAAAGTGAATTAATTTAGGGATATGAAATAATACCTTAAATTAGAAATATAAAAACTAAGACCAGAAATAGACTCCCCCAAATCCCCCCAAAACCACTTAGACTTGGGGGAGAAATAGAGAAAAAGAGGAAATTATATCAGTAATGAAGACTAAATTAAAAGTACCCAAAAGAATGATAGAGTCAAAACTTGAGTAGAGGGTATTGAAGAAAAATAAACAATCAAAAGAATAAAAATGAATTAAAATGAGGTAAAGAGCAAAGTAAAAAGAATCAGAGGAAAAGTGGTTGAAATGCAAAGCAACCGGCAAAGGAGGTCCAACATATCTATGATTGGAACCCCAAAGATGAGAATCAAAACAATGGACCAGAACTGATATTTAAAATTGTAAGTCAAAAAAAGTTCCATAATCTACATGTAGATAGAGTTAAAGGGTACTAGGAAAATTTAACCTGAAACAATCAACTCTGAGACATGGACTAGTAAAATGAACAGAGTTCAGAGAAAAAGAAGAAATCTTCAAGCCCTTTAGATAAAAAGATGGATTGGATCTTATATTTACCAAAGGGGAAAGGTGTGTGTGGGGGGTATAAATTAGGAATTTGGAAGTAACATGTACACACTATTATATATAAAACAGATAAACAACAAGGACCTACTATATAGCACAGGGAACTATACTCAATATTTTGTAATAACCTATAATGGAAAAGAATCTGGAAAAGAATACATATATATGTATGTATAACTGAATCACTTTGCTGTACATCTAAAACTAATGCAACATTGTAAATCAACTATACTTCAATAAAAAAAAGTTAATTTTTAAAAGTTGGAATTACTTAGAAAGACAAGAAAATTAGATTGCCTTTTGAAAACAATATACAAAGCAAAGCAACAGTGGAGCAGACTGATCTATTAGAAAATAGGCTTCATTCAACAAGGAGATAACGGACAAAATGATTGATAAAAAATAAGATGAAGACATAACATGTTCTAACAAAGAAGAAAGAATGCAACTGGAAAAATGGGAAGTGACTTCCACTTCTGGAATGATGGAGAAGACATATATTTCTATATTCCTGCCACTAGACAAAGCTAAAAACCTGAACATTATGTGTGTATATCTATCTATCATCTATCTATCTATCTATCTATCTATCTATCTATCTATCTATCTATCATCTATCTATATCTCTAGATATTAAACATAAGAAGACTTAAAAAGGTGGAGAGAAGAAGGAAAACTTTCTAAGAAACTCAGGACCTAGGAAGTGACATGGCGGTGAGTTTCTTGGTTTTCTTTTTGCCTCATCTCTCTCAGATTGGATACAGGAGAAACCACAAGCCAGAAATGCCAATTAGATGAAAGTATTCTGAAGAAAAGGCTGCTCTTTCTAACAAAAGGGCCAAATGCAGAAAACTTTTAGACAATAACTGCTTTACTCAAGCCTAATATCAAGAAAGAAATGCAGTCACATCACTATCCCCCAAAGAAAAAGACAAGTTGGAGCCTACATGACGTTTTTCAAGTGCTGCAAGAAAAAAATTTTCTTTCCTTTCAATCCAGAATTCTGTATCCTGTAAAAGTATCCTTCAGGAATTAATGGGAAATGAGGATATTCTTATGAAGGAAGACTAGGAAAATTTGTCACCAGAAAGACGGCTAAAGGAAGTTTTCTAAACAGAAAGAAAATGATAAAAGGAGAAATGTTGAACATTGGAAGGAAGAAAGAATAACAAAAAGGGTTAAAAGATAGGTAAATACAAAAGACTTTCCTTGTTCTCTTGAGTTTCTGTGGAACTGCCTGATGTGGTTCTCAATGGATGTCAGAGAAATATATGACAATTTTATTAGAAACAAAGCAGGTAAAGAGACATAAAGTGAGGCAAGCTTTCTTCACTTCACTCAAACTGATACAATGTCATCACTAACAGACTGAGGTAAATTACATGTATAATTTAATAGCTAGCACAACCACCAAAAATACTATAGGAAGAACTATAGTCAAAAACTTCTGCCAGGGCCTTCCCTGGTGGCGCAGTGGTTAAGAATCCGCCTGCCAATGCAGGGGACACAGGTTCGATCCCTGGTCCGGGAAGATCCCACATGCCACGGAGCAACTAAGCCTGTGCACCACAACTACTGAGACTGTGATCTAGAGCCCACAAACCACAACTACTGAGCCCGTGTGCCACAACTACTGAAGCCCGTGTGCCTAGCACCCATGTTCTGAAACAAGAGAAGCCACCAAAATGAAAAGCCCACATGTAGCAACGAAGACCCAATGCAGCAAAAAAAAAAAAACTTCTGCCAAAAATTGGGGAAAAAATGTTTAGTCAGAGGGCACAGAAAGTGCAAAGGCCCTGAGCTGGAAAAGTGCACCAAATCATACCAGCACTATAGGTAAATGAAATCAGAATTCTAAAAAATGTTCAAAGGATCTATGGGGATAGGAAAAAGAAAAGAGAATTGAAAAATAGAAAGAACAAGCAAACACCAAAAAACAGTATGGCAGACTTAAGTTTTAACATATCAATTATTAAAGGTAGTATTCTCAAAATGACAAACTAGAGACGGAGGACAGGTTAGTGAGTGCCAGTGTTCAGGGATTTGGGGAAGGATGGGAGTGGGTGTGACTATAAATGGCAACACTAACAAAATCTTTGTGGTATGGATTCGTTCTCTACCTCGATTGCAGTGGCGGTTACACAAATTCACACCTATGAAAAATGATGTGGAACGGTATACACATCATACCAATGTCAATTTCTGGTTCTGATACTGTGCTGTAATTTTGTATGTTGCGAATATTGGTGGAAACTAGGTGAAGAGTACATGGGAATTCCCTGTAATATGTTTGCAGCTTCCTGTTAATTTTTACTCATTTCAAAATAAAAAGTTGAAAATAAATAAAAATTTTAAAATGGAGAAAAAAGAGAAGTAGTGGAAAGCATAATAACTCTTTTAGATATAAAAGGATACCCTCTAAAACTGAGTAAAAGGATACCTCTTAAGTAAAGTGTCAATTCCAATCTCGCAATTCCTCTACTCCCTTATTCATACATTGGTTCTCTATGTCTCTGTCTGTATTTCTGCTTTGCAAATAGGATCATCTATACCATTTTTCTAATTTCCAAAAGGGAGGGGATATATGTATATGTGTGGCTGATTTGTTTTGCTGTACAGTAGAAACTAACACAACACTGTAAAGCAACTATACTCCAATAAAAATTAATAAAAAAAAGATACTTCTTAAAACAGACATAGAAGATAGTGAAGGTTAAGTAAGAAAATAGAAAATTCATGGAACTAAAAAAAGTATTAATACCAAGAGAACCACTAGACTAAAAATGAAAAATTTTCTAAATACTAAGAGAGGAAAAAAGGCAGCACACCAAGTAGAAAAGGAAACACAGTTAAGTATAATGTAATATATACATATATCACAATATTAGATAATAAGACAAAATTGAACAAACATTTTAGTCATATCAATAAATGTGAATGGGTTTAACACACCTATTAAAAGGAAATTATAAAATCAAGTTGGTTCATAAAGCATAGCCCAATTCCATACAATATACAAGATATACTCTTTAAATGAGTGATTCAAAAGAACTGCGAATGAAGGGATGGACAAAAATTTACTGGACAAAAGGAAATGAAATGAAGTCAGGCACCTATACTGTGGGGCAGACTGCCTAGTGTGTATCCCCCTCATTCCCTCTCAGACCCCATCTCCTAGTAAGAACCCCTCCTTTATTCTGTTCTAGTCCCGCCATCCTTGCTGTTCCTCAGAAATTCCAAATACCCTCGCATATCTGAGATTTCTGCCTGGATCACTCCTTCTCCAGATACCCACTTAGTTTGTTTCTCCACTTTTTTGTATTTCTTCCCTAAAGTCTCCTTATCAGAAACGATACCTAACCTCTACATAAAGTAGAAATCCCTATCACTGAAATGTAAGATGGAAATTTCCATAACACTTACCACCACTTGACTAGGGTATGTATGAGTCTGCTCGGGCTGCTGTAGCAAAATACCACAGGCTGGAATGTGGCTTAAGCACAGAATGTATATCTCATATTTCTGAGGGCTAGAAGTTCCAGATCAAGGTCAGCAGGATTTGATTTCTAGAGATAGTTCTCTTCCTGGCTTGTTGATGGCTGCCTGATCCCATCATTCCTCACATGGCCTTCCCTGTAAGCACATGTGTGGGTAGGGAAGGGGAGAGAGAGAGATATGCTCCCTTCCTCTTCTTAAGATTCCACCAGTTCTATAGGATTAGAATCCTACTCTCTGATCTTATTTAACCTTAATTACTCCACAAAAGCCCTATCTCCAAGTATAGACACATTAGGGCTTAGGGCTTCAACATATGAATTTCGGGGCGGGGGGGACACAATTCATTCCATGGCATGACCTAGTTATCTTTTTATCATATGTCTGATGTGGGTTTCATGAGAGCAAGAACCTGTCTATATTCTGTTCACTGCTGTATTCTTAGTGCCTCGAATATGACCTGACATAATCAGAGCTCAACAGAATACTAAATTAATGAATACATGAAAAAAAAATAAGTGGATCATCTTTGGTGTGCTAATCCTAGCTTGCACTTGCTGATCTTCCCTTTTTCATCTATAAAGTGGGGTTCATAAGTATACCTGCCTCACAACTTTGTTTTAAACATTAAGTGTGACATGAAAAGATGCTCAACATCACTAATTATTAGAGAAATGCAAATCAAAACTACAATGAGGTATCACCTCATGTTGGTCAGAATGACCATCATTAAAATTCTACAAATAAATGCTGGAGAGGGTGTGGAAAAAAGGGAACCCTCCTACAATGTGGGTGGGAATGTAAGTTGGTGCAGCCACTGTGGAAAACAGCATGGAGGTTCCTCATAAAACTAAAAATAGAATTACCATATGATTCTACAATCCCATTTCTGGGCATATATCCAGACAAAACTATAATTCAAAAAGATACATGTTACCCCTATGTTCATAGCAGCACTATTTGCAATAGCCAAGACACGGAAACAACCTAAATGCCCACTGACAGATGAATGGATAAAGAAGATGTGGTATATTATATACAATGGAATACTACTCAGCCATAAAAAAGAATGAAATAATGCCATTTGCAGCAACATTGATGTAACTAGAGATTATCATACTAAGTGAAGTAAGTCAGAAAGAGAAAGACAAATACCATATGCTATCAATTTTATGTGGAATCTAAATATGACATAATGAACCTATCTATGAAACAGAAGCAGAATCATGAACATAGAGAACAGACTGGTGGTTGCCAAGCAAGAGGGGTTTGGGGGAGGGATGGAGTGGCAGGTTGGGGTAAGCAGATGTAAGCTTTTATAAATAGGATGGATAAACAACAAGGTCCTACTGTATAGCTCAGAGAACTATATTCATTATCCTATGATAAACCATAATGGAAAAGAATATAAAAAAATGTATATATGTATAACTGAATCACTTTGCTGTACAGCAGTAATTAACACAACATTGTAAATCAACTATACTTCCATAAAAAAATAAACATTAAGAGTGACAGTTCATGCACAGTGCTTCAAATTGTACATGGCATATGATAAGAGCACACTATAGATTAGTTATTGCAGTTGTTATTACTGTTGTCGCCAATATTATGATTGTGTTGAGGTTAATCCTCAACTGCACTCCCCAATCCCCCTTGGAATGGTACTGAATGGTGGAGGCAGGGAAAGCCAGTGCCAGCACACTCTAGAGGGATGGTGGTTACTGATCCCACAAGATGTCACATATGGGTGCTCTTGGTTTTAATTTGTACTTTGATATGAAATTTGAGACATTTCCCTGGCTTCAGAACAAAGAGAATCATGTCCTTGGTGTTATAGCCTACGTAGGTACTTAATTTCCTGCACCTCCTGTTTCAGGTTTTACAGTGTTGTTATGATCTGACCTCTTCACAAGTTGCCGTTTCCAGGGGATGTTGGGGACCCTCGTTTGAGATTGAAGGGGAGAAGGAACGTGCCTTTTGGGTCAGCCCTTCATCCAGACCCACCCCAGCTGGAAGACTCTGGTAGTTCATCCCATGACAAGGTCTACAGCCAGGCACCCCTGGGGGGCACAGAGGAAGGAAAACCAAGTGATGTGCTTGTCCAACCCTCAGACTCAGCCAGCTGCTTCTCACACTTCTCTTTGTTTTATCTCAGGAAAAAGAAAGCATTACCATGTCTTCTTGTCACCACTGCTCTGTCTGCCAATCCTCACCACCTCACATAAACACTTCACAGAATTCTTGCTCAGAAATCTGCTCTGGGTGGATCTGGATTCTGTGAGCTTTTGGGGAAAAACTAGTCATTGTTGAGAAGCAGGTGAGGGTTGTGTTTGTGCTCCATGACCCATCGTACTTGCAGAACTTGGATGCCATTCTGTTATGCCGGAGCTGCGTGGTGGGGTTGTCACCAGCACCAGCTGACAAAATATCTTTCTAGAACATTCAGGTCCACGGTGTTTCTCTATTTCACTCAGCTATTCCCAAGGGCGTTACCTCTTTTTCTGCATGGAAGACGGCAATGACTTCTGGACCGATGCCTGGTATACACACAGACAGACGCGAGATGTGCTTCGGCGTCAGATCCCAAAGCTTCCTTGACAGCCACTCAGCTGTCCCATTTTTGCTTTTGGGAATAGAAATATTGATAAGGCAATAGTTATCTCCTGATGACGATTGCCTCCAGGAGAGACAAACCTCGAGGAGGAGTAGCTTAAAACAGAAACAAAACAAAACAAAAGACATCAGAGAAATCAATGTTTGCTCCAGCTATTACTCCACACTGCCAGAAGATGGGGCCGCATCTATTTTTTCTATATGCTTTTGCAAACTACAGCCATTGTAGAGAAAATCTACATTGGTAGGTTCATTCCACAGTGAATGATTGTAGTCTTGGCTTTATTTTGCTCTCTGCCATCCTCCCTCCCTCCCTCCCTTCCTTCCTTCCTTCCTTTGTTTCATTCTCTTTTTTAAAAATAAAAACTGCTTTATTCTTAGGAAACTATTAAAGAACCCTCTCCCTCCATTTCTTTAAATACACATAAAGGCCACTCCTCAAATTTGAAAATGAATAAAATAGGAGTCATGGCCTTTCCACTAGGGTGTCACTTCCTTCAGTTTTCTACTCAGAAAATAGAAGTTCAGTAACATCTGCTATACTTATATGGTAGGGCCTTATTCTAGGCCATTGAAAGCTTCAGAAGAAAGGTGGAACTCTAGTCAACAAAGAGGTATTATTTGTCCTCAAGACCCCCGCCTGGGAGACCTCAATCATGTAACTCCTGAGTCAGGAGGTGATAAAACAAAAGGTACTGAAGCTAAGGCGGCTGTGAGTGTTTGGGGGGAAGGGGGAGATATCTCCAAGGATGAGCAGAAGGAGGTAGAAAATGGGCTAGAATTGCAGAGAAATGCCATGGGTTTTTTTTTTTAGATGTTGGGGGTAAGAGTTTACTAATTTATTTATTTATTTTTGCTGTGTTGCGTCTTCGTTTCTCTGCGAGGGCTTTCTCTAGTTGCAGCAAGCGGGGGCCACTCTTCATCACGGTGCGCGGGCCTCTCACTGTTGTGGCCTCTCTTGTTGCGGAGCACAGGCTCCAGACGTGCAGGCTCAGTAGTTGTGGCTCACAGTCCCAGCCACTCTGCGGCATGTGGGATCCTCCCAGACCAGGGCTCGAACCTGTGTCCCCTGCATTAGGAGGCAGATTCTCAACCACTGCACCACCAGGGAAGCCCGCCATGGTTTTTTTTTTTTTTTTTTCAGCTTTATAATTTACTGTATTCATCCTCTGAAATACTCTATTGTGTTTTTTTTTCTCTGTTAAAGGCCTAATTTCCCTGTTCATTCAACTCCTCTGCCCTAGTTTTTTTAAAAAAATTAAAACCCGATTGATTGGAATCAAGTGCAGCCATCATTTCCATAACAATATCAACAGTTTCAAAATTAGGCTCACAACTTCCGAGCGAAATTATATCATGGCTCCTGGAAAATCGGCTTCAGGGAACAGCTTTTGCTAAATACTAATGTGGTTTCCAATCAGGCCACAGCACACAGAGAACCGTTGTCAACAGGGGGGAAAATGATTTGTTGGGTTTGACTGAGCCGCAGGGCCAGGCCCTCTCATACATCTTGGCAGCACTGGGTACAAGGAACTTACAGATTTTATTGTGTGATTTAGTTCCTGATGAAGGTTCCTAGGCAAATGGTCTGACTGTGGTTAAACCTTGCTTGTCTTGGAATCAATTTCAGTTGGGAACCAGTTCTCTCTGAACAGAATTGCCAGTTTCCTTTGTTTATATTTTCTATTTAAGATTCTCTGGTGTCTCTTAGGGTCAGTAAAGTCTTGGATTTGCATAGCTATGTATAAGATACTCACTGGCTAGAAACACCTGCCTTGTGTGTCTTGGTTTGTGGGCAAGCTTAGGGAAGGCTCTTGTGGGCTCAATTCAATGCCAAGAGTTCTGAGCCATGTTGTGGTTTGCTGGAGAGGTCAGCATTGTCGCCAGAAATACTTAACCCTCAGAAGGTCAGATCGGGTTAAATCCCTGCAAGCCCAGTTTCCTTCTAGACTTCAAACAACACAGAGAGATAAGAACATACACCATCCATGAATATTACAGACATTCCTATCCAAGCTTTTCATTCTTAGATGAGATGAAGGTTGACCAGCTGACTGACCCATCTTCACCAAATAGCTCTGCAAAGGCCATAAGCCCTGCTTTGTCATTTGGGCTATCTTCTCATCACAAAGCAGGCAAAGTGTGGGCGTGCACCAGTTCCTCACCTTTCTCCCTGGACAAACTACAAACCCCGTGTAATGGTTAAGTCACAATGCGTTCAGCTCACATCTTGACTTTATTCACCACATGTGGCCTTAATGTAACTGCTTAACCTACCCTATAAAATGGGAATAATCAAAGTGTCTGCAGTGAGTACAATGCCTGGCATATAGTAAGGACTCAATACATGCATTACTCTCCTTTATCTTCAGCAACAGACAAAAAAAGGAAAAGCTGGAAGAAACTTTAGAAATAATCTATTCCAATAATTTTCAAATATTTTAAAGCCATGGAGAATGCTTTGTAGAAATGAAATTGTGGGCAGAAATATAAACCTAAGAAATAGATTTAAGACGAGGAACTCTGAAGAAGGTGTGAAGACCTGGAAGATGGGGGGCCTATCTGCTTGGCCCTCCTTCCTCTCTGTCTCCCCCAGAACACTCTTAAAAGGTCTCTAGAACTCTAAGAATTGCAATGTTTATAGTCTGGCAATCACTCATTTAACCCAATTCCACATTTTAAATAACAGGCCAAGAGAAGGAAGGAGATTAATGTATGGTCATATGGCTAAAAAAAGACCTAGTCCGACTTGACCAGTTTTTATTACATACTTTTGAGTTAGGCACTGGAGATAAAAATGGGATATATGGGTCTTCATCTACTCTATTTTCTGAAGGAAAATCAGGGTTTATGATCTTACAACAAGCACAATATTTTGATTCAGTACTGTCCTGGAAATTTAGAGATGTTTGGTTACAGTCAAGCAAAGATCCACTCTGAGTGTATAAGCTAGTAGACCTAGTATAAGCTGAGACCAGAGAGCCTCATAAAAGATGACTAAGGCATCTTTGGCTTCAAACCAAATGTGTGGTCCCAACACAATTAGAAGATTCAGAAGTGGTAATAATCTGGGAAGGTTGGAGTGCATGGGGAATGCTCCATGGAGGGTATTATTCCTATGGTAGCCCTTGAAGATAGGTCAGAGCATTGGCAAGTGGAGAGAGAGATAAAGGCCATTCACTCCAGAGGAACCCTATGGAAAGTGGTGTGGAAAACACAATACATGTTGAAGAAAGTTGAAGAAACAACTAGCTTGGTAGGAGATGAAGATTCTACTAGAGAATTTGAGGTAATCACATCGTAGATACTGGGGAAGGGGATGGACTTTATTAAATGGGGCACCCCTGCTGAGTATAAGCATGGAGAAGCCAATGTGTGCAAAGTAACATTCTTGGAAAATTAATCACATCATAATAAGTACAGGATGAAGGGAGGAATCAGGAAAACAAATTGGGGAGCAATTACAGTAGTTCAGACATGACATCATGAAGGACTGGGCTTGGGGGTGGCAGTGAGACCCAAAAGGAAGGGGAGGGTATGAAGAGCTACACAAAGAAGGAAACAACAAACTTTAGTGACTCAGCAGATGCTGTGGATGAAGAGAGAGAGGAGCTCAGACTGAGGGCAAGATATGAAGCTGGGGTGGGCAGCCTGTGTGCTGAAAATGAGAGTCTATAAAGAAAGGCACTTAGGAGGCCCTGGTGAGTTTTTGGCTAGTTGAGTGTGCAGGGACGGGGAGATGTTAAGTAGACCTAGAGAGTATCCATAGTGCCAGTGGTTAAGAGGTCAGCTCCAGGGGTCTATGGGTTCCACCACTCCCAGTGGTGTCCCTTTGGGCAAGTTATTTAAATTCAACTCTCTTAAGCAACAGTTACCTCATTTGATGGTTGTGAGGATGAAATAAGATAAGGCATATAATGTGTATAGGACAATGACTGACCCTCAGGTGCATGCTCTCTACCTCTGTGTCTGTCTGTAGCTGTAGCTCTAGCTCTTGAATTATCCTGGAAGAAAGATGTGAAACACTCAAATTTAGCGAGGAATAAAGATAAAGATATTTAATTCATTTTAGAAATGATAGTTGAAGATGTTAGTTATCTCTTGAAAAAGAAGAGAAAGGGATACCAGGAGGAGAAGTCTCTGGACACCCAGGGGGTAGTAGAGACGGGACTCTGGACCAGTCCACACAGTTTATTATTAAGGTGCTTGGACTCTCAGTCCCACTGGGGAGTCCCCGCTCTGATGGACCAGGACAGACAACAAGCACGACAACTTGGGAGTCTGGCCCATCTGACGCCAAGTGCAAGGCAGATGAGCAGTCACATGGGCCCTTTTCTCTTGATCCTATCCTCTGATCCTTGCCTCTCCCTGAGGCCTTACCATCCAAATGGTCATAAAAGTCGAGGGAGGACAAACTCAAGAGCAGAGCCTTTCCCAAACACCTAACCCTACAGTGGAAGTCAATGCCATCGTTATTATGACTGATTTTGGAATTAGAGAGCGAAGGGAATTAGGGGAAGAAGAGAGAGAGAGGGAGGGAGAGAGACAGAAGGTCAGGGAGGGCAAACAGTATAATTTTATAAAGTTAAGACTCTAAAATCGGTCTTTTATTTTCTTTCAAATGTTCTCCTGTGCCCCAGTGACATTGCGAAATTTTGTCCTTGGCGTGAGCGATTCAGAACAGCCTTTCTGGCAGGGTGAAGTGGTAAAGGTGGAAGAAGTGAGCTTCTCCCAGTGAATCATGTCACAAATGGAGGCCACAAGCCACAGAGGAGAGGAAGCCTGCAGTCTGAAGACAAAGAGACGCAAGTCTAGTAAACGATGCTCTCATTTGGACAAGAAGAGGAAGTGGAGCCCAGTGGTAAGGCTGGAGAGGAGTCGGCAAGTGAGGACCACAGGGTGCCTGAAGCCGAAGGCGAAGAGGACAAAGAAGAATTTGATGGAGAAGGACGGTTCTTTCAAAGACCTTCCCATCTCTGACCCTCCCCTGAATTAGGTGTCATCTGAGGTTAGTGCTGGACATTCTAAAGCCAGTTGGATCCCGGGGGGAGCTCACGGCCTTATATAAGAACTAGGGCAGCCACAGATAAAAGCTGATGATTTGGACATAAGCAATCAAGACCAGTGCGGGGCAGACACCGGACTCGAATTCCCAGACATGTTCTAAAGTGACCAGTACCGGTGCTCTGGTTCAGGCCCCACAGTAGCATGGGCCAGGGCTACTCACCACCCATCAGTGTGACTAAACAGCAGTTATTTATCTCATGGCGTTCACCATTTTGACGTCTGTCAGCTCTTTGCTATAAAAAATGATAATCATTATTACAAATATAACAACAAAAAATAACCATTACTCTTTGGGACTGATTTAGAAACTAAAGGCTCTTTACAAATGATTTAGCATCTGAATTTTCCTTAGGTTGCCTCAAATTTGGCTTTCCAGGTCATAAGAGTTTGAAACCCCAAGCGTTTGGAAGTTTAGTCCAGAAGGAAGAGTCTTAGGCTGGGAGTCAAAAATGCTCGCTTCTGATCCCAGCCACACCTTTCTTGCTCTGTGACCTTGGGTGACAATTTCTCTGAGCCATAGTCTTCTCCACAGTAAGTGTCGTGGACGGACGTGTACTCTGGGTCTTTCCCAGGTTGAGGTAAGGAGTAAAAGAAAGAAAGAGGTTGAGATCACACTGGTGCAGAAATGTGCTGATTAGAAACACATGGGAGGTGCGGGACCATTTGTTTCTAAATCACTCATTCAACTGCTAGTTCTTGCTGGGGTGACTATTAGTATTAGGTGTTGCAGCCAACCTTTCACCTGCAAGGGCTCTCTTGCAAACGTCCAAAAGATTAAAATTAAAAATAGTTTAAAAATAGATTCAGGGTAGTCCCTCAGGATAAGAAAGGTTAGTCGAAGATAATTCAGGTGCCTCCAACAACAAAGATGTGATCTTACATGACATGTTCCTCACAGGACTCTGTCTCTCGCTGTCACAGGAGCTCAGGCCGATGAAACTGCTGTCATCTCCAATGTGCTGGTCACCACGCTCTGAGGGTCTTGCCCCTGTAACTGAATGTTCAGCCCGGAAGTGACATACCTCTCTTCTGTTCACAACTTGTTGGCCAGAACTGGCCACATGTCAGTTTCTGTCCCCCAGTGTCACGGAGCCAGGAAGTGAGTGCATCCTTCCAGGGACCCGGAAGTAGAGGACTGGAAGTCCTTAGCCAGCCACAGGGACTCCTCTCCATTGATCCCTGCAGGGGTGGTACTTTGACTCTTGCTAGTGATGGAGTCACCCATCATTCATTTTGTGTAACGAGCATTCGTTGAGTACCTGCTGTGTGTGAGGAATGGTGCCCAAGGTGGGAGATGCAAAGTCATAGACAAGTTCTCTGCCCTCAAGCACAGCATTAGACATACACACTGGAGGGGACATGAGTGGAGTACTGACTGGAATAGTCAGTCATAGAGAGGCTGGGGAAGAATGTTGCTCCCAGTAAGGACAGCAAGAGCCGAGACGGGGCAGGGCCAGCACCGCGAGTGCGGGCCCTCTAAGCAGAAGTTTCGCTGGAGCATCAACTGTGAGGTAGGATGGCCGAGGGTGGGGAGTTTGGATGAATGGAGGACCAGTTAGGAGGTAGTGACAGCATCCAGGGAAGAGAGCTGAGGCCTTTACAGGGCAGGTGAAGCAGGGATGGAGGGAAGTGCTCAGGTTTAGCAAACTGTGGAATGCTGCCTTCAACTCTAAGCTCCCCCAGGAGCCCCAGAGCACAGAGGGAGGGAATAGCCTGCAGCCAGGTCAGAGCTGGCCGCTGTGTCCCCTCGCTTAGAAACCAGACTTTTTTGGTTTAATCCCAGCTCCCCCATTTAATGGCTGTGTTACCCTGGGTTAGTTATTTGCCCTCTCTGTGCTTTAGTTTCCCTGTTTTCAAGATGGGGATAATGAAAAAGACAACTCATAGCTATGAGATTAAACCAGTTAATATGCATAAAGAGCTCAAGACAGAGGCTGCAGGGTGTGGACCATCGCTCCCAGCACCGCAGGGGGGTTCCTGCCTCTCCCAGCCAGGCCTGGCCTGTTCTGCCAGCTGAAAGGTCAACACGGGCGGTTGCCAGCTGAAAGGTCAACACGGGCGGTTCCCATCTGAACTCCCCATGGACAAAGGACACTTTGGGCCCTGGGACCTGAGCAGTGTCCTTTTCTGTTTGCTTCACAGAGGCCTTCCTTTTCTGGCCTGCAGGGTGGGCGGGCTCTGAGCAGCAGGTCATTTTCTGCTGACTCACCCTGCCGGCCCCTCCTTGCTGGCGTCTGCCCCCAGATTCCTAGCAGGAGGGGCCCGCCACCCTGAGCGGTTTCTGTTCTGGGGGCACAGAAAATAGCATTTTACTTGGGGGGATCCAAAAGCCTTCCTAAGAAACAATAGAGGTTTTTTTATGGGGCAAGGTGGGCTGTTTGCCAGGGTAGCCTGCCAAATCATGCCAGTAGAGGAGGCCCTGTTGTCACTGGGCTTTGTGCCATGAATTTGCATCCGTCGAACAGAGCAGGAAGCAAGAGCCCAGAAGGGCCTGGGTTCCGATCTTATTTTTACCGCTTAAGACAGATGTGCCCTTGGTGGAGGTTTAGAGACTGTTTCACTTCCACAGCTGCCACGCTGGGTAATAATAGTTGCTGACCTTTTATGAGCACTTGCTAAGCGCCAGCCTCCCTACTATGCTTTCAAAGCAGCTTCTTAATCAGTCTTTACCAGCTTGTGAACTAGGTTCTCTTCTTATTCCTGTTTAACTCCTGAGGACACTGACTCTCAGAGAGATCAAGTCGGTTGTATGAGGTCACACAGCAGGCCATTTGATGCCAGGGCCCCTTTCTCTCAAGTACACCTGCCAGCAGGCTGCAGGGACTGAAGGATGGGGATGTGTGAGTCTCACACGGTGGGTGTGCAAGTGGGTGTGGCCTCAGTTGGTGTTTTTACTATTATTTATTCCTTTAACACGATGTGATTATCCCTTTGAAGCAAAAGAACAACAGCAAAAACACAATGCAGCAACATCGTTTTCTAGGCTGGCTTTTGTCCTGAACGAGGCGAGGACCAGTCTTGCCTCTTGGCCCCCGCATCATCATGACACAGAGTGTCTATGGGCAGAGACCCCAGGGATGAGGAGACCACACCCAAGCCGCATACTTTACCCTGGTTATATTTGCTTCTGAACGGTACTGGGCTGACCTTGTTTTGAAGCAGAGTGACCTTCAGTCTGCATGTCCTCATTTTGTGGTTTAGGACTGAAGTGTGTAGGTTGTAGAAATTGCACGGATTCCAGACAGGCTGACCACACTTAAAATGCCACCGACAGGTGTGTGACGCCTACTCTTTTAACTCCATGTGGGTCAGATACACATTACTCCTCAGAGCAAGAACTTTCTTAAACCAACTTGGAACTGGGCTATTTTGCTTGCTAGTTCCTGGCCCAATAACACCAGGGTTTGTTTTTTTTTTTTCTTTTCAAGAGTTTTCAAGAGACGTTTGCTCCTCTCCCAGTGTCCTTTCTGGTGCCCAGAAAGAGTCCTGGTTACTGAAGCCGAAAACACATTCTCCCCTTGGTCACCATCAAAATCAAATTACCGAGCAAGCGGGTGCTGACGAGGCCTGTCCCCACGCAAACTTAATTAACAAAATAGGTAAGTGACCCAGTTTCCTGCGGAGTGACATTTCCTGAGGAGTGACACCTTGTGACAGGGACACGGCTTGGCAAGATGTGCTGCTTGGAGCCTGGGATCTGCCTGCCGTTTGGGCTCCTGTCGGAATCACTGTCGAGACCATTAATCTTCAATTTACGGCTGCACCTTCTCCTCGGGGCGTTGGGTTTTCTTGTTCTGTTTTGTTCGGCATGGCATTCAAGATTCCTTCACAGAAATCTGTGTTGGGGCAGCAAAATGCTATGTGAATTATGTCCTCGTGAAGTCACCATCTGGCCAATATTCATCTTGCTTTGCAAAATACCAAGGATATCCTTAGGCACAGATGCTGGGCCAGATCATCACACACCAGCGACCGCAGTCGTAAACCAACAGGCAATCAAGTGTAATTAATGCACCTGGTACCCGCTTCAGAGTTCCCAACCTGCACAAGGCTTGGCTCTTTTTTTTTTTTTTTTTTTTTTTTTTCTGTATGTGGGGCTTGGTTTTGTTTCCTTCCCTTTTAGGGTGGGGAGAGAGGTTTGCAGTTTGAATCAGGTCTCGCATCTTCAGCAGTAATTAAGTCACCGTCACGGGGCTGGTAAAAATGGGAGTGTTTGTGTGTGTTCAAGAAGCTGCATCACATTGCAAACAATACAGCACTGAGCAACTTTCTGTGGCTTGAAGAGGCCATTGTCCTGTGCGCCTGGCATCCATTCTGCTGTTGGCGCTCACTGGCTTTGGGAGGCCGGCCCCAGCCACTGGTCTCCTAGTGGTTTTGTGCCTGATGGAAGAAGGGAGGGATCTCATGCTTGGAAAAACAAACAATAAAACACCAAGCAGCCCCTCGTCTTCCTGTGAGCAGAATTTCACAGCCTCCTTCCTCTCTTGCCATGCTGGGTGCTTTAAAGTGGTGATGGGAAAGGTGGGGAAGCATCCTGCCTCTGTGCAATCGACATTCTGGGAAGCCGTGAACACTGTCTTTGGACAGAGACCAGCGAGGGTTCGCAAGTGGGACACAGAGGGTGGAGGGGAGCGGAAGCTGCAGAATAGCCAACAGTGATGGTGACTGCGGGTGGTGATGGGGTGCGGGGGTCCGAGGGTCCCTGCAGGCTCCTTCCATCGCAACAGCCACGTAGGCTGTGGAGTGTGGGAGTCTGGAGAGCCTTGATCTGGGTTCAGGAACATGCAGGACAGTGAGCTGGGCTCCTTTGCAGCTTCCCTGCACTGCACTTAAGTGCTCTCATGGTGACCTTGCTGTGGGCACCTTATTCTGAAGCACCTTGTCCCATTGCCTGAGCGCCGTCTCTGAAGCCTTCTAATTACCAGCTCTCTTCAAATCAATTCCATTCAACAGATGTGCACTGGATTTCTGCTCCAGAGCCAGGCCCTGAAAGAAGGAGAGGCAGTTAGATAAATGAATCAGATGTCATAGGCTTCTGCGTATAGAAAGCATTTCCTAGTGTCTGAGAAAGGAGGCAATAGTTTGAGCTTCAATCCAGACTCAGGAGCTGAATCATCTTGGGCAAGTTCCTTAAACTCTCCAACCCTCCATTCTGGGGGCTCAGCAGTAAAATGGCAATAATAGTGCAGAGTTGCTCTAAGAATTGAGTGAGATTTTTATCTGTCTATCTATTGATCTCTATATAGTTCACACACATATATACACACACGCGCACTAAGCCCTCAAGGACCTGTTGTTATTTTCCCTGCAATTCAGATGGAGCCTGAAGTGGTAGTAGGTCATCTCTGCCTACAGAAGTCCACAAAGGCTTCATTGAAGAGGAGAGATTGAGCCAGGTGTTTCTTCTTCCAGTAGACCCGAGAGGAAAAGAGCATACCAGGGCGGGGAAATATGTGTACAGAGTCAGGGAGGCAGGAAAGAGCCCAGCGTGTTCCAGGAACAGCAAGTACACCTGGAGCCCTGGTTTCTGGGGTGGCCTGGGGTCAGATGGTGGAGGATAACCCTAGAGAGGCAGTTGGTGGCCAGGTGGACACCCACCGAGGCCCCACCTCTTTCAGATGGTAGCTGCTCCAAGAACACGCCTCCTCCACCTTCTCTGTGTTGTGTGATTTCCCCTCTCATTCTCAATATCACTCAGACTCACCTTTTCCATTCAGCCTTTCCTGCTTCCAGGTTCAGTGCAGCCCCTAGCACCACTTGGGACTGGTCAGACGTCACCTATCACCTGTCTAGGCTCAGCTTGTAAAGTCCTCCAGGATGGAGAACTCATAGAAGGCTCCTCTAGTAACCACATTTCAATAGCACTTTGCAAACAGAGGGAGCTTTGTAAATGCACTTGCTTCACCAGGTAGATTCTTAATTAGCAGATGAGGAGTAGTGATGGGAGAGCAGAACCCAGGTAGAGATGGGACACCTTTTCTTCCAGTGACCTCAAATGTGTCATCAGTCTCTTTGAACCTAGTTTTCTGTATCACCAAGACAAGGGCCACCTGTTCCTGAGGACGTTCTGAGAAGCAGGGAGGAGGCCCAGGGACTTTGGGAGAAGCGAGCAGCCTAAAGGGAGCCTTTGTTTCCCTAACTGTGGCCGGGAAAGAACTTGTCGGGTTCTTATGGGCTTGTTTGCCCGCAGGGCTTGGAGTCTCTGAAGCTGCACCTCTTTCCTCTCCTCTCGGGAACAGAGCCCAAGACAGGGCTCTTTTACCAGCCCTAGTGTGTGGGTGTCACACTTCTTTCCCATTTTTCAGGAGGTGGTATGTGCAGTGCTAACTCCACAGCTTTGGTGGTGACCCTCACAAACCCTGGCAGGAGGGAGCCTGGGCTCAGAGGGATTGACACACACCTATATCTCCCTCCCAGTAAGTGAGAGAGGTGAGACTGAGATAGAAGATTTTCTGACACCAACTCCAGGATCTTTTTACCATCCCACTCGGTAAAAATGCCCACTGGAGCATCTTTGGATGCAAAGTGGCACCAGAAGGAAAAGATATGTAGAATCAAGAGCCCCACGGGAACGGATCATAAACCTTGCAAGTTTCCAACTTGACCAACTGTTAAGGAGGAGACAGAACAGAGAAAAGGGAGAGGAGTGGGGACCCCTTGGTGTGGGTGGGAGAGAACAGCTGGGTGTCAAGTGCAGAACTGGAGGTCTAGCAACAAAGTCTAGACCAGCAGAGAGAGGAAACAGGGGGGCATGGGAGGAGCATATGGGCTGGGTTCGTGGTTGTGAATGATCAGTCATGGCTGAGTCAATGCTGAGGGAGCAGCCACTGAGTAGAGTTTCAAAATCCAAATGGAGCACTGACTTTGCACAAAGCAAAACAGGGTTCCTGACTTCACAAAGAAGATGCTCTTGCTCTCCCTTTAATTATGCTTTCTGTGTCAGGAAGGGTGCCTGGGCATGATCAGTATGATTCCGGAATAAACATCACTGCTGGTCACACCCACACGGGAAGTCTAGATGGAGATACAAGACATGTCTTCACTTCCCCATCGTTTAACCTGTTCTTCTCTGCAGAATCCACCTGGAAGGGCGGCTAGGAGTCTCACCCTCTCTTGGAATCTTTGTTTTCTTCTCCTTCACAGCCTTTTTGTCTTTGCATCCCAGAGGGGCTGCCTAACCTCCCTGCCTGATGACTTTCTGCTGCCTGAAAGCAGTGATGTTGGATCTTCCAAGCTTTAGACCTTTCACAGGAGCATCCACAACACAAAGATATAACTCCCTTGTTTTCCTCTCTCTCATTGTATGACTTCACCATGTTATTATACCTGTGGAATTCTATCTAATACTTGGTTATATTAAAGACCTCTGTTATGGACGAAATGCTTCTGTTCCCCCCAAATTCATATGTTGAAGCCATAACCCACCAACTGGTGGCATTTGGAGATGGGGACTTTGGGAGGTAATTAGCACTAACTGAGGTCATATGGGTGGGCACCGCGATGTACTTAGAGCCATTATAAGAAGAGGAGCTTTTTCTTAGACCAGAGCTTCCTCTCTTTGACATGTGAGGACACAGTAATAAGGTGACTGACTGTAAGCCAAGAAAAGCACTCTCACCAGGAACTGACCCTGCTGACAACTTGACTTCAGACAACCAGCCTCCAGAACTGTGAGAAACAAATATCTATTATTTAAGCCACCCAGTCTATGGTATTTTGTTATAACATCCTAAGATTGTAAGGCAAACTCGTCCCTCTAAAGGTAAGGGAAGAAGGGAAAGAAAGGAGTTTAAAGGTAAGGGTGATCCAGAAATGCTAATTCTTGAGAAAGGTGCCAGACGGGAAGACATCTGACCACCTCTTCCATGAAGCCCTCCTTGGCCTCCCCGGACTGACCGTGACTACGCTTGCCCGCAAGCTCAGGTGCCATGCCTGCAGTGTTGAGTGGCATTGATTTATGTGCCTATGTCCCTCTCAATTGACTCTGAGCTCCTTACGACTGGACCTTGCTTGTTTGTTCTCTCTGCACACAGCTGGCACATACTAGGGCCTCCCTAAGTGCCTGCTGAGTGGAATACATAGTACTAGGAGCTCTAGGTTATGTCTCCCAGGATGTAACACTTTCAGATGTAGGTATCTCAGATCCAGCACAGCATCACAGTTAAAAGTGCTGGCCCTGCATGAGAATGCCTGGGTTGGAACCCACCTGCTCCCACTTAGTTGCTTGACCCCAAGCAAATTGCTGACTCTTGCTAAGCCTTAGTTTCTAAAACTCTTAACACACAGGTAGGAAAGATGCTTACTTCCTAAGGTTGTGGTGCCATCAGCTGAGATTATCCATGAAAATAGTACTGGATCTAGAGTCAATACTCAGTAAACCTCAGCTATTATTATTTTTCGAGGAGTCAGAGGTGAGTGAGACTGCTTTGTGTGATAACCAGGGATACAGAGGAGGCTGGTCTTGAATTGACCTTAGAAGATGGGGGTGGATAGTACCCAGTACTTGGTACGTGATAGCACCTGTTTCTCAGCACAAGTCTTCAAGGAAGGGATTATCATCTCCTTGGTAAAGATGAACAGACCAAGGCTCAGGGAAGTTGTGAAAACCTGCCCAAGATCACACAGCTAATAAATTACAGAGTGGGGGCTTGAAGTCAAGTTTACCTGCCCCCAGCGTAAGACACTATAGGCACAGGCAAAGTTTCAGGAGCAGGAAAGCCCAAGGTCATTCAGACTGGCTACAAGAGAAGGTGCCTGTAAAGGGAGGAGGACAGATGAGGGACAGAAAAGTCAGGTGGTGCCAGGGGAGCTCTCCAATGCCAGGCAGATCTTGTTCCATAAATATTAAAATGCCATTTCAAGGGTGGGAACAGGGAAGAAAGCAGACAAAAGGGGTGGAAAGGGGCCTAGATTGTTGTATAGTCCTTGTCATTTATCATCACAGATCTTAGCAGTGTCATATCCACAGGAGCCGAGGTGATCAAGAGAGGGCTTGGTGCTGGCCAGTCCTTACTGTGTGCTCCAGAAATGCCCGTCCTTTGTCTTGTGTCCACTGCTGCTGTTTGTAGAATTTCCAACTCACATTTCAGCATCTGAATGTTCTGCAAACAGCAGCTGGGCCCAGGTAGGAGGGAGAGGATGCCCACAAGAATACAGTTAAAGAAGCTACCACCTCTTCTGAGGATGCCCTGAGCTCTGAGAGGGCCTCTGTCCTAACAGGCTATGTCCAGGGATTCAAAGCAACTCTCCCAGCATTGCCACTACTCAGGAACAAACCTTGCACAATTGCCTCACTGCCCCCTCCCCCCACCAGAACTTCAGTTCCCTTTTGTAAAACCCAGAGAATAGAGCGCCATCTGCTTGAACCCATCTGCTGTATCGAGCAAGCACAGGTTTGTGAAAAGTGCAAAATCATCATCCAAGCAACAAATTTGCCACCCTGATACTTCCTTCCTCCTGTCTCCACCTTAAAGTCGACTTGATTAAATTTAATAATTACATTCAATCTGAAAAACACATATAGGGCACCAAAATAGGGACTGGACATGCAAAAGTGAATGAGAAAAGTTTGTCCTTAGATATCGCTCTCGTTAATAGAGGAATTCCAGACCTGAGCAAATATGGCGGTGGGCAGCCTGGCTGTCATCGGTTGTCTGAGATTCTTCCCACATTGCACCCATTACTTGGGATGCCACCACGTGAGCATTTTCTATATGCAAGGCACTGGCTAATTTCCTTAACTTTGTTATTTTATTTAATCTTTAAAACAATCTTGTCTCAGAGCTTCTAAAACCAAAGCTCATCAAAAGATCACCCAGCTATGAAGTGGCACAGTCAGAATTCTAACCATGAACACAGACCCAGAAACCTTTTTTCTGCCAGTCAGTTTTACAATGAGCAAGTTCTCCTCCTCGCACACCTACTTCCCACTCCCCTTCCACATGGCTGCATTATTTCAGGCCCCCATCATTTTTCACAGAGGTGATTTAAATAACCAGTACCCTGGTATCCCTTGCTAATTTCCAATCCATCTCCCCATGGCTACTAGAGTGAGCCTTCTCAGTAGATATAATCATGTCACTAGTGTTCAAAATTCTAAATTTCTTTCTTTGTCTCCAATGTCTAAATTCTTTGACATGTCATGCAAAGCCCTTTCTGATCTTAGTTTTACAAACCCCTTTCAGTGCCCTCTGAATACTCAAGTCAAGCAAACAGGACCATGAGTATGACCCCACCCATCAACGCTTCTCTGAGTCTCTATGATGGAATTCCATTCTCCCCTCATCTATCTAGCAAAACCCTACTCTTGACTAAAAATTGAGAGTTTCCTCTTATAGGAAACCTCTCTGAGCCATCACAGGCCCCGTTAACCAACCCACCCCTGTACTACCTACTGTAATAGTTACTTCTATTATGAGGAAGTTGATCTAATGAACAGTGACAGCAGGATGCCCCTGACATGAGATGGGACAAGGGAAGGAGCATTTATCTATGGTTGGTCCTGGTCTTGAGGAAGGAAGGAGCATTTATCTATGGTTGGTCCTGGTCTTGAGGAATACATCATGGAAGAGGTGGGATTTCAATGGATTTCAAAGAAAGAATTGGATGCACTGAAGTCACTGTGCTCTGAATTCCCAGCTGTCACCACGGAGAATGTCAATATTGAAGGCTGTCAAGTAGGAAGAAGACAAAGTCCCTTAAACAAACTCTGGGTGGAAGGATGGTGGTGTCTTTTGTTCTCCAGGTTTGGCTGCTGGCTGGTGGCTCATCTGGCAATGAGCCAGGTGTCCCTCAGCACGTTGACATTTTAAGAGATCTGGCAGCAGCGGCAAGTGTGGGTGAATTTTACACTTACTAAGGCTCTTTCCCTCCAGAAAGATCAAGTTCCAGCCATCAGGGAGGGGGCTGTGGACATTATCACTTTACTGACTAAGGGCATCGCTTGTTGCCTAGGAAAACAAATACTGACCTTCTCACTTTGCCTCCAGCAGCCCTGGGACTCTCACTGAACAGCATTACCTGGGGTGTTTTTCTTTGGTCAACCAGAAACATGTTCCTTGACCCCTGACTTGGCCAGTCAGAGGCAAAGAGAAAAAAGAAGCAACCATCATCATCCCCTTGCTCTGTATCTTCTAGGAGCCTCTGTAAGATTACAGAACCATTTGCTGTTTGGTCCTCTCTAACTTTAAGCCTACCAAATAATTCCTCATTCCCAGGAAGACAGTTCTCTGCTTCCACAATTCTTCTTTTAATCTTACGGCAACCTGTCTTTTCCCCCCTACTTTTAAAATTTCCACTGTGTACCTCTTACTACAATCCCTCAATCTTAGTCCAAGTAAGCACTGATTTTGTAGGGTTTCAGGAATTTTGAATATGTATAGACTGTAATTGTATCTCCTGCCCCTAAGCACATCTTTTTAAGGCTTAGGTTTTTGTTAAGATCAACTCTTCTAGTCTCTCTTTTACAGTCAGTGCTTCTGCCCCTTTTAGAACATGGGTCTTGCTAGAAGCGTTATTAATTCCCTGCCACTGAGGGTGGATTAGGCCATCTGTCATGGATCCTCACCTGATAATGATAATGTTAACAACAGCTACCACTGACCATGGGCTTGGTACTGGCCAGACGCTGGATACGGCTCCTGTCCTGAATTCATGATTTCATTCATTGCTACAATGAGTCTGAACTCAGTATCACTATTGTGCCCACTGTACAGGTGTGAGTACGAGGCTCAGAGGGGCTACATGACATGTGGACGGTCAGACAGTTAGTGAATGTCAGAATCTATCAGCCTCCGAAGCCAAAGGTCAGTGTCCCACACGATCTTGTATCTTGAACTTTTGTTGACGGCTGTTTTTATTTCTCCTTCTTAAGAAAATTACAATAAATAAAGACAGAAGATAAGATCTGAGAGACAAAAATATTGGACACCCTGAAATTGTCCTCTCCCCTTCTTTAGAGCCTCCCAGCAGGAGTGAAATTCAATTTCCTTAGCTAAATCCATTTGAATTCATTTTCAGGAGTTAAAATTGGACGAGCGGCTGTAACAACGCACTCCAGTGAGATCCGGGACTGCAGCCGCCTGCATGCCTGCCATGGTCTTATTTTGTTCCTCTCCGGTTTGCCTGGTGTGATTTGTCCTTTAGAAACCAGCCTCATCTGGGAATAGTGGGCATTTGTTAATTACCTTTACAGAGCCAGCAGATGGTGCAGAAAACACTGTATTGTCTGTGGACCCAAGCCAAAAAGGAGAGAGAGAGAGAGAGAGGCATCTGTTTATTTGTTTAATTTCTTCCTAAGGAAATGGTGGGTATAAAAATAAAACTGGCCATCACTAGGCATTTCAACATGAGGAACACTTTTGCTGTCGCATACAATGGTTTAAAATAAAATGCTCTTTTAGTCCCCAAAGACTTGACAATTCAAAGAAGCATCTGAAACCAGGAACTGGCCGTGTTGGACTCATTGAGGACCCATTAGCTAGTCTTAGATGCTGGCCACACTTACCTGTCGAGGGAAACAAAACTGCCCCATCTCAGGCCTGATCTTTAGGAAGAGGACCACCCAGCAAAGTGGATCCCACATGAAGTCTCTCACTATGTGCTCCCACCCACTTCTCGACTAGCCAGAGTCCAGGTCCACCCACTTCTCGACTACCCAAAGGCCAGGTGAGTTTCATATTAACAGAGGATAACGGCCACTCTTCCTACACATTTGACGGTAGTTCAGAGTATAAATCTGCACTGCTGTCCATAGAATCAGAGAATAGTCCAGATGGAAGGGCCCTTAAAACAACCCCAGTTGAACCCCCTCCTTTCAGAGATTAGGACACTGAGACTCAGAGCAGGAAAGGGCTTTATTCCAAGTCACCAAGCTTATTTAGTGGCAGAGCCAGAATCAGAAGTGAGGTACCCACGTCTCTCAGCTTGGTGCCCTCCTCCCCCAAACTCCACCAGGTGAGGAGAAGAGGGGAAAGGATAGTCTGAGATGACTACGTGGGCTACATGAGCAAAGTCTAAGAAACTGCCTGCTTTATATATAGTAGTGTGTATATAAAATAGATAACTAATAAGGATCTACTGTACAGCTTAATAGTGAGAGTACTGTACTGGAACTCTACTCAATACTCTATAATGACCTATGTAGGAAAAGAACCTAAAAAAGAGTGGACATGTGTATATGTATAAGTGATTCACTTTGCTGTGCAACAAAAACTAACACAACATTGTAAATCAACTATACTCCAATAAAAAGAAAGAAAGAAAGAAAGGAAGGAAGGAAGGAAGGAAGGAAGGAGGAAGGAAGGAAGGAAGGAAAGAAAGGAAGGAAGGAAGGAAGGAAGGAAGGAAGGAAGGAAGAAAGAAAGAAAGAAAGAAAGAAAGAAAGAAAGAAAGAAAGAAAGAAAGAAAGAAAGAAAGGAAGAAACTGCTGGCTGTAGAAGGGCCCTAATGGTCACACACATGGAAGAAGGCAGACACGTGACTATGAGAAACTTGAAATGGTGTAGAATGACAAGGGTACTGAGTGTGGGAAATAGGTCAAGAAAGGTTGTTTGGGGCCCGACTGTGAAGGGGTCTTGTCATAAAGATGTGGCACCAACAGATGTAAGCAGGGATAGCCATGGTTGGGCCTGTGGCCAATATGGTGATAATATGAGGACAGCCTGATGGGGGACAAGATTGGGGCAGGGGTGTTACTGGGAGAAAAACAAAAAGGGCCTGACTCAGGGCAGTGGCGTTGGAGATGAAGAGGTTTTTATCTCCCCTCACTCCACAGGAACTTCTCTGCTCAAGGTCACCAATGACCTTGAGCTTGCCAAATCCAGTGGTCATTTCTTTGGCCTGACCTTTCTCAGCACAGTTAATCACTACCTTCTTCAGATGCTTTCTTTTCTTAGGTTCCAGGACACTATACTCTACTGATTTTCCTCCTTCCTTAGGGGCCAGTCTTGGCCCAGCTTCATCTGCTGTGTCTCTAAAGGTGATGACCACAGGGCTGCCTCCTGGGCTTCTTCCTCTTCATCCTGACTCTTCCAGAGGCTTTAAACATGATCTTTGAACCAACGGCTTCAAATTTTATTTCTCTAGCACTGATCTTTGCCTTCATATACATGCATATATCCAACAGATTACTACTGAAAAACCAAATGGATCTCTGGAGCACAGAGTTAGATAAATGAAAATCCTCTATTCATGACACACACTGTCACAGTCAATTCATACAATGAACACCCATAAGCCCACAGGGCAACTCCAGAGCTAGATCTTTTTATACTTACTCATGTGCTTTTTACCTGTTTATTCCCTTGTCCTTCGCGCTCTGAAGTAACCATTGTTCTATATTTGTCATTTCCTTGTTTTTCTTTTTTTAAACACAGTTTTGTCACATATATTTGTATGCCTTAAAAAGATATCTTTTTTTTCAGTGGCTACTGAATTGTATTGAAAAGGTGTCATGCCGTGTGTGGTTATATTTCTAAGATCCATCCATCTGGTTCCATGTAGCCTCAACCAATCATTTCCACTGCTATATAATATTCCATTGTCTAAATATACCACCATGTATGTATCCATTTTCCTGTAAATAGGCATTTGGATTGTCTCTAGATTGCAATCAAATCAGCATCATTAAGAGCATCTTGTCACATCTGCTGACACACATATGTAAGAGATTCATTTAAGGGTGTACCTAGGATTGAATGGCTCCTTCACTTGAGATATGAACGTTCAATGTTACATCATGATGCCAAACTGTTTTACACAATGATTATACTAGCTCACATTCCCACTAGCACTGTGTATGCATCCTTACTGCTCCACATTGACACTTGGTTTTATTAGACTTTTAAATTTTTGTCAATTATATGAATATAAAATCACATCTCGTTAAGATCTTGATCTGCATTTCCCTGATTACCCATGAGGTTGAGCAGCTCTTCACAAGTTTATTACATATTTTTTTTTTTTTAGTACTATGTCTTTCCATGTTTTTTGCTTATTTTTTCTATTGGTTTGTTCATCATTGCATTGTAAGAATTTTTTATATGTTTTGATATTTTGTGTCTTTTTATACTAATCCTTTGTCTGGTATATCTAGTATATATATTCCACTTTATAATTTGACTTTTCATTTTCTTTAATGTGTCTTTCTTTGATCAACACAATTTCTTAATTATAACATTCTTAAATTTGTCAGTGTCTTATACTTAGTGCTTTTTTTTTTTTTTTTTTTTTTTTTTGCAGTACGCGGGCCTCTCACTGTTGCAGCCTCTCCCGTTGCGGAGCACAGGCTCCAGACGCGCAGGCTCAGCGGCCAAGGCTCATGGGCCTAGCTGCTCTACGGCATGTGGGATCTTCCCAGACCAGAGCACGAACCGGTGTCCCCTGAATCGGCAGGCGGACTCTCAACCACTGCGCCACCAGGGAAGCCTACTTAGTGCTTTTTTAGCTTTAATTTTTTCCCTGTCCTAAAGTGAGAAAGATATTCTTCACTATATTACATAAGAGTTTGAAAGTTTAATTCATCTGAAATTCATTTTTGGTATGGTGTCAGGTAGTGATCCAATTTCACCTTTTTCCTCCCACTATGAGTGACCATTTTACCAGCACCCTTTGATAAGCACCATCTCATCTCCCCACTGATCTGTCGTACAATTCCCATCCATATATTCTATTCTATATATATGTGTGCCTTAGTTTCTCGGATCTCTATTCTATTCCAACAGGATGAATAAATTTTATTGTTTTGTCCACAACATTCCTTTCCTTTCATCCTGGTAATAGATTCTTTCATTCCTTTTTAGAGACTGCCCCTTCCTTACCTACTGGCCTTCCCAAAGATGTGGACATATGACCCAGGTTGGACAGCTAGAAGTCTCCATCTTCTGAACAAGGTGATTAGTTTAAAATTGGTCACCTGATTAATTAAGAAGCCAAGATAACAGAAAGCACAGAAGATGAATGAGAACAGAGGTAACTGCTTGATGATAGCTTTGAGCACCTGGATCCAGTGATGCCTGAAGCAAGTGACCCTTTGCACTTTCCAATTACATAAGCCAGTGGATGCTCCTTGTTGTTAAGTATGATTAAGGATGGTTTTATCTCTTGCAGTTAACACACATAGATGGCTACAGCAGCATCTACTTGCAGATGAATCAAGAGAATACCTATGGGCAGACTTAATATTTTCCTCAATCTATCTCCCTCTGCTCCCACCCAAAGACAAATAGGAGATAGATCAAGTTCTCAAAACTCTGAGGAACAGGTGTTTTTGAGTCCTTTTTAAAATATAGAACACATTATTTAGGTAAATTCAATGCTGAAATCTCATATAGAGAACACATAAAAGTGGCATTGCTGTGGTTGAAGAAGGGCTGAGGACCCACACAAGCCTCCCATGCTGGCCCAAGAGCAGTTTCCCCTTCCATAGTATATGAATGCTACGATCTTAGCCTGGAGAATTTCCTTAGCAGATCTTACTAGACCATTAAGAAGCCAAGAAAAGGATTTTGATTTTAGAGTGGGTGACTTTAGGCTGTTCATTCTGGAAATAACAGATAACAGGGCAGTTATCTTTGGAGACCATTCTTAATCCATGACAGTAAAAGATGTCATCAGCATGGGGGGAATGCTGACTTTTCTGTTCTCTTGAGCAGAGGGAGAGGAAGCAGAGAGGCTTTTTGCTAGATTGAGAGTAATAGCAGAGCTGGGGAACCTAGGAATAGCTGCATCGGGTTTCATTGTCCCTTCACTCTGCCTCCACATTCATGACTTTCTCTCCTCCTGCCTCCATGGCCTCAGCAGTCTCCTAGCATGAGGGTGCAAATCAGCCAGTCTTTGCAGTTCTGTTTGAAGTCAGATCTTCCCAGGGGAATCCACTTATCATCTGGGATCTCTCTACCCCTTGAAATCTTGGTAACTTGATTCAAATCCCATAATTCCACGGTCAGTGGGATTCCAAAATCCTCCACGACATTTATTTATCTTTGAAGCACTTAAACTGTGCCAGGCTCCTCTGCCTTGGGAAAAATATGGAAGGCTTATGGGAAAATCTGAAGGTGAAACAAACCTGAGAGGGAATGACAATAGGATAAATGATAGAATCAAAATTCAACATGACCTTGAGAGATAAAAGCCAAGGTGATGTCAATATTATGAGATTGGACAGGGAGAAAGGCAAGATTCTCCATTTCAAGTTTTTTTATTTTTATTTAAAGATAGAATGGATGAATGTATATATATATATATATATATATATATATATATATATGCTTAAAAATAAGAAACAGAAATCTCCTTGGATGGAGGAAGACAGTATTGATTATGATCCAGCCCCTCCCTAGTGGGGGGTTACCACACGGTCAAACCCACAGGGGGCTCCCCCAATCCAGGGCACAGGCTTGGCAAAAGGAAAGTATTTTGGCTCAAAATACTCAATTGGAAATAAAGCATTTAGGAGACCCAAGACCTAGTTTAGATTATGCTTTTCCACCATCCACAGGTAAGAGTCAAAATACCCTAGCACAGCATATGAGCCTCTATGTCTTCTTTCTATTTACTTTCCATTATTAACTCCATGATTGCTTCTCATGTGGATAAACCAAGCTTGCAACAAAACAACTATTTAGAAAGCTAACAAAATAGGCAATAATAGCTCTAGGAGTGTAATTTCCAGATCAAAGGAAGTGATAGGCCTGCATTACTTTGCATTGATTAAACCTTATCTGGAGTTTGTTCTGTGTCCAACTCTAGGCCTTATGTTTTCTAAAAGCACAATGACAGATGGGGAAACAATCCAGCATGAGCAGCTCACCAACAGATGCAAAAGTGCACCTTGTGAGACCTGGTTACATTTTGCTCAGAGAAATCTTTAAGCTCCCTTGATTGCTATTTTCAAACGTTTGTAAGGAAAATGTAGGTGATGGAGCAGCAGACTTATTTCAGAAGAAATAAGTGGCCAGTGGGTGAATCTTGCAGGAAGTTGGACTTAGCACTGCATAAGCACTAACCTTCAAAGGAATTGACTGTTGGGAACTACGGCAAGCTTTCTTTACCTGGGAGTGTGCATCTACAGAGACGTACTCAGTGCCCGAGAGGTGACCCTATGCATGGAAGAGTTTAACTTATTTGAAATGTAGCCCTCTCTTAATGACTTTCAGCAGGTTCCAGGATTTCTTAGAGGTCCAGAAGTGTTGAAAATAACTGGAGTTGTCAAGAATAGAAATAGGGGGGGACCTTGAAGATGGCGGAAGAGTAAGACGCGGAGATCGCCTTCCTCCCCACGGATACACCAGAAATACATCCACACGTGGAACAACTCCTACAGAACTCCTACTGAAGGCTGGCAGAAGACCTCAGACCTCCCAAAAGGCAAGAAACTCCCCACGTACCTGGGTAGGGCAAAAGAAAAAAAGAAAAAACAGAGACAAAAGAATAAGGACGGCACCTGCACCAGTGGGAGGGAGCTGTGAAGGAGGAAAAGTTTCCACACACTAGGAAGCCCCTCCGCGGGCGGAGACTGCGGGAGGCAGAGGGGGGAGTTTTGGGACCGCGGAGTAGTGCACAGCGACGGGTGCGGAGGGCAAAGCGGGGAGATTCCTGCACAGACGATCGGTGCCGACCAGCACTCACCAACCCGAGAGGCTTGTCTGCTCACCCGCCGGGGCGGGCGGGGCTGCGAGCTGAGGCTTGGGTTTTGGTTTTGGACGGAGCTCAGGGAGAGGACTGGGGTTGGCGGCTTGAACATAGCCTGAAGGGGTTAGTGCACCACGACTAGCCGGGAGGGAGTTCGGGGAAAAGCCTGCACCTGCCGAAGAGGCAAGAGACTTTTTCTTCCCTCTTTGTTTCCTGGTGCGCGAGGAGAGGGGTTTAAGAGCGCTGCTTAAAGGATCTCCAGAGAAGGGCGCGAGCCGCGGCTAAAAGTGCGAACCCCAGAGACGGGCGCGAGTCGCGGCTAAAAGCGCGAACCCCAGAGACGGGCGCGAGCCGCGGCTGAAAGCGCAAACCCCAGAGACGGGCGCGAGCCGCGGCTAAAACCGCGGACCCCAGAGACGGGCGGGAGACGCTAAGGCTGCTGCTGCCGCCACCAAGGGGCCTGTGTGCGAGCACAGGTCACTCTCCACACCCCTCTTCCGCGGAGCCTGTGCAGCCCGCCACTGCCAGGTTCCCGGGATCCAGGGACAACTTCCCCGGGACAACGCACGGCGGGCCTCAGGCTGGTGCAACATCACGCCGGCCTCTGCCGCAACGTCACGCTGCCTCTGCCGCCGCAGGCCCGCCCCGCACGCAGTGCCCCTCCTTCCCCCATCCCCCAACCCCCGGCCTGAGTGAGCCGGAGGCCCCGAATCAGCGGCTACTTTAACCCCGTCCTGTCTGAGCGAAAAAACAGACGCCCTCCAGCGACCTACACGCAGAGGCAGGGCCAAATCCAAAGCTGAGCTCCTGTGAGCTGTGAGAACAAAGAAGAGAAAGGGAAATCTCTCCCAGCAGCCACAGAAGCAGCGGATTAAAGCTCCACAATCAACTTGATATACCCTGCATCTGTGGAATACCTGAATAGACAAGGAATGATCCCAAATTGAAAAGGTGGACTTTAGGAGCGAGATCCATGATTTTTTTCCCTTTTCCTCTTTTTGTGAATGTGTACGTGTATGCTTCTGTGTGAGATCTTGTCTGTATACTCTTGCTTCCACCATTTGTCCCAGGGCTCTATCCGTCCATGATTTTTTTTTAAAAATTCTTTTTCTTAATAATTAAGTTTAATTGTAATAACTTTATTATACTTTACCTTCGTTCTTTCTTTCTTTCCTTCCTTTCTTCCCTCCTTTAGACAACGAATCACCCCAAATTGAGGAGGTGGTCTCAGGGAGCAGGATTTATGATTTTTCCCCCTTTACATCTTTTTGTGAAGGTGTATGTGTATGCTTCTGTGTAAGATTTTCTCTGTATAGCTTTGCTTCCAACATTTGTCCTAAGGTTCTATCCGTCCCTTTTTTTTTTCTAAATATTTTTTAATTCAATAACTATATTATACTTTATTTTATTTTTACTGTATCATCTTTCTTTCTGTCTTTTTTCCTTCTTTCCCTCCTTCCTTCCTTCCTCCCTCCCTCCCTCCCTCCCTCCTTTCTTTCCTTCTCTGCTTCTTTCTTCCTTCCTTCCTTTCCTCCTTTCCTTCTTTCTTTACTCATACTTCTACTAATTCTCCCTAATTTTTCTCCCTTTTATTCTGAGCTGTGTGGATGAAAGGCTCTTGGTGCTCCAGCCAGGAGTCAGGGCTCTGCCTCTGAGGTAGGAGAGCCAACTTCAGGACACTGGTCAACAAGAGACCTCCCAGCTCCACATAATATTAAACGGTGGAAATCTCCCAGAGACCTCCATCTTAACACCAGCACCCAGCTTCACTCAACGACCAGCAAGCCACAGTGCTGGACAACCTATGCCAAACAACTAGCAAAACAGGAACACAACCCCACCCATTAGCAGAGAGGCTGCCTAAAATCATAATAAGGCCACAGACACCCCAAAACACACCACCAGACGTGAACCTGCCCACTAGAGAGACAAGATCCAGCCTCATCCAGCACAACACAGGCACTAGTCCCCTCCACCAGGAAGCCTACACAACCCACTGAAACAACCTTAGCCACTGGAGACAGACATCAAAAACAACGGGAACTACGAACGTGCAGCCTGCAAAAAGGAGACCCCAAACACAGTAAGATAAGCAAAATGAGAAGACAGAAAAACACACAACAGATGAAGGAGCAAGATAAAAACCCACCAGACCTAACAAATGAAGAGGAAATAGGCAATCTACCTGAAAAAGAATTCAGAATAATGATAGTAAGGATGATCCGAAATCTTGGAAGTAGAATGGACAAAATGCAAGAAACAGTTAACAAAGACCTACAAGAACTAAAGATGAAACAAGCAACGATGAACAATGCAATAAATGAAATTAAAACCACTCTAGATAGGATCAATAGCAGAATAACTGAGGCAAAAGAACGGATAAGTGACCTGGAAGATAAAGTAGTGGAAATAACTACTGCAGAGCAGAATAAAGAAAAAAGAATGAAAAGAACTGAGGACAGTCTCAGAGACCTCTGGGACAACATGAAACGCACCAACATTCGAATTATAGGGGTTCCAGAAGAAGAAGAAAGAAAGAAAGGGACTGAGAAAATATTTGAAGAGATTATAGTTGAAAACTTCCCTAATATGGGAAAGGAAATAGTTAATCAAGTCCAGGAAGCACAGAGAGTCCCATACAGGATAAATACAAGGAGAAACACGCCAAGACACATATTAATCAAACTATCAAAAATTAAATACAAAGAAAGCATATTAAAAGCAGCAAGGGAAAAACAACAAATAACACACAAGGGAATCCCCATAAGGTTAACAGCTGATCTCTCAGCAGAAACCCTGCAAGCCAGAAGGGAGTGGCAGGACATACTGAAAGTGAAGGAGAAAAGCCTGCAACCAAGACTACTCTACCCAGCAAGGATCTCATTCACATTTGATGGAGAAATTAAAACCTTTACAGACAAGCAAAAGCTGAGAGAGTTTAGCGCACCACCAAACCAGCTTTACAACAAATGCTAAAGGAACTTCTCTAGACACGAAACACAAGAGAAGGAAACGACCTATAGTAGCGAACCCAAAACAATATATAAAATGGGAATAGGAACATACATATCGATAATTACCTTAAATGTAAATGGACTAAATGCTCCCACCAAAAGACACAGATTGGCTGAATGGATACAAAAACAAGACCCTTATATATGCTGTCTACAAGAGACCCACTTCAGACCTAGAGACACATACAGACTGAAAGTAAGGGGATGGAAAAAGATATTCCATGCAAATGGAAACCAAAAGAAAGCTGGAGTAGCAATTCTCATATCAGACAAAATAGACTTTAAAATAAGGACTATTAAAAGGGACAAAGAAGGACACTACATAATGATCAAGGGATCGATCCAAGAAGAAGATATAACAATTGTAAATATTTATGCCCCCAACATAGGAGCACCTCAATACATAAGGCAAATACTAACAACCATGAAAGGAGAGATCAACAGTAACACATTCATAGTAGGGGACTTTAACACCCCACTTTCACCCATGGACAGATCATCCAAAATGAAAATAAATAAGGAAACACAAGCTTTAAATGATACATTAAACAAGATGGACTTAATTGATATTTATAGGACACTTCATCCAAAAACAACAGAATACACATTTTTCTCAAGTGCTCATGGAACATTCTCCAGGATAGATCATATCTTGGGTCACAAATCAAGCCTTGGTAAATTTAAGAAAACTGAAATTGTATCAAGTATCTTTTCCGACCACAACGCCATGAGACTAGATATCAATTACAGGAAAAATCTTTAAAAAATACAAACACATGGAGGCTAAACAATACACTACTTAATAATGAAGTGATCACTGAAGAAATCAAAGAGGAAATAAAAAAATACCTAGAAACAAATGACAATGGAGACACAACGACCCAAAACCTATGGGATGCAGCAAAAGCAGTTCTAAGGGGGAAGTTTATAGCAATACAAGCCCACCTTAAGAAGCAGGAAACATCTCGAATAAACAACCTAACCTTGCACCTCAAGCAATTAGAGAAAGAAGAACAAAAAAACCCCAAAGCTAGCAGAAGGAAAGAAATCATAAAAATCAGATCAGAAATAAATGAAAAAGAAATGAAGGAAACAATAGCAAAGATCAATAAAACTAAAAGCTGGTTCTTTGAGAAGATAAACAAAATAGATAAACCACTAGCCAGACTCATCAAGAAAAAAAGGGAGAAGACTCAAATCAATAGAATTAGAAATGAAAAAGGAGAAGTAACAACTGACACTGCAGAAATAAAAAAAATCATGAGAGATTACTACAAGCAACTCTATGCCAATAAAATGGACAATCTGGAAGAAATGGACAAATTCTTAGAAATGCACAACCTGCCAAGACTGAATCAGGAAGAAATAGAAAATATGAACAGACCAATCACAAGCACTGAAATTGAAACTGTGATTAAAAACCTTCCAACAAACAAAAGCCCAGGACCAGATGGCTTCACAGGTGAATTCTATCAAACGTTTAGAGAAGAGCTAACACCTATCCTTCTCAAACTCTTCCAAAATATAGCAGAGGGAGGAACACTCCCAAATTCCTTCTACGAAGCCACCATCACCTTGATACCAAAACCAGACAAGGATGTCACAAAGAAAGAAAACTACAGGCCAATATCACTGATGAACATAGATGCAAAAATCCTCAACAAAATACTAGCAAACAGAATCCAACAGCACATTAAAAGGATCATACACCATGATCAAGTGGGGTTTATTCCAGGAATGCAAGGATTCTTCAATATACGCAAATCTATCAATGTGATAAACCATATTAACAAACTGAAAGAGAAAAACCATATGATCATCTCAATAGATGCAGAGAAAGCTTTCGACAAAATTCAACACCCATTTATGATAAAAACCCTGCAGAAAGTAGGCATAGAGGGAACTTTCCTCAACATAATAAAGGCCATATATGACAAGCCCACAGCAAACATCATCCTCAATGGTGAAAAACTGAAAGCATTTCCACTAAGATCAGGAACAAGACAAGGTTGCCCACTCTCACCACTCTTATTCAACATAGTTTTGGAAGTTTTAGCCACAGCAATCAGAGAAGAAAAGGAAATAAAAGGAATCCAAATCGGACAAGAAGAAGTAAAGCTGTCACTGTTTGCAGATGACATGATACTATACATAGAGAATCCTAAAGATGCTACCAGAAAACTACTAGAGCTAATCAATGAATTTGTTAAAGTAGCAGGATACAAAATTAATGCACAGAAATCTCTGGCATTCCTATATACTAATGATGAAAAATCTGAAAGTGAAATCAAGAAAACACTCCCATTTACCATTGCAACAAAAAGAATAAAATATCTAGGAATAAACCTACCTAAGGATACGAAAGACCTGTATGCAGAAAATTATAAGACACTGATGAAAGAAATTAAAGATGATACAAATAGATGGAGAGATATACCATGTTCTTGGATGGGAAGAATCAACATTGTGAAAATGACTCTACTACCCAAAGCAATCTACAGATTCAATGCAATCCCTATCAAACTACCACTGGCATTTTTCACAGAACTAGAACAAAAAATTTCGCAATTTGTATGGAAACACAAAAGACCCCGAATAGCCAAAGCAATCTTGAGAACGAAAAAAGGAGCTGGAGGAATAAGGCTCCCTGACTTCAGACTATATTACAAAGCAACAGTAATCAAGACAGTATGGTACTGGCACAAAAACAGAAAGATAGATCAGTGGAACAGGATAGAAAGCCCAGAGATAAACCCACGCACATATGGACACCTTATCTTTGATAAAGGAGGCAGGAATGTACAGTGGAGAAAGGACAGCCTCTTCAATAAATGGTGCTGGGAAAACTGGACAGGTACATGTAAAAGTATGAGATTAGATCACTCCCTAACACCATACACAAAAATAAGCTCAAAATGGATTAAAGACCTAAATGTAAGGCCAGAAACTATCAAACTCTTAGAAGAAAACATAGGAAGAACACTCTATGACATAAATCACAGCAAGATCCTTTCTGACCCACCTCCTAGAGTAATGGAAATAAAAACAAAAATAAACAAATGGGACCTAATGAAACTTCAAAGCTTTTGCACAGCAAAGGAAACCATAACCAAGACCAAAAGACAACCCTCAGAATGGGAGAAAACATTTGCAAATGAAGCAACTGACAAAGGATTAATCTCCAAAATTTACAAGCAGCTCATGCAGCTCAATAACAAAAAAACAAACAACCCCATCCAAAAATGGGCCGAAGACCTAAATAGACATTTCTCCAAAGAAGATATACAGAATGCCAACAAACACATGAAAGAATGCTCAACATCATTAATCATTAGAGAAATGCAAATCAAAACTACAATGAGATATCATCTCACACCAGTCAGAATGGCCATCATTAAAAAATCTAGAAACAATAAATGCTGGAGAGGGTGTGGAGAAAAGGGGACACTCTTGCACTGCTGGTGGGAATGTGAATTGGTTCAGCCACTGTGGAGAACAGTATGGAGGTTCCTTAAAAAACTACAAATAGAATTACCATATGACTCAGCAATCCCACTACTTGGCATATACCCTGAGAAAACCAAAATTCAAAAAGAGTCATGTACCAAAATGTTCATTGCAGCTCTATTTACAATAGCCAGGACATGGAAACAACCTAAGCGCCCATCATCGGATGAATGGGTAAAGAAGATGTGGCACATATACACAATGGAATATTACTCAGCCTTAAAAAGAAATGAAATTGAGCTATTTGTAATGAGATGGATAGACCTAGAGTCTGTCATACAGAGTGAAGTAAGTCAGAAAGAAAAAGACAAATACCGTATGCTAACACATATATATGGAATTTAAGGGAAAAATTGTCATGAAGAACCTAGGGGTAAGATAGGAATAAAGACGCAGACCTACTGGAGAACGGACTTGAGGATATGGGGAGGGGGAAGGGTGAGTTTTGACAGGGCGAGAGAGAGTCATGGACATATACACACTAACGAACGTAGTAAGGTAGATAGCTGGGGGGAAGCAGCCGCAAGGCACAGGGATATTAGCTCCGTGCTTTGTGACAGCCTGGAAGGGTGGGATGGGGAGAGTGGGAGGGAGGGAGACGCAAGAGGGAAGACATATGGGAACATATGTATATGTATAGCTGATTCACTTTGTTATAAAGCAGAAACTAACACACCATTGTAAAGCAATTATACCCCAATAAAGATGTTTAAAAAAAAAAAAAAAAGAATAGAAATAAGAGAGAGGAGGATATGAGGAAGATGGGATTAGCATTAGAGAAACTCTGAAATCTGTTAAATGGTCTTTCTTGACCAGTGATATACTCTCCCCGTCCTCCATGCTATTGTCTTGTAGCACTTTCAAAATACTCCTTAATTAAAGGGTTGGTAATAATTCATACTAACAAGTAAGTGACTTAGAGAAATCCACAGTCTTTTCTGCCTAGAGCCATTGCTTACCAGTAAATGATAAAAGCTAACTAATAGACTATAAAGTCAAGTTATTAGCCATTTGCAGGGGAGAGATGAAGTGTTACGTTTGGGGGTACATATACTAAAGGTTGATGACAAATAATAGAAATGGTCTCTAACTAACTTCAGCACAAAATGAATCCATTTGAAGAACACTGGGGAAGCTCACCGAAATGAGGATCATCAACCATGCCTCAGGAAAGACATGAACCAGGGAAGCCCTGGGGACTGGGAAGTAAGAACAGGTGAACCTTCTCTACTATGGCTGCTGCCAGGAAACTCAGCTCTAACTGCTGTCCTTTGCCACCATATCTGTGTATGTCAACTTAATATTCAAATTCCCAAAAGACAGAAGATGATGGTGGATCTTGGGTCCTGTGACTACCTTGGGGGCTAGAAGAGAAGAGTATGATGCCAGGTGCTGGTAGAAGCGTGAAGGTAAGACAACCAGATGTAGGAAAAGTCATAAAAGAGGGACAGAAATTCTTCCCAGCAACCTGAGATCACATCACACAAGTGAAGTTTTGAGAGTTGCCTCATGTCACCAACAAGTCCAATCCCATCACCATTATGCTCAGAGCCCTTGAGTGCCTCCCAGGTTCCAACAGGTGAAGCCCAAATTCCATAGCAGGTATCCATGACCCATGCGCTCTTGCCCTTGACCACTTCACTGGCCAAATGACCATTGAGTGGCCCTTCTGATTGACAGCCAGCCACAGTGCACCAATGAGCATTCCTAGTCCTAGCGCCCCTCTCCATGCCGCATCCTTCTGACTCTTGACGGCTTTGAGAGTACCTATTTGCCTTCACAGATGACGGGACAAGGTAACTGGCCACATCCACAAAGTACCTGCTCTGTTTGGTATTTTCACTGACTCTGGTTTTATTTTTGAGGTTTTACAGTATTATGGAATGTATTTCCCATGAGCCAGCTCATATCTTTGATGGTATGAGGCAGGATGTAAACAGGTAGGGCCCTTTGGAGCATCAGAGCTGGGTCAGAAGTCAGGGCGATCTCCCTCTCCTTCCCTCCACTTCCAGGTTAGAGTAAATGCAGCTTCAAGTTACCTGCCACATAGTAGGTGCTCGATAAATACTTACTTGGTAATCTACTGAGAGAAGAGGGCTTTTACTCCTTATGACCAATGACTGGGGCCAGATCCAGGTCTCAGGGGGTCTGAGGCTTACTCAGTTTGCCTGGCCCTCTAGGGAAAAGAATATGAAGATATAGTACTTTTTTTTTTTTTTTTTTTTTTTTTTTTTTTTTTTTGCGGTATGCAGGCCTCTCACTGTTGTGTCTCTCCCGTTGTGGAGCACAGGCTCTGGACGCGCAGGCTCAGCGGCCATAGCTCATGGGCCCAGCTGCTCCGCGGCATGTGGGATCCTCCCGGACTGGGGCATGAACCCGTGTCCCCTGCATCGGCAGGTGGACTCTCAACCACTGCGTCACCAGAGAAGCCCAAAGCTGTATTACTTTTGCAGTTTTCACAAAAACAGACGGCGGGAGAAATACTTTATAATAACCTTGTGTAAGAGAGAAAACTGAGGCAGAAATTTCTTACCTCCTCTGCTCATACCCACCCACATCATTTAACAGGAAAGAACCAGGTAAGGAGAAGGTTTAGCCTTTACTACACCTTTGCTGTGTGCCAGCATCTCACTTCAGCCTCACAACACGGTGAAGGCGAATGTATAATTTTCCTGTGGCTGGCATAACAAATGATCACAAACTTGGTGGTTTAAAGCAACAGAAATTTATCCTTAAACAAAAATCAAGGTGTTGGTGGAGACATGCTTTTCTATAGAGGCTCTAACAGAGAATCTGTTCCAAGTCTCTTCCAGCTGCTGCTGGCTGCTGGCATTCCTTGGTTTGTGGCAACAGCCCTCCAATCTGTCTTTACATCCACCTTCTCTTCTGTGTGTTTCTTATAGGGACACTTGTTACTGGATTTAAGTCTCACCCAGATAATCCCAGATGGCTTAATCTCCAGATCTTAAATTTAATTTTACCTGCAAAGACCCTTTTTTAAATAAGGTTACATTCACAGGTTCCAGGAATTAGGATATGGATATAACTTTTGAAGGGCTACCATTCAACCTACTACAGAGAGACTTGTTCTCTTCATTTTGCTAAGGCTCAGAGAGGTTAAGAACAGTTCCCAAGGTCGCACAGAAAATGATGGATCCAGGATTCAAACCCAGGCAGACTGCCTCAGTCTGAGGTCTTAACCACTATTTTATACAGCAACTGCAAGTTGTAAACCAATGGATGGAGAGGATATATCAGTATTCCCCTGAATAAACAGTTTTATGGAATTTTAATAGTTGGCTAGATTTAAACATTTCAGGTTATTTTATATAAAATTCTGGATTTTCAGTTATAAAACAACAACACAGGGATACCTCAACCCAGAGACAGAATTTCTTCATGGCAACAATTGGATGGTACTAAGGGGTGGCTGCCCCTTTTAGATGGGACATTAATGCTTAAGTACTCCACACACACACCCCCCACCTGCCCTCTTATTTACCCTTGGTCTCCACTCATTGACTTGACTTGCCAGAACCTTGAAAGTACTTGAGCTGGGCTCTCTGCATCCATGGATGGTTGCAGAATTGATTAAAGGCTCTACACAACTTCAAGGCCTGTTTCAGGAGGTCTTGCCCTATTTGTATCCTCTCCAAGGCTCATGGAGTTCTCTCCCTCCTCTGCGTTTTTCTACCCCTTTATAAGCCGTGCCAACCTCCTCAACCTTGACCTTGAGTTATTGGTAATACTGATTATATTCTTGCCCCCAAACTCTGATGGCTTCTAGATTTAGTGTTTACTTGTTTTTTTAACTGCAGGTCAGGTTTCTGCGAATTGTGCTTGAGCTGCACTGAACTTCTTTTGGTTCCACAAATGTCAAAAGTGCTCTCACCTCAGGCCTTGGCACCTTCCCCTCCTGTGCTTTGGTGGCATTTCATTTCCCTCTGTCTTTTCATACCTGGCTCTTTCTTGCCTTCGAATCTCAGTTTAAATTCCATATCCTTGGTTACTTCATTCAGCCCAATCAACCATCAAAAGACATTGTTCAGAAAATCAGGGGGAAATTTGACCACAGTCTTGGTGTTGGATAATATTAAGGAATACTTATTTATCTTTAAGGTGTATTAATGATATTGTGAATATGTTGTTATTGTTGTTTCTGAGTCCATTTTTATTAGAAATGCTCACATGTTTGTGGGAGAAATGGTACAATTTCTTGGATTTGCTATAAAATACTCCAACAACAACAACCAAAGTATAGGAAGTATAAGTGAAATCAAAGAAATGGGGTTGTCAAAATGTTGATGACTATTGAAGCTGGGTGAAGGTTATGTAGGGATTCATTATATTATTCCTTGACCATTGTGTGTGCTTTAAAAATTCATAATAAAAAAGATATGTGTGTGTATCTATGTATATGTTTGTAAAATCTTGGACATCACATTCTCTAAGAGGCCTCTGACTGCCTGACATCCTCATTTCATTCTCCCCAGCACCCATCTCTTCATGATGTGTTATTATTTTTCTACCAGTTTGGGTGTGTGTGGGGGGAGGTGTGTGTGTGTGTGTGTGTTTTGTTTTATCTCCTTGCACCTGTCCTACAGAATTTAAGAGCTGGTTCCTGCAACTAGAATTTTCACACTCTGAGCAAATGGACAACTTTTTCTTCTGTTCACTGGCACATCTCTAAATGCCTCCTAAAGCAATAGCTTGCACATGGTAGGTGCTTAGTAACTGCTTTTGACTAATGAACCCAGACTTTAAGCTCCAAGAGACCTTGTCCCCTCCCCTGTGCATCAATGTGGTCCCTATTGTGATGTAAGGCTCTTGATCTGACTATTTAGGAACTGATTGTGAAATAGATGCTTATGTGCTCTGAGCTGCACTTTACAACACGCTTGCTTGTCTCCTGTTTATTCTTGGCTTGTGTGTGATAGCAGCTTGGAGAGTATGGGGGTATAAAGTAGCTTTTTTTAGAAGTACTTTAGAAATTCCTGGAGTATTTCTAAATTATTTTTCTTACACAATTTAAAACTAGTGTTAAACTGTCTATATAACACAACAAACATTTAAATGTCTTAAAGATTACATTTTAACCCATTTAAGGTTAAGGCCATCAATGAGTTACTTTGAGTTGCCAGATTATCTACTTATGGAGAAGGGCCTTATTATAGTAAAGCTTTCCTGATATCTTAATGTATGTATTTGCATGTTTTTGGAATGTAGCATTGATTTGGAAAGCCTCTTATTTTTTTTTTATTTGTTTCTTTTCTTCCTTTTTTTTTTTTGTTTTTAAATTCAGGCTCAGTCAGGGCCTGTCATGTAAAACTGTATATATAGGAACCCTTACACAATACATCTTTGCATGATTAGGTACTGGGCAAGGGAAGTTGTAATGTAGGACCTGGTGTCATGACGACAATCCCAACATAGGCGATTTCTCAGATGACCATCCATCTTAAAGCCTACTGATGTGAATTGGACATTTAAGTTTAAGTTAAAGAATGTGGAGTCATAGTTAAATATTAGTAGCAATGCAGTTTTACAATATGTGGACTAGTTTTACTGAAGAATGAATATGTTGACACCAAAATGAGCTACTTGGGAAATGGCGGTCCTTTGCAGCTATGAATCTATGTAGAAAAGAAGTTTGTTTGTTCAATTCTTTGCAACAGAAACAAAATTCAAAAATACATGAAATTCTGAAGCTTACGGAAAACTGTAACTGTTGTCTGTGTCTTCAGCTTTGGGATTCTTGTGTTAATTAGCAATGACTCATTGTTTTTAAATGTAGGCTCTGAGTTTAAACAAATAGATGATATTTATACCAGCATGCCACTTTGAATTTTCAATATAGTTTGCATATTTGCACTCTATGTAAGATTTTATTTGAAAACGAGACTCCACTGCTCAAAAAAAAATAAAACAAAAAACGCTGGGTTAGCGGGGAGAATATGGTGTTTAGAGGTAGGTGGTCTTGGGTTCAAGTTCAAGGGATGCCCAGTACGACATGTCCCAAAACTTGTATTTCATAACTGCTTGCTAGATGCTGTCCTGTCTTTACGAATCCGCTGCCTGCATGCAAAGTCTTAGATCCTTGAGGTTCTTCTGCTTTTCCTTTTCTTTCACAAAACGTCTCATGTGAGGAAGGTGCCATCCTGCATGTCCATATGGTAGCTATGTTCAAAGCCCAAGAAGAATCTAGAAGATAAGGGACATTCGTAAAAAAGTGCTGGCTAATCGGGCCTGCCAGGCTCTGAGCCCAAGTGGGCAGTTCAGTTTTTGAAGAGTTTTGTTTCTCCAAGAGGCCGCCAGGACAATGCAGGCCTTATGCTAAGTCAACTGACCAGACCTTACCTCCTGCCACTGCCCCACCCCCAGCTTTGAGGACCGCCCATAATCTTCTACGGGGGACAAAGTAACAAAGACCAGTCTATTTCCCTCCACCCTGGAGATGCCATCAGGGGAGACAGAGCATGTTTTCTTCAAAGTCCAAAATACTCAGTTTTGAGCTAGAAGGCCAAACTTGTTGAACTGGGAGGGAGTGGGCTCAGATGGGAGGCTGGGAGGCATTGGCAGGTTTTCTAACTTTGGATGGAGCGTGGGCTCTGGGTGAGAGCCGGGGTGGGAGTGGGGCTCCAGGAGGAAGAAGGGGATGTTGCCAGAACTGGCTGGCTCCAATCACGCACATTCTTGGCAAGGAGAGAGAGTCCTTGGATGGGGAAATCTCCAGAAGCTGCAGAGAGGGTAGCCTTTTCACTGCCTATGTTTTCAAAATCATAAAGGCAATCACATGCTTTATTAGACTTTAAGCCAGAGTTGACGTTCTGCAAAAACAAAGCCAACAAACAAAACCCAAGTCTTAAATAGGTCATCAGAAAGACGTCTCCTTGGTGTTGACAATCAAATTTCCTCTTCATGTTTCACTTGCAGACACGAAGCCTGCCGTGGTGCAGTGCTGGGATAGTCTGCTACAGTCTCTCTGACCCCAGGATCATTCTCTTTTGTCTGCTCTGCACAGGGCAGGTAGTGGCTGCCTTAGTGCCTACACAAATGAAGGTGCATTTCACGGCTTTAACTTTCTGTTTCTCCCCATTGTCTATAAAATAAGCTTAGGCTCTCATCCTTGCCACTCAAAGCCTTCCACAATCTGTCCCTAAACTATTTGTTCAATCTTAATTTCACTGTAACTATAAACTACTTATCCCCCTATCAATTTCACATTCTGTTTCCCATTCATGCATCCTGCTCTTCACTCCATGCCTTTCCTCCTACTGTTCAAATGACTCCCAATGCCCTCTCTCCCCCTTCCACCTGTCCATGTTCAAGTTCTACCTACTCTAAAATACCTATCTCAGACATTGCACCTCTACAAAAGCTTCCTAAGAAATAGTCATTAAGAAAATTAAATTTACTCTAGATTTGCCCTTTCATCTTCTAGTGCTATGGTTTGGGACTAGAACTGCAACTTCTCTGAACCTCAGTTTCTTCAGCTATAAAATGAGGAAAACTTACAGGGAGTGTGAAATTTCACCGAGAATAAGAGTTCTTAACACAATGCCCAGCACATAGTGAGTGCTTAAAAAGTCCACTTTAAAATTTATTATTATGCTTACCACGTTCTATCTTATTTTATGGTGGGGAGAAATGTACTCCCATTGTTTCAGTCTGCATTTCAAAGAATTCCTGCAAGACGGGAGAAAGCCTATGAAAAAATTCACATAATTGATAGACAACTTCAGATTTACATGTTTATCACCACTTGCCACTCTGTGCTAATTCACATATGGAATCCTGGTGGTAAGTCTAATTTACCACAGACATTTTAATCAGCCATTATATTCTACCTGCTCCCCAAAGGAGCTGTAAAATCAGCATTTACAATACTGTGGAAGTCTTATTCCCTGCTCAGATTTCCAGAACATGGAGCTATCATCCCATATTTATAGAGTACTTCAGTTTTCAAACGCTGGCTTGTTTGGTCACTGCAACAATCCTGGAAGTTAGGAATACTTAGCACCGCCTTACAAAGGAAGAAAGAGGGACTCATAGTGACCACGGGAGACCACAGGCTAATGTAATGGTCAGTGCGGAAACAATTAAGTCATGTGGGCACAGGGTAGCTACTCAATAATAATTTATAAAGTGAATGAATGAATGGATGGATGGATGAATGAGAGAAGTAAGCTGTCTTCTTTTCTGGCTGAGAGATACAATTCATTAGGAGTAATGGGAGGATAATATTCATCTCTGAAGTCCTTTAAAAATTAGGGGTACTGTATCTGTCGGATCCTTTCAGTTTTGACAGATGTCCTACATAATTTGTTTAAGGGAAAGTGAGAATTATTGGCTTCTATAAGTGGGAAGCACAAGGATGAAGCTGCTTTTTTGTTTTGTTTTTGTTTTTTGTGGTACGCGGGCCTCTCACTGTTGTGGCCTCTCCCGTTGCGGAGCACAGGCTCCGGACTCGCAGGCTCAGCGGCCATGGCTCACGGGCCTAGCCGCTCCGCGGCATGTGGGATTTTCCTGGACTGGGACACGAACCCGTGTCCCCTGCATCAGCAGGCAGACTCTCAACCACTGCGCCACCAGGGAAGCCCTGCTTTTTTAAAGGTTGGTTCTGGGCTCAAGTAATGTTACCAGTTCTCTCTCTCTCTCTCTCTCACACACACACACATACACACACACACACACACACATACACACACACACACACACAAACTCATTCTCTACTCTGCAAGACAAACTTCCACCACTCAGTAGAGAAGATTGCAGTGCCCCAAGCTCCACATCCTTCCTGTTCTGTGGTCAGGATGATAAAGAAATGAGGGTGTGCCAGGCATCCACATTCAACAACTAGAACAGGGCCCCGGTAACACTATGTGAAAGTGATTTTAGAATTACTTACAGGGTATCTCAGGGACAGTGTGTATTTCATAGTGATATGGGCTTCTAATTGCCTGCTCTAGCCATGCCTACACAAAGAAATTATAATAGTTCATTCTTATGAGCACTTATTTATGGGCAGCCCCTGTTCATTGCGTGTGTGTGTGCTCTCACTGTGTCCTTTGAGCAACTCTACAATGTAGTTCCATTATTATTGTCCTTTATAGATAAGGAAAGTGAGGCACAGACAATTTAAGTAACTTCTCCAAGGTTTTGCAGCTACTGGATAGTATAAATAGATATTCAGGTCTAAATGTTCTAGCTCCAGAGACCACAGTCATAACCACCACACAACTGCCTCTCAGTTACTACTTGTGTGACTTGAACATTTCATATGATTTAGTAAAAATCTCAGTTCCTCATGAGTAATGTTACATAATTGTTGCAAAGAATAGATATAATGAATGTATTCACTATCCCTAGTAGGGGCTCAATCAACCATAGTTAATGCTCCATTCCACGAAGATGCTTATTTATGGATCCTCGCATAGCCCAGGAAGCTCACAGGGATAGACTGGGATGACAAGGACCAGAACTATTAATGGTTTTGAGATCTTTGTGTTAACAAGCCCAGGCCTCTGATACAAGGTTTATACCTTAGTCTGTCTTAAAGTCGAGATTGTGAGCAATATTTGGGGTTCCAGAGACAGCGATCTATCAAGTTGGCTTAAATCTAAGAGAGGAATGTTTATTATCATAAACGAAATATGACAGTATAGAGTCAGTGTTCAAATAATCTTTGTAGAAATTGGTCTTTCTTTATCTCCCAGTTCTACTTTCCTCTATGTTGGTTTATTTTTCCAGTTTGGCAGAGGTGGTCACCATATACCATCTCTCCACACTAATATCAGTTTGGCACGTTGACCTCCCCTGCTCCTTCCCCATGTAAAGAGAGCATATTTTCCTGAAATTTCCATCAAAGGTCCTGGGAACCTCTCATTGGTCTGGTTTAAGTCACATGCCTATCCCTGAATCAATGACATGGCCATAGGGATACAGTGTTCTGATTGGCCCAAAGCAGCTCACTCTTCTCACAAAGGGAAATCAGGGTGCAGTTACCAAAAGAAGGGGAAAGAGATCCAGGGCAGGCTAAAATGATTCTTCTCCTATAGACCGCTCTAAACAAAGATGGAAAATTCCAATCAGTCCAGTAGAGAAAGAGTTCTTGAATTTTATCTGGAGAGGGCAAGCCCCATTTGAATAGGGGAAATTTAAAAATTTGGCCCCAACAAGTTTTTATTGTACCTCTCCCATTCATTCAATATTTATTTATTAAGCACCTACTATGCATCAGGTGCTGTGAAAAGAGCTGAGGATACAAAGAGGAATAAATACACCTGCTACCCTCTACAGTTATCAATCTAGTGATGATTGTTGGGGATGGAGGAGATAAGAATTTTAATAGTTATCTTGCAGTTTTATACTCCAAACACAAAAACAATTTTTGAGTTGCATAAATGCTCAAGTATTAAGTATTAAACTATTAATCACTAAAAGAAAATATGGTAAGAGATTTATATAATGAGCTGGAAAAAATGTATTCACCAAAATATTTTGGAAGACAGCAACATATTTATTTGGCAGAAATGTTTGATAAGATTTTGGGGTACATGTCAAGACCCTCAAAGAATGCTTACCTATCAAAAGATGGTTCATTTATTTCTCTTAATAAAAAAAAATTTGGTGCTCACGAGAGAGAGAAATTAAGAGAAGATTTGGCAAAAGAGATAAAGATGGTGGGATGCTTTGCACTTAATGGTGATGTGTCCTTCATCATGAAACCCTCCCTCCCCTCTCTCCCGCAACCTCTACAAAACAATTGGTGTGAGTGGATTTATTGGGGAAACTGGTGAATGGGCTGAGCTTCCTCCATACAGAGCCTGTGGCTGCAGTTGTCACAGCTGGAGTGACTGCAGTGACATCTGGTTTCCATTGATCTAATCACAGGGTGGGAATGGACTGCCAAAGCATGACCCCAAAGGCAGAAACCATAAAAGAAATGGGGGCTAAATATGGCTGCATCACACAGAACAGATTCTGAATGGTTAAAATGCCATAAACAAAGTTAAAATGTCAAAGACAAACTGGAATGTATTTTGTTTGCAGTGTAAATGAGAAAAGTTTATTTTTATAAAAATATTTTTATATCTTTAATAAAACAAAAGCAAACACCCCAATAGAAAGATAGGCAAAGAATATGATCTGGTCATTTTCAGAAGGAAAAATATATAAATGATCAATAAACATATTAAGAAAAAAAACATATTAAGAAGTTTAATCTCATCAATAATGAAGAAAACACAATAACAAAATCTCATGGTTTGCCTATTAGATTGGGGGGAAATAAATGAGAATTCCCAGCTTTTGCTAGATTGTGGAGAAATGGGCATCTTCAGATACTGCTCAATAGAGAAAAACTTTCCAAAGAAAAATTTGGCAGTGTATTCGAAATCCTTAAACATGTATATATTTTTAATGAAAAAAATTCATTTCTGGGGATGTATCCTCAAGAAATATTTAGACAAATGTGAAAAGGTATGCATACAGGGGTACTCACTGTTGTTTCTTTATAAAAGTGAAATATTTGAAGCAACCTAATATTCAGAGGCCACAGATTGGTTACCAAAACTGTGCTGTGAAACACCAGGCAGCCACTAAATATTATGGTACAGATGCATATGGAGGAACATGGGAATATAGCTCCAATATAAACATGATAAAGTGAAAAAAATCAGGCTGGAAAAGTGTATGTATATTGTGAACCTAGTTTTGGTGATAGATACAACCCACAAATGCACACAAAGGAAAAAATGCCCAAAGGGCATCCACCAAGTGGTTTCCAGAGGTTATTTGGTGGTGACTAGATTATAGGTGATTTGGGTTTTTTGTTTGTTTGTTTAAATTTAATTGGGGTCTCTGTTCTGAGTATCCTAAAAAGAAAGCTAGATTCTGGCATCATGAAACAATAAATGGAGATAAGGAGTGATGGTGGTAGGCAGTGCTGTGGAGGGGTAAGAGCAGGTGATGTGAGGAGCAGTGGGGAGGCCTGTAACACCCACAGGAAATCTCAGGAGTGCATGCTGAGCCATCTTCCTTCCCTCACTTGCTCTGTTGCTACAGCATAGCGTCCCCACTCCAAATCTGATTCCTTCTGAACATTGCCAACGATCTGGACTGTCCTTCATTCCCAAGCTCCAGGAGCCCATCACAACTTACCCAGCCACCTGCCCCAGCCCTGGAGCCCTGCTTTTGTTCCTTCTACACAGGCTCTTCTCTCCACCTGAAAAGTCAGCCCTCTGTTCTTTGTTTGGCGATCTCCTTAAAGATTGCTCAAATGTCAAATCCTCCATGAATACTTCTCAGACCTACTGAATTGATCTTTCCTTTGAGGTCTTGTCATACGTCTACTCTAGTATGTTCTAGACCCTCCTCTGTGTTGTTTGGTATGGCAGGATCCTGTCTGCAGGCCTACCCCCCATCCTGCCCTTCAAGATGGGATTCAGGCATTGTGACTCTGCAGTCCCATAGGCCAAACCTCAAAGGTGAACTGCTCACCTAGGCTGGAGAAGATTACACAGGACACCTCTCTGTTTCATTGCTTAGTATAAAATCCAATCCCCTTGCCATGACCTTGAGGACCTCTTAGCTCTGACATTGCTTTGTGGGCCTGCTTCCCACCTCTGCTCTTGTTCCCCCACTTCTGGAATGAGGTCTCCATGGCAGAACCTGTAGTGGTCACCAAAGTGATGGGGCAGTCCCTGGCTCTGAGTATGCTGACCAGGGCTTAGAGACCTTTCACATGCCTGGTAGTCAAGCACAGCCCTGGTGTCCAGGGTCATGCAATTGGCAACCCAAGGAGGCTCACCTATCTCCCCATCATTCAGGGCTGCAATTTACTTTCAGTATTTCCAAGCTATGAAATTGGTGGCCACAAACGTTTTGAAACTAACATTTGGTGGCATTTCTTAGCCTATTTTTCTAAGGCTAACTGGAAAGGCATGTAACCTGATAAGACTGGGTATCATTCAGGGATATACCTGATGGGATTTTTGTGTTAAGGAGTTCTCTTGGACTGAATGGAAGTGAGGAGACCAGTCAGGAGACCCTTGTCTCCCAGCGGGTCTGGACAAGAGTGACAAGAGTGGACACAGAGAAATGTAGGTCAGTTAGGAGTGTCTTTGGGAGGTGTAATTAACAAGACTGACTAGGTGTATGATTCATGGAGGGAGGGATGGAAAGGAAAAATTATGGGAGAGTCTTTGTTTTTGGATTGAGCAACTGCATGGAGGGATGGTGATGTATTTAAGGAGAGGCAAAGGGCTGGGGTTGGGTAGGTAAGCACTTTGGAAGAGTTTATAGGATGTGGGTGGGGGAAGGAGGATGTTCTGTTACCAACGCATTACATTTGAAGTGTCTGAGACATCCAGGTGAAGATGGCAATTATGCAGCTGTTTATGTGAGTCCAGAGCACACGGTCTGGGCTGGAGATAGACATCCTGGAGTCATTGACATAGAGGTGGAATTTAAAATTATGGAAAGGCATGCACACAGGTTGAGAAGGAATATTAGAGAGAATGCAAGACCAAGAGAAAAGCTGGGTCAACTTGCATAATCTTTCGGTGCTTCCTTTTACTCATCTGTAATATGGGGATTTAAAAGTGCCAGGCACGTAGTAGCACTCCGGAAATACAGCTTTAATTGTTAACATTTTTACAGGTCAGTAGAAGGGGGGCTGGTAATGAAAATACAAATGAGCCAGTGAGGTCTGAGGGAAACGTGAGCATGCAGTTCCTTCAACAGGGTATATGTGATCCTATGTGCATGTGTATGTGCACATATATGTATATATATATGTGCATGTGTGGGTGAGGCTGTAGTGGGAATAGAGGGGGCCCAGACACTCAAACAAGATGAAAGCCCACCCTGTCCTTATCCTCTTAAGAGACCATATTCATTTCCTTTCTATTTATAACCTGATTGCATGCAATGATGACTTTTGAGCTTTTTTAAAATTGAAATATAGTTGACTTATAATATTGTGTCAGTCTCAGGTGTACAAAGTGATTCAGTTGAAATGTATGTATTTTTTAGCTTATTTCCATTATTGCTTATTACAGAATATTGAATATGTTTCCCTGTGCTAGATAGTAAATCCTTGTTGTCTATTTTATATATAGTACTGTGTATCTGTTAATCCCAAAATCCTAATTTATCCTTCCCTCCTTCCTTCCCTTTCCCTTTTAGTAAACATAAATTTGTTTTCTGTGAGTCTGTTTCTGTTTTGTATATAGATTTATTTGTAGTATTTTTTAGATTCCACATATAAGTGATATCATATAATATTTGCCTTTCTCTGTCTGATTTACTTTACTTAGTATGATAATCTCTAGCTCCATCCATGTTGCTGGAAATGGCAATATTTCATTATTTTTTATGGCTGAGTAATATTCTATATTCTATACACACATGCACACACACACACACACACACACACACACATCCATATATATACCACATCTTCTTAAGCCAATTATCTGTTGATGGAAATTGGGTTGTTTCCATGTCTTGGCTATTGTTAATAGTGCTGCTATGAATATTGGGGTGTATGACCTAAATGAATTTTTAAGTCATTGCTGGATGATAAGACAACTGCAGCAAAATCTACCACCAAGTTTATGTTTAATATAATTTTATCAAGACCTGGATGTGCATGTCTGTCCCAGTCCGTAAGTTTCCCTGTTCATGCCAGTGTGATTTGTTCCAGTTAAGAATGGGCTAGTTAATATTACTCAGGGGCTTTCCCACACAGTTCTAGGCATGATCACCAGGGGCATAATTTTGAACAGAGCTGGAGGTGGAGGGAGAACAGTAGGAGGAATTCTGGAAATATCATTTTAAAGAATTGATTTGATAATGGGGAAAATGTTATTTCCCATATCTCATTTTATTTACTAATGAAATATTACTGAGTTCTTAGATCATTTCGTGAACAGTCTCTTAAAATAATAATGATAAAAATCCACAACCTTAGGAGGACACCCTGAGATTTGTAAAGCACACTTTCCTCATCTCAGCTCATTCTCTGTCAGCCTTGGATGAGAGAAGACAGAGCAGCCACAGGAACCTGGACTCTGGAATCAAACAGGGGCTTGGCTCTGGCCTCAGTCTCAGGGTTAGTTTGCTAGGGATGCAGTTACAAATCACCACAAGTTCGGTAGCTTAAAACAACAGATACTTACTGCCTCCCAGTTCAGGAGACCAGAAGTCCGAAAGCAAAGTGTCAGCAAGGTTGGTTGCTTCTGAGGGCTCTGAGGGACTATCTGTTCCAGGCCTCTCTCCTCGCTTCTGGCATTTGCTGGCAATCTTTGGCCTTCCTAGCTTGCAGATGTATCAGTCCAATCTCTGCCTCCATCATCACATGACATCTTCCTGTGTATCCCTCTGTGTATTTACCTGGCCTTCTTCTAAGGCCCTCAGATTTAGGGCTCATCTTAATCCAGTATGACCTCATCTTAATCATATCTGCAAAGATCCTGTTTCCAAATAAGGTCATATTCTGAGGTTCCAGGTGGACATGAATTTTTAGAATGTACTCTTCAACCTGGTACAATCTCTTACCAGTTGTGTAAGTTTCTCAGAAAGTAAGTTTTTTCACTTGTAATATGTAAGTCTTAGACTATTGGGTTGTGAGGGTAAATGAAGTAAAACAGGAGACCCATCTAGCACAGTGCTGAGTGTATAGTAAAGACCATAAGAACTGTGTTACCAAGGTCAGATGCTGGCTATGCTGGGAGATCACAGACTTCTCTGAACCTGTTTCCTATCTTCATTAAAAGCTCCATAAAAACAGGGACAATTTACTCTGTTTTACTTCCATTGCTACATCTCAAGAGCTTTCTACAATACATGGTCAGTAGTGGGTGCTTACTAAAATATCTTGGCATGAGTGCACTCTAACATAGGAATGATACATACCTCATAGAAGTGTTGGTAGGATGAAATGAGACAAAATTGTGTCTGCTTCTTCGTGCTCAGTAAAACATCTATTCTCTCATCTCTCTCTCTCTCTCTTTCATATACAGACTGGCACAGAATATAGACATTCCGAGAGATGCCAAAGTGGGCTGTACTCATCAGTGAAAAGCTCAAGAAAAAGTCAGGGAAGGGGCATCCTGAGCTCAGTTTAAGGCCTGGGTAGAATTTGGAGAATGGGAAGGAAAAAAGTAAGCCAGCTTGACAAACCACCAGAATGATGCCCGCTTAGTCTACAAATAGTCAGCTCTGATCCAGGGACCATGTACAAGGTTGGGGAGGCCAAGATGATCTTCCTGTTCACTTTGGTTCTTAAGTTCAGTAGAGAAAACAGACCTAAGCAGGTTAATATAAGGTTCTAAGGCTTCATGGGGACATTTTCCCAGGATAAAAATTTCTATAAACTACTTTAGATATATGTAAATGTTTAAACAATAACAGTGAATATTGTACACCCAAGTAAAAGAATGAAGCATTGTTAATACAGTGGGAACTCTCTGTGTTCTCCTCCCAACTGGCACCTCTCTCTGACAGGTGGAAATGTTGTTCATGAAATAAAGGATAAAGTGAAGAGAAATGACTGGCTCAGGGTGCCACATGGAACATAAACTCAGCTCAGGGTTCACCATCCTTCCATAATGGGAATAGGCAAGTATAGACTTGTGTTATCTGACAGTGTTTATTTGTTGCTTTCCAAGCAAAGGAAGCAAGCTATTACTCTAAAACCCTGAGGTGTATGAATGGTCATTTTCTTGATTCCCTGGACCCCATTTCTAAAGTAGTCTTATCCTATTTAATAACAATGTCACAGAAATTGGAGGATAAAGAGGCTCCAGTAGCCCACATTCTAAATAAAACCTCCAACATAGGATTAAGCATCATGTCCAATGATCCCTAAGAGGTGGCAGAATTAGCCGCTCCTCCATCCTTGCCCAAGCATCATACCATAATGCTCCTCAAGCTGTGAAAATGCAAGCAGGGGACACAGAAGATGAGGAATATGTAGGAACTGTCCTCTTTGTTTGGGAGGAGACATTTCCCCTCTTTGGAAGCCTAGTGAAAGGGGTGACCTAAGAGAATCACTTTTGGAGGCTGAGGCCATCTTACTTGCCAACTTGATATCACTGAACTGCAGAACTTTGAGGCCTTACCTGGTGCTAAGGCAAGGAGGAGAGCATGGTGTGGTAGGCAGAATTTTAAGGTGGTCCCTGAGATTCCCAGACCCAGGTGTACACACACCTCCTCCTAGTCTCCAGCCAACACTGATCAAAGTACTGATGTGAAGGGATTTTTCAGATGTAATAAAGGTCTCAACTCAGTTTACCTTAAGATGGGGAGGGTATCTGGACCCTGGTCTAATCATAGCTGAGTTTAAATGTCAAAGGCAGAGGAAATCAGAGATTTAAAATGTGAGAGAGACTGGGCATACAAGAAATTCTCTGTTCATAGATTGAAGATGGAGGGACCACATGGAAAGGCATTCAGTTAGCCTCCAAAAGGTGTGAGTGAATCTGGTTGATAGCCAGTAGGAAAATGGGGACCTCAGTCCTACAACTTCAGAGAACTGAAATTCTGCCAGGAACCTGAATTCACTTGGGATCAGATATTCCCCAGAGCCTCCAATGAGAACTCATGCTGGTTAACACCTTGATTTCAGTCCTGTGATAAACTAAGCAAAGAATTTTAGACCTACATAATTGTGAGATAATAAATGGGTATTGTTTTAGGCTAGAATATTATGATAATTTTTATGTAGCTGGCTGCTGTAACAAAATGTCATAGACTGGGTGGCTAAAACAACAGAAATATATTTCTCACAGTTTTGGAAGCTGGGAAGTCCAAGATCAAGATTCTGGCCTATTTGTTTCCTGGTGAGAGCTTTTTTGCAGAAGGCTGCCTTCTTACTTTATCCTTACATGGTTGAAAGAGAGAAAGAGAGAGAGAGAGAGAACAAGCTCTATGATCACTTCTTTTAAGGGCACTAATTCCATCACGAAGGCTCCACCCTCATCACCTCATCTGAACCTAATTACCCCCTAAAGGCCCCGCCTCCCAATACCATCACCTTGAGGGTTAATGTTTCAACATAAAAATTTGAGGAGGACACCAACATTTAGTTCATAACAGGAGGATTTTCCAGGGTCAGAGATAAACAAAAGCCTTGTGGCCTCTGAACTGAATGCCCTGGGAATGAAAATAAATTGAAATTCTGAATGCGGGCAAGGAGCAAGCAAGCAAGGCTTTCTGAGATTGCCACTTTTCATGCCATCTTGATGTCAGAGCTGCCTTGAACATGAGGAGTCCCTGGTCAGTAAGCCGAGACCAGACATTCAAGCCCAAATCAGCCCACTCTAAGCCAAGGACATCTTCATCACCCTGGTAACTATTCAGGCTCTGCTGTGGGGGGTGGGGGCACATTCCGGAGGCCAGGGAACAGGAGGAGGTGGAGAGTTGGCATACAAAGAAACAAGTCTCAGAAAGCAGTCCAGAAGAAAGTCACAAAAGCCACGTTTGCCTCGGTCTAATATTTGCCATTCCAGAATTTCACATCTGCAAACAGCAGGGTTGAGTCTGTGGTCATGGACACAGCCTGGACTGAGTGCTGCTTCTTGCTCTTTATGACTTTTAAAGTTGCTGAGTTCTACAGACATGATATGATTTGCCTTTCTAATCTCTCTCTCTTTCTCTCTCTCAGTCTCTCTTTCCTCCCTTCCTCCTTCTCCCTCTCTCTTCCCACATAACACAAAAACTTGAAAGAAGGCATTAGCAACTTAATATTTATTGAGCGCTGACTGTGTTCTAGACATCATGTTGTGTATACAATGCTATATTAGCTGGTTCTCATGATAATTCCATGAAAATGGGTATATTACCCCCATTGGTAGGCAAGAATAGTTATGTTCAGAGACGTTGATTAAAATGTCTGAAATCACACAGCCCATAAGGACTGGCACTGGATTGGAACTCCTGCCCAGCTGCCCTCAGATCCCCTCTCCAGATCAGAACTCAATATGAAACTCCTTTCCTTTTACTGCTCACCTAGGACCCAATCGTGGAAGCACAGTGTCTATCTAAAGAACAACTTGGGGGAAGGTAAGTGGGGACAATGTCTTATCTTTCAACACATCTTTAAACAAACATCTTCTGAGGTCCTAAGGATCATCTGTGAAATGAGTGAGGTCAAAAAGAGGAGAGATTCAACTCAATCATTTTTACAAATGTCAACAAACCTCCTGCCATTGTTTCATTGCTAAACATAAGAAGATGAACAAGACCATCTCTACCCTTAAGCTAATAATGGTTTATGCTGTGACCAAGCATTTAAAATATTGTACTCCCTTTTTATTTATTTCTCACAAGAATCCTATCAGGAAGTCGTTAGTACAGTATATCCACTTTATAGAAGACAGTCAGGTGACTGTCCAGGGACCCACAGTCAGGATAGACACAGCTGCTGCCAAAGCTTGTAGAAGTTGTGCGTTGCCTGTGGGTACCAAGTCCATCCTGGCAGTAGAAGGGGCTCATCCTTGATCAGGCAATAAAAGGGTCCATTATCCAAAGAGAACCTAAAAACCATAGTAAAACTGCTGAGAAGTGGTCTGTTTTTTATTACCACTCAGCCCTGATAATATCATACAATGTCAGTGATCAAATACTATGTTCTGAAAAAAATTCTTTGCTGCTCAAGGTTGTAAACAATTCTGCAGTTACTATTGTATTTGAATATATACGCAAGTTTCATATCAGCTTACTTTTATTCCCTATGCTTTAATAAATGATGTATTCTACTGGGAAATTACCCTCAGAAGACACCCAGGTGTCCAGTTGGTCCCTGACTCCCATGGACTCAGCAATACTCCCTTGTTTCAAGAGTAAATTTGTAATGGTTTGAAATCGCTTGAGCTCATTTGGGGTTGTGTCTCCAACTCAATACAACTCAGCTGCTAGTGATTACTGAGCACGCACTGGGAGCCAGGCTCTGTGCTGGGCATGGAATGAGACAGGTGAAGTCCCTTCCCTCCTGGGGTGTCCATCTTTAGGAAGAAAGCAGACGGTGACACAGAAAACAAACTGAAACACAGAAGAATGCTCTGAAGGAGAAAAGAACAAGGTTTTGGGGAGCATCGTGGCATGAGGGGACAATTTTTGATAGGATGACCAGGAAGCCCTTTCTGAGGAGGAGACATCTTACCAGAAATATGAAGAATAAGCAGGGGTTAGTCGAGTTATCCCCTCAGGAGGCAGGTCAGGAGGGAAACAGCATGTGCAATACCCTGTGAGAGAAATTTCTCATCTGAGGACTGGGTGAGGAGGGGGAAGGCCTGGCAGAGCTTAGTGAGGGATAGGAAAATGACAAGACAAGAATTTGGAGAAGGAAGCAGGAATCAATTACACACTGAGAACCTGGTGTGTAATTGGGGTGGGGGCATGGGTTTCATTCGAATTTGATTTCACTTGCCGCACAAGGATGTTCAGAGGGGAAGAAACTTATTCTAATGTACATTTTCAAAAGATCTCTCTTGCTGCCATATGGGGAAGACAGTGAGAGTAGTCAGGAAAGATGATGGTAGTATTCCTGCAAATGAGGAGAAGGTGTGAGTCACAGACATTTTGGGGGGTATTATCTTGTTGATGAAGTTTGTGAGGTCAAGGGAAGGAGAAGTGCAAGAGCAGCTCTTAGCTGTCTGTTCTGTTTTGAGTAGGTGGTAGAGCATTTGCTGAAATGGAGAACTGTGGAGAAACACAGAGAGAGGGAGAGAGGGAGAAAGTGTGTGTGTGTGTGTGTGTGTGTGTGTGTGTGTGTGTGTGTGTAGGCAATATAATATATTTATATTTAAGACAATTTGGAAAATAAGAAGGAAGTAAAAACTGTCTCATCATTTAAAGCCAAATACTTTTGTGCTCAGTGCATATATTTCTAGATATTTTTCTTTATATATATATTTTTTATTTGAATATACAAGATACTGTTACATGCAAAACAATGTATCATAGTAATTAAGAGTTACATAAACCAGAAGTTCTGACTTCACTTACCTTGCTGTGTGACTTTGGCAATGTACTTATTCTTTCCAAACTTCACTCTTCATCTGTAAAATGGGGATGACAGTAATCTACAATTCAATGCATTGTTGTAAGGATGGAATAAATGATGCAGATACTGCACTTAGCACAATCCCTGGCAAATAAATACCAGGCACAAGAATTGTTAATCATCATTATTATTATTGTTAATATTTATATGATGATATCTCTAGGATAAATTCTTAGAAACGAAATTTCTACCCTAGAGTACTATACAATAACAACAATAACAGAAAAAAGAAAACCCCCAAACAGACTAAATTTCCACACTCCACAATAACTCCTTTAATATTTTTCTGATCCAAAGAGATTTGGGGGAAAAAAGGTAACTAAAGAGTCACATAGTAAAATCAATCTGACCTGAAGCCATATCCACATATTTTTTTGAATATTGAGCTAGCAGGGATTAAGCATCAGAATACTTTTCTCGATTATTTTTAAGATGATCCAATATTTCATTTGAGCCTTTTTGGATGGAATTCTTTCCTTGTCACAAATTAGGGTCGCTTTACTACTCTAGGAGGGAACGTTCTACCTGGGCCAGGTGAACAAAAGAATGTCTCAAATACGCTTTGATGCTTGCTGGTGATGGCAAACAGGTATGGTGACAAGGTAAGCCTGAGCCACCTCAGAGACAAATTTCACCTGGAGCCACCATCATTGGTTTGCTTTCACTATTGGTGAGTCTGCCCTTTCCTGGTGATTTTGCTTGGCCAGATTCCCATGCCTCAAAAGTTGCTTCTATTTATGCAAAGTCACTTAAAGGGCTAAAGAAGCTCAGTCCGTAGAAAGACTTGAGGCTGGGCAGGAAGCCAGTGAAACCTTCAGACCAGCATAGGAATAACCCAACTATAAACCCAAGAGAGACTAGTGATCAAGTCTGTCCCATTGATCTGCAGTGGCTTGAAAAACCCTAGGGTCACCAGTGTGTGTAACAGTGAATGAAAGCCAAGGAAACATGAAGGTGCAAGGAATCACTTAGAAACCCAGTGAGCACTGATTCATTTCCTTGTCAAGTTAAATTCATTAGCCCAGAAGCCAATTAAATTGGAACATTTGTTAATAAAAGTAGCACTGAACAAGGACCCCCCTCTGAGGACGATGGAGATGATTTGGTTACAGAAATGGTGTCATGGAATGGGCCAGAGCTAAAGGAAGAGAGTGGTTCTGATCGAGGTATATTGTCATCATAAAGTCTAATTTCATAGCAACTTAGATGTGCTGTTAGGATCACAAAGTGAAATAAAGTGTGTGAAAATGTGTTGTGGCCCATAAGATGCTCGAAAGTGTACAGCAGTCTTATGTAGCTGAAACTCACAATTTAAAGAAGTGGAAGTGGCAATGTAAGGGTAAGGGATTAAGAAGTACAAACTATTATGTATAAAATAAGATATAAGGATATATTGTACAACACAGGTAATATAGCCAATATTTTATAATAACTATAAATTGAGTATAAATTTTAAAATTGTGAATTACTATACTATACCCCCCATAACTTATATAATAATGTACATCAACTATGTTTGAATAAAAATAAATGAAGATGTAGAAATGGAAGCTCAGAGAAATTAGACAACCAGATCATGGACACACAGCACATTAGGACTAGAAGAGGCATCCTTCCATGCACGGTTCACTGTTCTCTTTAATATAGCATGATGCCTCTATGAACAAAATGTTAGTAATGCACATAGTAATTCTCATTTACTGGATATCTAGTATTTTTCATGTCAATCTTGGTAAATTCTCATGAGAATCCTGTATAGTCACATGATTGTCCTCATTGTCCAGGTGGGAAGGGAGGTTGAGAAACTTATTTGTGTCACAGAGGTGGGAAAAAGGGGACTTACAAATTGAATCCACATGTCTCCAATTCTAATATACACTTTCTCAACCACTGCAGTGCATTGCCTCCCATGGATTGCTTCAACCTAAAACCATCTCTTAATGATGTCAACAATACTGTGCTCTTGGTAAGCATTGGAATGTTGCAGGAAACAGGTTAGCTACACCACAAGCCTTAACTCATGTTATCCTACTAATCCAGTAGAGTATGTATTCTTGTTCTTATAAAAGAGACACAAGTCAGCTAACAGAATTCAGGGAACTTGCTGAAGATCAAAGTGTGCTGGGACCACAGCTCTTTTGCCTGACTCCAAAGAAGTGTCCTCTGTACTGTGGCCTCCCTGACAGCAGCCTTGTGAATATCGCAGGTAGCAATCATCATAATGAAACAAAACTGACTGTAACAGCAGCCATGGTCACTACAAATCCTTTTTGGGGTAGATGGATCAGAAAGGAACGAGAAGTAAAATTTTAAAAGGAATTTAGAGGACTTTCAAGATGATGGAGGAGTAAGATGTGGAGGTCACTTTCCTCCCCACAAATACATCAAAAATACATCTACATGTGAAACAACTCTTACAGAACACCTACTGAATGCTGGCAGAAGACCTCAGACTTCCCAAAAGGCAAGAAACTCTCCACATACCTGGGTAGGGCAAAAGAAAAAAGAAAAAACAGAGACAAAAAAATAGGGATAGGACCTGCACCTTGGGGACGGAACTGTGAAGGAGGAAAAGTTTCCACACACTAGGAAGCCCCTTCACTGGCAGAGACAGGGGCTGGGTGGGGGGGGTAATGAGGGGGAAGCTTCAGAGCCACAGAGGAGAGAGCAGCAACAGGGGTGCGGAGGGCAAAGTAGAGAGATTCCCACACAGAAGATCAGTGCCTACCAGCAGTCACCAGCCTGAGAGGTTTGTCTGCTCACCCGCCCCAGCGGTTGAGGGCTGGGAGCTGAGGCTTGGGCTTCAGGAGTCAGATCCCAGGGTGAGGACTGGGGTTGGCTGCGTGAACACAGCCTGAAGGGGGCTAGTGCACCACAGCTAGCTGGGAGGGAGTCCAGGAAAATGTCTGGACCTGCCTAAGAGGCAAGAGACCATTGTTTTGGGGTGCACAAGGAAAGGAGATTCAGAACACGACCTAAACAAGCTGCAGAGACGGACTCAAGCCGTGGCTATCAGCACAGACACCAGAGACGTGCATGAAATGCTAATGCTGCGGCTGCAGCCACCAAGAATCCTGTGTGCAGGCACAGGTGACTATCCACACCCCCCCTTCCTGGGAGACTGTGCAGTCCGCCACTGCCAGGGTCCCATGATCCAGGGACAACTTCCCTGGGAGAACACACAGTATGCCCCAGGCTGTTGCAACATCAAGCTGGCCTCTGCCGCCGCAGGTTCACCCTGCACCCCGTACCCCACCCTCCCTCAGCCTGAATGAGCCAGAGCCCCCTAATCAGCCCCCCTTTAAACCTCCTCCTGTCTGGGAAATAAAAAAATGCCAGAGGACGACCTACATGCAGAGGCAGTGGTAAAACCAAAGCTGAAACCCAGGAGCTGTGTGAACAAAGAAGATAAAGGGAAATTCCTCCTGCAGCCTCAGGAACAGCAGATTAAATCCCCACAATCAACTTGATGAACCCTGCAACTGAGGAATACCTGAATAGACAAAGAATCAACCGAAAATTGAGGCAGTGGACTTTGGGAACAACTATAAACTTGGAGGTTGCTGTATGTAACTGACTAGTTTCTGATTTTTATGTTTATCTTTGTTTAGTTTTTAGCACTTGTTATCATTGGAGGATTTGTTTATTGGTTTGGTTGCTCTCTTCTCTTTTTTAATTCTTTTTTATTTTAATGATATTAAAAATTTTTTACTTCAATATTTTATTTTATTTTTTCTTTCATTCTTTTTTATTTTTCCCCCTTTTCTTCTGAGCCATGTGGCTGACAGGATCTTGGTGCTCTAGCTCGGTGTCAGGCCTGAGACTCTGAGGTGGGAGAGCCAAGTTCAGGATGTTGGACCACCAGAGACCACCTGTCCCCACATAATATCAATAGGTGAGAGCTCTCCCAGTGATCTTTGTCTCAACGCTAGGACCAAGCTACATTCAATGACTAGCAAGCTCCAGTGCTGGACAAGCCATGCCAAACAACGAGCAAAACAGGAACACAACCCCAACCATTAGCAGGGAGACTGCCTAAAATCATAATAAGTTCACAGACAACCTAAAACACACCACCGGACATGGTCCTGCCCACCAGAAAGGCAAGATCCAGCCTCATCTACCAGAGCACAGGCACCATTCCCCTCCACCAAGACACCTACACAACCCACTGAACCAACTTTACCCACTGGGGGAACACACTAAAAACAATGGGAACTATGAATCTACAGCCTGAGAAAAGGAGACCCCAAACAAAGTAAGTTAAGCAAAATGAGAAGACAGAGAAACACACAGCAGATGAAGGAGCAAAGTAAAAACCCACCAGACCAAACAAATGAAGAGGAAATAGGCAGTCTACCAGAAAAAGAATTCAGAGTAATGATAGTAAAGATGATCCAAAATCCTGGAGATAGAATGGAGAAAATACAAAAAACGTTTAACAAGGACCTAGAAGAACTAAAGACCGAACAAACAATGATGAAGAACACAATAGATAAAATTAAAAATTCCCTAGAAGGAATCAACAGCAGAATAATGAGGCAGAAGAATGGATAAGTGACCTGGAAGATAAAATAGTGGAAAAAACTACCACAGAGCAGAATAGAGAAAAAAGAATGAAAAGAATTGAGGACAATCTCAGAGACCTCTGGGACAACATTAACTGCACCAACATTTGAATTATAGAGATCCCAGAAGAAGAAGAGACAAAAGAAGTGTATGAGAAAATATTTGAAGAGATTTTAATTGAAAACTTCTGTAATATGGGAAAGGAAAGAGTCAGTCAAGTTCAGGAAGCACAGAGAGTCCCATACAGGATAAATCCAAGGAGAAACAGGCCAAGACACATATTAATCAAACTATCAAAAATTAAATACAAAGAAAAAATACTAAAAGCAATAAGGGAAAATCAACACATAACATACAAGGGAATCCCCATAAGGTTAACAGTTGATCTTTCAGCAGAAAATCTGCAAGCCAGAAGGGAGTGACAGGACATAATTAAAGTGATGAAAGGGAAAAACCTGCAATGAAGATTACTCTACCCAGCAAGGATCTCATTCAGATTCAACAGGGAAATTAAAACCTTTAGAGACAAGCAAAAGCTAAGAGAATTCAGCATCACCAAACCAGCTTTACAGCAAATGCTAAAGGAACTTCTCTAGGCAGCAAACACAAGAGAAGGAAAAGACCTACAATAACAAACACAAAACAATTAACAAAATGGTAATAGGAACATACATATTGATAATTATCTTAAATGTAAATGGATTAAATGCTCCAACCAAAAGACACAGACTGGCTGACAGGATACAAAAACAAGACCTGTATATATGCTGTCTACAAGAGACCCACTTCAGACCTAGGGACACATCCAGACTGAAAGTGAACGGATGGAAAAAGATATTCCATGCAAATGGAGATCAAAAGAAAGCTGGAGAAGCAATTCTCATATGAAACAAAATAGACTTTAAAATAAAAACTATTACAAGAGAGAAAGAAAGACACTACATAATGTTCAAGGGATCAATCCAAGAAGAAGATATAACAATTGTAAATATTTATGCACCCAACATAGGAGCACCTCAATATATAAGGCAAATGCTAACAGCCATAGAAGGGGAAATCGACAGTGACACAATAATAGTAGGGGACTTTAACATCCCACTTTCACCAATGGACAATCAACCAAAATGAAAATAAATAAAGAAACACAAGCTTTAAATGATACATTAAACAAGACGGACTTAACTGATATTTATAGGACATTCCATCAAAAAACAACAAAATACACTTTCTTCTCAAGTGCTCATGCAACATTCTCCAGGATAGCTCATATCTTGGGTCACAAATCAAACCTTGGTAAATTTAAGAAAATTGAAATCGTATCAAGTATCTTTTCTGACCACAACGCTATGAAACTAGGTATCAATTACAGGAAAAAAAAACTGTGAAAAATACAAACACGTGGAGGCTAAACTATAAGCTACCAATAACAAATAAATCACTGAAGAAATCAAAGAGGAAATCAAAAAATACCTGGAAACAAATGACAATGAAACCACTATGACCCAAAACCTATGGGATTCAACAAAAGCAGTTTTAAGAGGGAAGTTCACAGCAATACAATTCTATGTCAAGAAACAAGAAAAATCTCAAATAAACAGCCTAACCTTACATATAAAGCAATTAGTGAAAGAAGAACAACAAAACCCCCAAAGTTAGCAGAAGGAAAGAAATCATAAAGATCAAATCAGAAATAAATGAAAAAGAAATGAAGGATACGATAGCAAAGATCAATAAAACTAAAAGTTGGTTCTTTGAGAAGATAAACAAAATTAATAAACTGTAAGCCAGACTCATCAAGAAAAAAAGGGAGAAGACTCAAATCAATAGAATTAGAAATGAAAAAGGGAAGTAAAAACTGACACTTCAGAAATACAAAGGATCATGAGAGATTACTACAAGCAACTATATGCCAATAAAATGGACAACCTGGAAGAAATGGACAAATTCTTAGAAAAACACAACCTTCTGAGACTGAACCAGGAAGAAATAGAAAATATAAATAGACCAATCACAAGCACTTAAATTGAAACTGTGATTAAAAATCTTCCAACACACAAAAGCCCAGGTCCAGATGGCTTCACAGGCGAATTCTATGAAACATTTAGAGAAGAGTTAACACCTATCCTTCTCAAACTCTTCCAAAATATAGAAGAGGGAGGAACACTCCCAAACTCATTCTACAAGGCCACCATCACCCTGATACCAAAGCCAGACAAAGTTGTCACAAAAAAAGAAAACTACAGGCCAATCAATGATGAACACAATGCAAAATTTCTCAGCAAAATACTAGCAAACAGAATCCAACAGCACATTAAAAGGATCATACACCATGATCAAGTGGGGTTTATCTCAGGAATGCAAGGATTCTTCATTATATGCAAATCAATCAATGTGATACACCGTATTAACAAATTGAAGGACAAAAACCATATGATCATCTCAATAGATGCAGAAAAAGGTTTTGACAAAACTCAACACCCATTTACGATAAAAAGCCTCCAGAAAGTAGGCATAGAAGGAACTTACCTCAACATAATAAAGACCATATATGACAAACCCACAGCCAACATCCTTCTGAATGGTGAAAAACTGAAACCATTTCCTCTAAGATCAGGAACAAGACAAAGTTGCCCACTCTCACCACTATTATTGAATATTGTTGTGGAAGTTTTAACCACAGCAATCAGAAAAATAAAGAAATAAACAGAATCCAAATTGGAAAAGAAGTAAAACTGTTACTGTTTGCAGATGACATGATACTATACTTAGAGAATCCTAAAGATGTTACCAGAAAACTACTAGTGCTAATCAATGAATTTGGTAGAGTAGCAGGATACAAAATTAATGCACAGATATCTCTTGCATTCCTATACATTAATGAAGAAAAATCTGAAAGAGAAATTAAGGAAACACTCCATTTACCATTGCAAAAAAAGAATAAAATACCTAGGAATAAACCTACTTAAGGAGACAAAAAGAGAACTGTATGCAGAAAACTATAAGACAATGATGAAATAAATTAAAGATGATACAAACAGATGGAGAGATATACCATGTTCTTGGGCTGGAAGAATCAACTTTTTTTTTTTTAAAGACGATGTTCGGGGTAGGAGTTTATTAATCAATTTATTCTATTTTTGCTGTGTTGCATCTTCGTTTCTGTGTGAAGGCTTTCTCTAGTTGTGGCAAGCGGGGGGGTCACTCTTCATCGCGGTGCATGGGCCTCTCACTATTGCGGCCTCTCTTGTTGTGGAGCATAGGCTCCAGATGTGCAGGCTCAGTAGTTGTCGCTCACAGGCCTAGTTGCTCCACGGCATGTGGAATCCTCCCAGACCAGGGCTCTAACCCGTGTCCCCTGCATTAGCAGGCAGATTCTCCACCACTGTGCCACCAGGGAAGCCCAAGAATCAACATTTTGAAAATGACTATAGTACACAAAGCAATCTACAGATTCAATGCAATCCCTATCAAAGTACCAATGGCATTTTTCACAGAACTAGAACAAAAAATTTCACAATTTGTAGGGAAACACAAAAGACCCTGAATAGCCAAAGCAATCTTGAGAAAGAAAAACAGAGCTGGACGAATCAGGCTCCCTGACTTCAGACTATACTACAAAGCTACAGTAATCAAGACAGTATTGTACTGGCACAAAAACAGAAATATAGATCAATGGAACAGGAGAGAAAGTCCAGAAATAAACCCACACACATGTCACCTTATCTTTGGTAAAGGAGGCAAGAATATGCAATGGAGAAAAGACAGCCTCTTGAATAAGTGGTGCTGGGAAAACTGGACAACTACAGGTAAAAGAATGAATTTAGAACACTTCCTAACACCATATGGAAAAATAAACTCAAAATGGATTAAAGACCTAAATGTAAGGCCAGACACTATAAAACTCTTAGAGGAAAACATAGGCAGAACACTTTATGACATAAATCACAGCAAGATCCTTTTTGACCCATCTCCTAGAGAAATGGAAATAAAAACAAAAATTAAAAAATGGGACCTAATGAAACTTAAAAGATTTTGCACAGCAAAGGAAACCATATATAAGATGAAAAGACAACCCTCATATTGGGAGAAAATATCTGCAAATGAAACAACTGACAAAGGATTAATCTCCAAAATATACAAGCAGCTCAATATAAAAAAACAAACAAACAACCCAATCCAAAAATGGGCAGAAGACCTAAATAGACATTTCTCTAAAGAAGATATACAGGTAGCCAACAAACACATGAAAGAATGCTCACCATCATTAATCATTAGAGAAATGCAAACCAAAACTACAATCAGGTATCACTTCATACCAGTCAGCATGGCGATTTCATTTTTATAAGCTCAGAAATGAGCAAAATTATATAATACTCTATTTGGGGACACATGCACACATGGAAAAATTATCCCCCCATAGACAAGAAAGTTATTAACACCAGTGTCAGGGGAATATTTACATTTAAGAAAGAGGAAGGAGGATATGGGTGGAGGACCTGGATGATGTTTAATTCACCAGCAGGATTCACTGGTGTTTGTTATATTAACACGACTATGATTTTCATAAATATTACATATTTTCTTTTGTACAAATCAGCACCACGTAGAATAAAAAGTTGTGTGATGAAATGAAAAAAAAAAGATTGTATTCCAATAAAATTGTATGTACAAAACAGGTGGTGAATTGGTGGGATATTGTCAATGGGCCATGGATTCCTGACCCTGATGTAATAGGACATTTGTTTCCTGACACACAGCTTAGGTGATGTTGCCTTACATTGTATTCACTGACTGTTTACAAAATGCTAGAGCAGACCATGTAGCTCATCTGGTTTCATCTGCTGTAAGCATCAGAACATTGAGTCTGATAGTAAGGTAGAGCTCATGCAATAAAGATATTTGTAAAAACTACTGGGGGGGTTCCTTAACTGAGACTCTATAAAAATGATAGAATTGGCTGTTACAGATGATCCCACATTCTAGAAACATAACTCCAAGACATACCTTTATACAAAAAATACAAAATAGATTCCGTTACTAGTTTCCTTAAAAAATATAATATGCAAAAAAGTAATGACGTTAAATATCCATAAATAAAAGTTAACATCTATCAATAATAAAAATGCTAAGGGGCTTCCCTGGTGGTGCAGTGGTTGAGAGTCCACCTGCCAATGCAGGGGACACGGGTTTGTGTCCCGGTCCAGGAAGATCCCACATGCTGTGGAGCAGCTGGGCCCATGAGCCATGGCCGCTGGACATGCGTGTCTGGAGCCTGTGCTCCGCAATGGGAGGGGCCACAACAGTGAGAGGTCTGTGTACAGCAAAAAAAAAAAAAAAAAAAAAGCTGAATATGTAAGAACTTGAAGTCTACATCATTAGCATAGCAAAGTATATTTGGAAACAGCCAACACTGTGCTTAATGATAAAACACCAGAAGTTTTTGCTTTGAAATCAAGAATAAAACCCAGCTCCTATTTAATTTTATTCGTCATGTTCTGGACTGCCTAATAAGGCCTTAACCAGAGATAAGGGCTGTAAGAATTTAAAAGATACCATTAAAAATAAATAAACAAACAAACAAATAAATAAATAAAATAAAAAGATACCATTATGTGAGGATGATACAGTTTAGCACTTTGAAAAATCCAAATATATCAACCAAAATGCTATCAGAATTAATAAGAGTTTATGAGTAAAGAGGCCAGAGAGACGATAAATATATAAAAATCAGTGGTATTCCTCCAAGCCAACAATTAACGAGTTTGAAACATAAGGAAAACATGAATAAAAAGCAGAATTTCAGTTAATTATATCAAGCAATAACTTTGACCCAAAGAAGTATGTATATTTATATATCTTCACTAGACTACTCATATGATTTGAATAAAAATCTCCCTGGTCCCTATGCAGGAGCAGAAAAGGGATTGGAGCTAAGTACTAACCCAATGGGGACACCCTAGAAGTCTTTCTTCACAGAAGAATAGAAGTCAGAAACTGGACCATTAATCTTAGGTAGTAGTCCCATTTGTGCTAAAGAAAGAACATTCTTTGGATATTAGCAGACATAAGATGGTGCTGTATAATAAATGATTTGGTCTCTGTCCGGAATTCCTAGCACAGAGCTTCTAAAACCCTTGTAATTTCCCAAGTGAAAAAGTTATCTGTTTTTCATGAATCCCTTGGGCCACACCTGAAAATAAGATAATGAGATGACTCATGCTTGGCCTCTGGATAGTTTCAGGATGAGGACTGGTCACTGGAATGACCAATCACATGATTAAAGGACTGAGACTTTGAGCTAGCTTGACCTCTGGAGAAGAGAAAGGAGCTGGAGGTTGAGTTAAATCATGTGGCCACGATTAGTGAATCATGCTTGTATAATAAGACTTCAGTAAAAAGCTGGATACTGAAGCTTGTTGGAGCGTCCTGGATGGGGAAGACATCAATGTGCTGGAAGAGTTACGTATTCTGATTCCATGGGAGAAGGCTCAGGAGCTCTGCATTCAGGACTCTCCCAACCCCTGCCATATTTATCTCTTCATCTGGCTGTTCCTGAGCTGTATCCTTTATAATAAAACTGTCATTATAAGTATCGCTCCTTCTTGAGTTCTGTGAGTCATTCTAGCAAAAGCAAACTGTTGAGCCAGAAGAGGTCATAGGAACCCCCCTTCAAATATACCACAGATTGAAGAATGGTTCGGTACATGATGTCAACCTGGCCAATGAGGTGGCCAAAGGAGAAACTGCCCTGTGTAGTGCTGGACAGTGGTAGGATAATGTGATGCCTTGATCTGGGGCTGCAGCAGCGTCATGGCTGACTCATTGAGGATGGACCAAATGGAAAAACACAGAGCTTTTGGAGAAAAGCACTACCTCAGGATTTCCTTTTGGCAAGGGGGTGAATCACTGCCCAAGGTTTAGGCCACTTCACTGATGTGTGCTGGAGCAGAAAGCCTCAGGATGCAGTGGGGAGGCCAGAAAGGGAAACCCTGAGGCTTCTTGAGACTTCCGGAGACGAGATACTCCTAATATATGTAGTTGTGTGACTTAATCCTGGGAGAGAGTTTACTGGATGTCAATGGGAATACTTCATATTTAAAACAAGTCCTGTCACAATCCCAGAGGGAATTTTTAAAAGGAATTTAACAAAATGATGCCCCCAATTCATCTAGGAACATAAACAGAAATGACCATTAGAAAAAAATTGATAGGACCAGTTCCACAAAATGTTAAAACAATTTTTGTGTCCACATGCAAGTATATATGATTGGATAATAACAACGAAGAGCTCAGAAGAGACCCCATGACCCACCAGCAATAGAAAAAATGCAAATTGAAATAATATATACTGCTTTGTCTTAGTATAAAGTTGAAAAATGATTGTAGACCCATAGTGCTGGTCAATGTGTGTAAGATGGATAGGCTCATATTCTGCTTGGGAGGACATAAGTTGAAAAGATCTTTCTAGAAAACTGTTTGGAAATTTGTATCAAGAACCCTAAGTAAATTAGTACACCTTGATGCGATTATTCCAATTTTGACAATATATCCTAAGGAAATAATTCTAAATACGGAAAATGCTTTATGTAGGCAGATGTTTATTATTGTAATAATGAAAAATGGAAGCAAATTAAATTTGCAACAAGCAAGGGGAATTTAAGTCAATTATGGCACATATACTCTCCTCTTATGCAGATATTAAACATGTTGGTTATGAAAACTAAATTATCAATGAGAAGTGCCTATAATTTAATATGAAAAAATGATATAAAATTATATACAGTATAATTACATTTTGAAAAACAACAATTGTATGGGTAGAGAAATTTTGGGAGGAAATGTAACAAAACATGAATAATATTTGGATTTGAATAGTGGGATTATTAAGATGTTTTTAATGTTCTAAATTTCTATAAAATACCACTTTTATAATAAATAATTTTTAAGAATCAGAGTAATTGCCTTAAAAAATGTAAAAGATGTTGTGTTAGGGTTCTCCAGAAAAACAGAATCAATAGGAGGTAGACATTATGGTGAGGGAGAGAGAGAGAGAGATTTATCATAAAGGTTTGCCTTGCAGGATTATGGAGTATGAGAAGACCCATAACTTGCCATGTATAAACTAGTGGCCCAGGAGAGCCAGTGGTGTAGTTCCAGTCCATGTCTGAAGGCCTGAGAACCAGGAGAGGTCACGGTGTAAGTTCCAGTCTGAGTGCAGTAGAAGCTCAATGTCTCAGCTTGAAAATAGGCAGAGAGTGAATTCTCCCTCACCCAGCCATTATTCTATCCAGGCCTTAGACAGATTGGATGAGGCCCACCCACATCATGGAGAGCAATCTGCTTTACTCGGTCTACTGATTCAAATGCCCATCTCATCCAGAAACACCCTCACAGACGCACCCAGAATAAAGCTCAAGCAAATATCTGGACACTGAATGACTCAGTCAAGATGACCATAAAATTAATAATCACTTGTGTTAAATCTGTGATCGCAGTAGCATTATATTAATTTTTTCACTCCATCTTTCAATAGATACACATATCTGTATATATCTTAATATATCTTTATACGTATATATCTCTATAACTACGTAAGTATCTACATGTGTGCATGTATATTTGTATGCATGTAAATGTAGCTGATTCATATGTGCCAGGCATAATTCTAGGCCCTAGAGAAGCCACAAGACAAACCCCATAGCCTTATAGAGCTTATAGTCTAGAAACTGAAACAGATGAAATTGGAAAAAAAATAAATAAAAGAATGGGACTTTAGACAATGAAACATAATATGAAGAAAAATAAAAGAGAATAATGGGATAGGTGAGGGTGCTATTTTCAATAACATTGTCAGGGAAAACCTCTTTGAGGAGATATTTGAACACAAACCTTAATGAAGTCAGGGAGTGATCCCAGTGACAAAGGGTGGGACCTTACTTGGGGGTCTTGAGGAGGACACACTCGCCAAGGTAGCTGGAGCTGAGTGGGGGAGGAGTGTGAGGAAATAAGGTCAAGGGTGGGTAGGAATGAGAGTAGGTATAGCCTTATGGGTTTTGGGAGTGGTTTGGAATTTACTCTGGGGGCCAGTGAATGGTAGTGAGCTGGAAAGTGACTTACCTGATTTATTTTTATTTAGTTATTCATTTACCTTATTGAAGTATAGTTGATTTACAATGTTGTGTTAGTTTCTGGTGTACAGCAAAGTGACTCAGTTACATCTATCTATCTGTCTATCTATCTATCTATCTATCTATCATCTATCTGTCTTCTTTATCATATTCTTTTCCATTATGGTTTTTTACTGGATAGTGAATATTGTTTCCTGCCATACAGTAGGACCTTGTTGTTTATCTATTTTATATATAGTAGTTTGTATGTGCTAATCCTAAACTCCTGATTTATCCCTCCCCCACCTCCTTTCCCCTTTGGTAACCATAAGTTTGTTTTATATGCCTGTGAGTCTGTTTCTGTTTTGTAAATAAGTTCATTTGTATCATACTTTAGATTTGTTTTTAGAATGTGTTTGAACTTATATGACTACCAGTCTAAAGCAAGTAGATATAGGAATGGGTTAACATATTGAAAATCACTGTAACCACAAATCAAAAACATACAATAGATTCACAAAAACCAAAAAGAAGAAAACACAAGCATAATATAAAAGAAAACCATCAAATTCCACAAGGAAAAACAAAAAGGAAAAGAAAGGAGCAAAGACAAAAGCAACTGGAAACAAGGTTTAAAATGTTAATATCTATCAGTCTATCCATAATTACCCTAAATGTTTGATCTGATTTATAATTTAAATGCTGACTGCAAAGTCGACTCTAGGGCAGGTAAGAGTAGAAGCAGGGAGAGAAGTTCAGAGGCTGTTGACAGCGGCTCAAAGGAGAGAGAGGTGCTCCCCTTTGCTGAAAGAGGAAGGATGGCACGGATCTCTCAGAACTGACTGAGGCTGGGAAATGGATGGAAGCGGAGGAACTCTGGAGAAATGGATAGAGCTGCCAGAAGAACCTGGTCTCCTTGGATTGGCTGCAGTGATCATAAAGGGCTGTTAGTGTCCAAGGGTGGAAGCGGTTAGCTCAGCTTGTTATGAGCCTGCCCCTGGCTGGATGGGGGTGGGGGGAAGTGGTGCAGATACAGAGAGAGAGGATCTGTCCCAATCTATTTCCATAGTGGGAAGTCACTCAGTGGGGGATTCCTTAAAAAGAATATTGGGCATTTGTGGAGTGGAAAGATTGCTATGAGGGGAGATGGGCTTTGGATACAGCTACAGGCAAAGAATGACATATTCATTTTCATATTCAACTAAATAAACACATCTAGTACCAGTCATTGTTCTGGGCAATTTCTCTTTGATAGACAATGTGCTGAATTAACGCAACCAGTTCTCCAGAAATGCTTGCTAAATAAATTCACGTGCTCCTCCCCTAAAACCTATAAGCATCATGAGGTACATTTAAAATATTTGGCAACTGGACCTCAGAAGAAGTAAGTAAATTTGCCAAAGTCCTACAGCTAGTAAAATGTAATAATTAAAGGTCTGACAGGCTTGGGTCAGAATCTCAAATCTGGTACTATCTAGCTTTGTAACCTTGGGAATGTTACTCCATCTTTCTGTGCCTCAATTTACACATATGTAGCATGGGGTTAGTATTAGCACCTACCTCACAGAGATGCTCTGAGGATTAAATGAGATTATGAGCAGAGCCGATGTTATTATTATTAGAGCTGAAGTTCATTCCCAGGCTTCTGGCTCTAAATAAATGTATTATTCTTGGTGCTTATTTTTTATAAAACTACACTACTACTCAAAATCAAATCAAAGCAGTCATCTGACATTTAATAGGAGTCAATTTCTCTCAACTACCTTGCACATAGAAGATCTGCTCATAACCAAGACCAGCTAGGAGGAAGGAAGTTTTTCCAAAAGGAAGTTTGTTTGGGAGAAGCATCCTGGTATGTAGGGAGCAGCCTTGCCTGCTGAAAGAACACACCATCACTCTGTTTCTCCTGCATGGACTGGACCTTCTGCTTCTTCCAAGTCCAGTTTCCCTGAGGATGTCATATGTCTCCCCAAAATGGACCATTGCTGCCTTGGGAACAATGTGTCAAATATTGAACAAAGGCACCGTTTAGGTCCTGCCACTGGAGAGCTGAACCAAGGGTCAAATTCTGTTTTGGGTTTCTCCATGTTGCATCTCTGTTAACTTTAGCACATACTTTTGGGGAATACAGACTACAAACCTCTTCCCACCCCATCCCTTTCCACACAAACCACAGCTCTGTTCTGAAACTTCTGTCCCGCTATGCTTGCATGGTGAACCTTCTTGTTAGTTGAGGGAAATGCTTTGCTGGCGGTGCCTGTTTAGAAACACATTTCCTCCAAAGCACATGAGGGCATCTCAATAATCACTGCTCACATCACCCCATGGAGGGAGGGTGTTTCCATTTTATGAGTAGAAACTTATACCTTGACTTAGAATTGGAAGGGTCATTGAAGACCATCTTGTGGTCCTCCTTTCTGATGTTTTATAGTTCTTGACAATATTACTGCCTAGTGGTGACTCTGTTCTGCCTTAATTCTACTCCATATGATATCTATTACAATTTCAAACAATCTCATTTTGATTGAAAGTACATTGCACAAGAACTAGGTGGTCGAATCACTTTCTTGGAGTAGTCTTTTTACGTCTGAATTAGAGTATTTGTATGAGAAGAGCATTTTGTCATGTTGACAAATTTATTTGGCCCTAAGATAGAAGGTAATAAACTTTTGGGGAGTATTGTTTTTATTTTTCATTTGCCCTTCCAGATCCACTTTTAACCCTCCTCTGCCCTGTTCTGTGACCCAAGAGGCTGACTATTATGGACCTCATCAGTGGGCACTCCTGCCCTCTGACTTCTTGTTGATTTTAATGAGGTCAGGATGTGTCTTATCCCAGATTCCTCACAAAGCAGAATCAGGTTTATGTGCAGGTAGTTAATTTTGGAAGTGATAGTAGGGAGCTGAAGTGAAAGACTAGGGAGAATAAATTAAGTGAGGAGGCAAAGGCAATATAAGGACCTCAGTGTGGGCTGCTGCACTGAACAACTTATCTTTACTCCTGCTAGCTCAGTGATTCTGAGAAGAAAACAGAATACGCTTCAGCATTTTATACCAGAAGGGTGAATGGGAGAAGCAATTAACCATTGTCTCCAGTCTTCATTACCTGAAGGTTGCCCCATAGGCTGTTAATTGTCCCCACATTTCTGTGTTTCTCATGGATGAGTGCTGAACAGGTTGTCATGGGCATCAGAGAAGACCTGGAGCAAAAACAAGGGCAGAGCAGTGTGTACATGAGTGGAGGTGCTATCAGCCTGAAGCAGGTCAAATCCTGCACGGAACTGTTCACCAAAACTGTGGCTGGGATTTGAGGTGAGGGCAAGAGTGTGTGATTTGGTGTACCAGAGATCTCATATACTGTGTATTTATTCCCCCTGGATCCTTCCTTGCTTATTTTTTTCACTCTTTCTAAGGTTACAGTTCCTATTGGGTGGCCCCCAAAAGTGGGATCTGAGCCAATATCTCTATCTCTGAAAGTGCCATAGAGTAAGAGACCCGAGGTGCCAATATAAAACCTGGTTCTGGACTGGGGAATCCAATGCCCAAGGGGGAAACAACTGTAAAACCACCAGTCCCAGAAGGTATAATAAGTGTGGGGGAAAAAAACATAAGAAACGTCTACTCAAGATGAATCTGAAAAAAAAATTATGAAGTATGTGTTCAAAATAATTATCACAGAAGATTGCCTACAAATTCAATGAACAGGGAATTTATTGTTGAGGAACTGTAGGTACTAGAATCATCTTCTAATAAGGGGTTAAATGATATGGATTAAACCCTCAAAACAATAAAGGAAGACATCATAACCATAAAGAAAAAACCAAGAAATTATGAGGTAAAAACAGGCAGGTATGAGCCAAGAACAGAAGGATTTTGAGGGGGAGATGTCTTTTTTAAATGAACTTTTTTAGAAGAACTCTAGATTCTATAGAATGATTGCAAAGATAGTTTCCCTTATACCACATACCCAGTTTCCTTTATTATTAACATCTTATGATTATGGTACACTTGTCACAATTAATGAACAAACTTAACACATTATTATTAAGTAAAGTTCATACTTACTCATATTTCCTCAGTTTTTCCCTAATGTCCTTTTTTTTTTTTTCCAGTTCTAGAATCCCATCCAGGCTATCACACCATTATATGTATTAGTCATGCCTCCTTAGTTTCTCCTCTGTTAGGCAGCTCAGTGAGGCTATAGGCTGACTCAGAGGATATTTAAAAGGCAGAGAACAGGGTGGAAATGTTGGCACTGAAACAGTGCAGATGGAAGTGGAGCTCTGAACCAGGTAGGTTCAGAAGAAGGCATTACTTTCCACAAGCCAAGAGCCAAGAACCATGCAAGGGAGTCTCAGTAGTTGTTGCTTGTTTTTAATATGCTTAAAATAGAGATGACTAGTGTCAATCAAACATATGCCAAGATGGACCAGCTTTTGGGCCATAAAACAAACCTTGTCAAATTGAGAAGAACTAAAATTATACAGAATATGTTCTTGAGGTATCACTGAATCAAACTAGAAATCGATAGCAGAAAAATAACAGGACAATCTTCAAACACTTTGGAACTAATCAGTCAAATAATTCACAGAACAAAGAGAAAGTCTCTAGAGAAATTTTAAAAAATATATTAAACCAAATGAAACTACAACATATAAAAATTTCTAGGACACAGCTAAAGCAGTGCTGAGAGGAAAATTTATAGCACAAAAAGCCTACATTAGAAAGGAGGAAAAGGTTTAAATCAATAACTTAAGCTCTCACATCACAAACCTAGAAAAGCAAAATAGACTCAAAACAAACAAAGAAATAATGAATATTAGAACAGAGGTCAATTTAATTGAAAACAATAAAAAATAGAAAAAAATCAATGAAGCAAAGAGAGCATTCTTTGAAAAGAAAAATGCAATCAACAATCTCTATCAAGGCTGACAAAGTAAAGAAATAAGACACAAATTACTAAAAGGAATGAAACAGAAGATATTACTACACACCCTGAAGACATCAAAAGGAAATAGGTGAATACTATGAACAATTCTGTGGACATAAATATGACAATTTACACAAAATGGACCACTTCCTTGAAATACAAACAGCCACAACTCACTAATATGAAATAAATAATTTGAATATCCCTATAACTACTAAAGAAATTGAATTTGTAATTTAAAAACTCCATGCCCAGAAATTTCTATGGTTGAACTCTTCCAAATGTTTAAAGATCTTTTCCAGAAAATAGAAGAGGAGGGAACACTCAATTCACTTTTTGAAGCTACTCTTACCATCATACCAAAACCGGACAAAGACACACAAAAATTCTGGACAGAGTATTAGCAAATAGAATTCAGTAATATGTAAAAGGAACCATACGCCATGACCAAGTGGCCTTCCTCCTACAGATAAAAGGTTGGTTCAGTATTGAAAAGTCAGTCAGTGTAATTCCCTAAAATAACAGTCTAAAGAAAATCACATGATAATATAAATTGTTGCAGAGAAGGCATTTGAGAAAATTCAACAGCCATTAATGATAAAAACTCAGAAAAATAGGAATAGAGAACTTCCTCAACTTGAAAAATAGCATTTAGAAAAAAAATAACATTTTATTTAATGGTGAAAGACTGAATGTTTTTCTTCTAAGTTTGGGAGCAAGTCAAGGGTGGCCACTCTCATCACTCTTTTACAACTTAATGCTGGAAGTTTTAGCCAAGGTTAATGCAATAAGGCAAGAAAATGAAACAAAAGGCATAGAGATTAGAAAGGAAGAAATAAAACTGTCCCTCTTTGCAGAAGACATAATTGTTTGTGTAGAAAATCCCACATAAGCTAAAAAAGACAACAACTAACAAGTGAGTTAAGCAAGGTCACAGGAGACACAATGGATATGTACAGATCAACTTCATTTCTACATATTAGCAATCGACACCAAAATAAAAAGTATAATATCATTTACAATCATTCATCAAAAAGAGAAATACTTAACTGTAAATCTAACAAAGCATGTGCAGGACTTGAATTCTGAAAACTACAAAATGCTGATGAAAGGAACCAAAGAAGATCTAAATAAATGGAGAAGCATACTGTGATTATAGAGCACAGATTCAACATCATAAAATGTTAGTTCTCCCCAGATTTATATACATATATAACATAATTTCTCTCAAAAACCCCAGCAAGTTGCTTTATAGATATAGACACGATTATTTTAAAATTTACATGGTAAGACAAAGGAAGTAGAATTGCTAAAACAATTTAGAAAAAGAAGAATAGAATGAGAATAATCTCTCTAATTTCAATACTTATTATACAATTATAGTAAACTAGAGAGTATGGTATTGGCAGAGGGATATACATGTAGATTAATGGAACAGAATAGAGAACCCAGAAATAGACCCACATGAATATGTCCAGTGGATCTTTGGCAAAGATATAAAAGCAATTCAGTGGAGGAAATATAGCCTCTTAATAAATGGTACGAGAGCATTAGGTGTCTGTAAGTAAAACACGAAAGTGAACCTTTACCTAAGTCCCATACCTTACAGAAAAATTAACTAAAATTCGATTACAGACTTAAATGTAAAACTATAAAACTTTTAGAATAAAAACATAGGAGAAAAATCTTTAGGATCAAGGGCTTGACAAAGATTTCTTAGACTTGACAACAAAACACAATCTATAAAAGGAAAAAAATGATAAATTTGACTTCATCAAAATTAAAACATTTGCTCCGTGAAAGGTTCTGTTAAGAGGATGAAAAGACAAGCTACAGAGTGGGAGCATATATTTGCAAACCATGTATCTTATAAAAAACTAGAATGTAGAATATATAAGCAACTCTCAAACTCGATAGTAGAAAAATAAACCATCCAATTAGGAAATGGGCAAAAGACACAGAGAGACATTTCATCAAAGAGGATAAATGAAAGGAAATAAGAACGTGAAAATAAGTTCAAAGTTACTGGCCATTAGGGAAATGCAAATTAAAGCCATGATGATGTATCTTTACATATCTATCAAAATGGCCAAAATAAAAGTAGTTATAACACGAAGTTCTGGCAAAGATGTGGAGAAACTGGATCATTCACACCTTGTGGGTGGGAAGAAAAAATGATATAACTATTCTGGAAAACAGTTTGGCAGCTAAAAAAAAAAAAAAACTATACATGCAACTACTGTACAACCCAGCAATTATACTCCTGGGCTTTTATTCCAGAGGAAGACATGTTTATATAAAACCTGTACACAAATGTTTACAGCATCTTTTTTGTAATAGCCCCAAACTAGAAACAACACAGATATATCCCTCAATGGGATATACAACCTGTAGTACAACCATGTCATGTAATACTACTCAGCAATAAAAAGGAGCATAGTTTTGAGACAGGTGACAACTTGGATGTAGCTTTTGAGAATTATGCTGAGTGAAACAAACAATCCTCAAAGGTTATACATTGCATTATTCTGTTTACATAACATTCTTGAAATTACAAAAGTATAGAAAAGGAGAACAAATTAGTAGTTACCAGAATTTAAGGAGGAGGTGGGAACAGGAGGGAAGAGGTTTTGGTGATAAATTCAGAGTAAAGAATCCTTGTGGTGAAGGAACTGTTCTCTATCTTGACTGCATCAATGTCAATCACCTCTTTGGGATACTGTACTCTAGTTTTGCAAGATGTTCCCATTGATGGAAACTGGGTGCATGGGATCTCTCTGTATTATTCTTACCACTGCATGTATATCTACAATTATCTCACAATAAAAAGTTTAGTTTAAAAATGAATAAAAATAAACCTGAAAGGGTGTATGCCTGTGCAGCAGTCTAACTAATGGCTTTTTACATTCCTGTTGAAGTGTATAATTCTACTCCTGCTCTTATTCTTGTTTCTTTGCCTAAGAGAAATTATATATGGACCAACACAACCTATATTGATATCATTTTCCTATTTAAAGTTGTGTGTGATCAAACTTGAATCTAACTCAAATGTGAGTATTCAGTAACAGAATGTATTATGTGAAAGTACCAGTGAATGTTTGGTACACAAAAGGAGTTTCCTTATCATTTGCTGAATTAATGTATTAACGAAGGATTGAAGGAAGCTACTTTCAGCGATTAAAATTCTATAGTGAAAATACCCATGACATATTTTCACAGAACTAGAACAAATAATCCTAAAGTTTATATGCCCATATACATATACATAGCCTTTCACCACAAAGGTTATTGTGCAAGGTGACATTTGCTGAATTGTGGTGAGATGAGCCCATATCTAACCATCGATGCCCCAAACTCATGAAATGAGATCTCAAGCCCAATTTGAAATAAGAAACACGTCTCCTTAAACACCCTGATCCCTATTTTCAGATAACAGTTAAAATCCAGAGGATTTTCTAATTTGTTTTAGAAGACAAGGGGAGTGTCTTGAAGGGATTTCATGTGGATTGCATTCTGTTCTGCAATAATCTGACTTTTTTTTTCTTTGTCACTGGTAGTGTTTTGTTTTTTTTTTTAGCATCTTTATGGGAGTATAATTGCTTTACAGTGTTGTTAGCTTCTGCTGTAAAACAAAGTAATCAACTATGTGCATACGTATATCCCCATATCCCCTTGCACTCGCATCTCCTTCCCACCCTCCTTATCCCACCCTCTAAGTGCTCCCAAAGTACCGAGCTGATCTCCCTGTGCCATGCAGTTGCTTCTCACTAGCTATCTATTTTACATTTGGTAGTGTATATATGTCAATGCTACTCTCTCACTTCGTCCCGGTTTACCCTTCCCCCTCCCCATGTTCTCAAGTCCATTCTCTAAGTCTGTGTCTTTATTCTTGTCCTGGCTCTAGGTTCATCAGAACCTTTTTTTTTTTTTTTTTTTTAGATTCCATATATATGTGTCAGAATGCGGTATTTGGTTTTCTCTTTCTGACTTATTCACTCTGTATGACAGGCTCTAGGTCCATCCACCTCACTACAAATGACTCAATTTCATTTCTTTTTATGCCTGAATAATATTCCATTGTATATGTGTGCCATATCTTCTTTACGCTTTCATCTGTCGATGGACACTTAGGTTGCTTCCATGTCCTGGCTATTGTAAATAGAGCTGCAATAAACATTGTGGTACATGACTCTTTTTGAATTATGGTTTTCTCAGGGAATATGCTCAGTAGTGAGATTGCTGGGTCGTATGGTAGTTCTATTTTTCGTTTTTTGAGGTACCTCCATACTGTTCTCCATAGTAGCTGTACCAATTTACATTCCCACCAACAGTGCAAAAGGGTTCCCTTTACTCAACACCCTCTCCAGCATTTATTGTTTGTAGATTTTTTGATGATAGCCATTCTGATTGGTATGAGGTGATACCTCATTGTAGTTTTGATTTCTCTAATGATTAGTGATGTTGAGCATCGTTTCATGTGTTTGTTGGCAATCTGTATATTTTTGTTGGAGAAATGACTATTTAGGTCTTCTGCCTATTTTTGGATTGGGTTGTTTGTTATTTTGATATTGAGCTGTGTGAGTTGCTTGTATATTATGGAGATTAATCCTTTGTCATTGCTTCATTTGCAAATATTATCTCCCATTCTGACGGTTGTCTTCTCATCTTGATTAAGGTTTCCTTAGCTGTGCAAAAGCTTTTAAGTTTCATTAGGTCCCACTTGTTTATTTTTGTTTTTATTTCCATTTCTCTAGGAGGTGGGTCAAAAAGGATCTTGCTATGATTTATGCCATGGAGTGTTCTGCCTATGTTTTCCTTTAAGAGTTGTATAATGTCTGACCTTACATTTAGGTCTTTAAACCATTTTGAGTTTATTTTTGTGTATGGTGTTAGGAAGTGTTCTCATTTCATTCTTTTACATGTAGTTGTCCAGTTTTCTCAGCACCATTTATTGAAGAGGCTGTCTTTTCTCCATTGTATGTGCTTGCCTCCTTTAACAAAGATAAGGTGATCATATATGTGTGGGTTTAACTCTGGGCTTTCTATCCTGTTCCACTGATCTCTCTTTCTGTTTTTGTGCCAGTAACATAGTGTCTTGATTACTGTAGCTTTGTAGTCTGAAGTCAGGGAGCCTGACTCCTCCAGCTCCGTTTTTCATTCTCAAGATTGCTTTGGCTATTCAGGGTCCTTTGTGTTTCCATATAAATTGTGAAATTTTTTGTTCTAGTTCTGGAAAAGTGCCATTGGTAACTTGTTAGGGATTGCATTGAAGCAGTATATTGCTTTGGGTAATATAGTCATTTTCACAATGTTGATTTTTTCTATACAAGAACATAGTATATCTCTCCATCCGTTTGTATCATTTTAAATTTCTTTCATCAGTGTCTTATAGTTTTCTGCATACAGGTCTTTTTTCTCCTTAGGTAGGTTTATTCCTAGGTATTTTATTCTTTTTGTTGCCATGGTAAATGGGAGTGTTTCCTTAATTTCTCTTTCAGATTTTTCATCATTGGTGTATAGGAATGCAAGAGATTTCTGTGCATTAATTTTGTATCCTGCTACTCTACCACATTCATTGATTAGCTCTAGCAGTTTTCTGGTAGCATCTTTAGGATTCTTTAAGTATAGTATCATATCATCTGCAAACACTGACAGTTTTACTTTTTTTCTAATTTGGATTACTCTTATTGCTTTTCTTGTCTGATTGCTGTGGCTAAAGCTTCTGAAACTTTGTTGAATAATAGTGGTGAGAGTGGGCAAACTTGTCTTCTTCCTGATCTTAGAGGAAATGGTTTCAGTGGTTTTCACCATTGGGCATGATGTTGGCTGTGGGTTTGTCATATATGGCCTTTATTATATTGAGGTAGGTACACTCTATGCCTACTTTCTGGAGAGATTTTATCATAAATGGGTGTTGAATTTTGTCAAAAGCTTTTTCTGCATCTATTGAGATTATCATATGTATTTTACCTTTCAATTTGTTAATATAGTGTATCACATTGATTGATTTGTGTATATTGAAGAATCCTTGCATTCCTGGGATAAATCCCACTTGTTCATGGTGTATGATCCTTTTAATGTGTGGTTGGATTCTGTTTGTTAGTATTTTGTTGAGGATGTTTGCATCTATCTTCATCAGAGATATTGGCCTGTAGTTTTCTTTTTTTGTGACATCTTTGTCTGCTTTTGGTATAAAGGTGATGGTGGTGTTGTAGAATGAGTTTGGAAGTGTTCCTCCCTCTGCTATATTTTGGAAGAGTTTGAGAAGGATAGATGTAAACTCTTCTCTAAGTGTTTGATAAAATTTGCTTGTGAAGCCATCTGGTCTTGGGCTTTTGTGTGTTGGAAGATTTTTAACCTCAGTTTCAATTTCAGTGCCTGTGTTTGGTCTGTTTATATTTTCTATTTCTTTCTGGTTCAGTCTCAGAAGGTTGTGCTTTTCTAAGAATTTGTCCATTTCTTCCAGGTGTCCATTTTATTGGCATATAATGCTTGTAGTAATCTTTCATGAGCCTTTGTATTTCTGCAGTGTCAGTTGTTACTTCTCCTTTTTCATTTCTATTTCCCTTGATTTGAGTCTTCTCCCTTTTTTTCTTGTTGAGTCTGGCTAATGGGTTTTCAATTTTGTTTATCTTCTCAAAGAACCAGCTTTTAGTTTTATTGATCTTTGCTATCGTTTCCATCATTTCTTTTTCATTTATTTCTGATCTAATCTTTATGATTTCTTTCCTTCTGCTTTGGGTTTTTTTTTTTTGTTCTTCTTTCTCTAATTGCTTTAAGTGTAAAGTTAGGTTGTTTATTTTTCTTGTGTCTTGAGGTAATATTTTATTGTTATAAACTTCCTTCTTCAAACTGCTTTTGCTGCATCCCATAGGGTTTGGGTCCTCGTGTTTTCATTGACATTTGTTTCTGGGTATTTTTTGATATCTTCCTTGATTTCTTCAATGATCTCTTGGTTATTGGTTGCATATTGTTTAACCTCCATGTGTTTTTATTCTTTACAGTTTTTTTCTGTAAAAGTGATATCTAGTTTCACAACGTTGTGGTTGGAAAAGATACTTAATATGATTTCAATTTTCTTAAATTTACCCAGGCTTGATTTGTGACCCAAGATATGATCTATCCTGGAGAATGTTCCATCTGCACTTGAGAGGAAAGTGTATTCTGTTGTTTTTGGATGGAATGTCCTATAAATATCAATTAAGTTCATCTTGTTTAATGTGTCATAAAACTTGTGTTTCCTTATTTTCATTTTGGATGATCTATCCATTGGTGAAAGTGGCGTGTTAAAGTCCCGTACTATTATTGTGTTACTGTCGATTTCCCCTTTTATGGCTGTTAGCATTTTCCTTATGCATTGAGGTGCTCCTCTGTTGGGTGCATAAATATTTACAATTGTTATATCTTCTTCTTGGATTGAACCCTTGAACATTATGTAGTGTCCTTCTTTGGCTTTTCTAATAGTCTTTCTTTTAAAGTCTACTTTGTCTGATATGAGAATTGCTACTCCAGCTTTCTTTTGATTTCCATTTGCACAGAATATCTTATTCCATCCCAACACTTTCAGTCTGTATGTGTCCCTAGGTCTGAAGTGGGCCTGTTTTAGACAGCATATGTATGGGTCTTGTTTTTGTAGCCATTCAGCCAGTCTATGTCTTTTGGTTGGAGCATTTAATCCATTTACACTTAAGGTCATTATTGATATGTATGTTCGTATTACCATTTTCTTAATTGTTTTGGGTTTGTTATTGTAGGTATTTTCTTTCTCTTGTGTTTCCTGCCTAGAGAAGTGCCTTTAGCATTTGTTGTAAAGCTGGTTTGGTGATACTGAATTCTCTTAACTTTTGCTTGTCTGTAAAGGTTTTAATTTCTCTGTCGAATCTGAATGAGATCCTTGCTGGGTAGAGTAATCTTGGTTGTAGGTTTTTCCCTTTCATCACTTTAAATATATCATGCCACTCCTTTCTGGCTTGCAGAGTTTCTGCTGAAAAATCAGCTGTTAACCTTATGGGGAGTCCCTTGTATATTATTTGTTGCTTTCCCTTGCACTTTCAATATTTTTTCTTTGTATTTAGTTTTTGATAGTTTGATTAATATGTGTCTCAGCATGTTTCTCTTTGGGTTATCCTGTATGCTACTCTCTGTGCTTCCTGGACTTGATTGACTATTCCCTTTCCCATATTAGGGAAGTTTTTGACTATAATCTTTTCAAATATTTTCTCACACCCTTTTTTTTTCTATTCTTCTGGGACCCTTATAATTCAAATGTTGGTGCATTTAATGTTGTCCCAGAGGTCTCTGAGACTGTCCTCAATTCTTTTCATTCTTTTTTCTTAATTCTGCTCTTTGGCAATTATTTCCACCATTTTATCTTTCAGCTCACATATCCGTTCTTCTGCCTCAGTTATTTTGTTATTGATTCTCTCTAGATTATTTTTAATTTTAGTAATTGTGTTGTTCATCACTGTTTGTTTGCACTTTTTTTCCTTTAGATCCTTGTTAAATGTTTCTTGTATTTTCTGCATTCTCTTTCCAAGAGTTTGGATCATCTTTACTATCATTACTCTGAATTTTTTTTCAGGTAGGTTGCCTATTTCATCTTCATTTATTTGGTCTTGTAGGTTTTTACCTTGCTCTTTCGTCTGTAACAAAGATTTTTGTTGTTTTTTTCCTTTTTTTTTTTTTTTTTTTTTTTTGATGAGTTGTGCTGTATTCCTGTCTTCCTGGTTGTTTTGCCTGAGACGTCCAGCACTGGAGTTTGCAGACAGATGGATAGACAGTTGGTCTTTGTATTGAGATGAGGACCTCTGGGGGCTCACTCTGTTTGATATTCCCTTGGTCTGAGGTTCTCTGGTATTCCAGGTGTTTGGACTCAGAGCTCGCACCACAGGAGCTCGGGCCTGATCGGTGGCCTGCAAACCAAGATCCCACAAGCTGGTCGCTGGGGGTTCCTCCCATCCCCTTAGGTGTCCGTGATCCCCCGCCAGTGCCTGGTAGGTGCCCTCTGTCAGTTATTTTTAAAGCAACAAGGAATATTAATTCTAATGTGGCATTCTTGATGAACCTCATGTCATCAAAAAGTGCATGTTAGAAATAATTACTTCTATACGGAAGGGAAATAATATACTAAAGTGTTTCAGATGTGCAATAATAAAGTTTTTTTAGGAATTTTAAAATAAAATTATTTTTCTAGGTAAGCTAAATATAGCTATAAAACTTAAACATGAATGAACCAATCTGACATTTGATTCTATGCAACTTTGAAAAAAAAAAACGGTTTTCTTTTTCTGTCACCACCAGCACTTGTTACGCATCCTTATTACCAGCATTTATTCACTTAACAATTGTCTATCAAAATTTCTACTATGTGCCAGGCACTGCTATAAATGTTGAGGCTTTGAGAGTGACCAAGGTAGACAAGAGTTCTGACTTCAGATGCATGGAAGCAATCAGATTAATACAACAATTATGGATTTCAACTGGGTTATGAAGGAACTAGATAAGACCCTAAGATGAAGGTGGAGAGGATGGACTCCCTTCAGAATGTGCGGGCACAGGAGGCCTTATGGAAATTGAAGTTTGTACACTGAGAAGAGGTTTGGGGGAAGAGCATTGCAGGCAGAGGAAAGAAGTGATGTGACGGGCCTCAGGAGGGGAGAGCTTGACATTGTCTTGGGAAGTTCAGGGGCACCCAAACAAGACAACTGCACTGCACATGAAACAGCAGTGCTTTAATCATTATGTTCATGATAAAGCATCCAGCTATGCTTTAACCATGATGCAAGCCTAATCCCCTCATTAAACCATATTGTATCTATTTCAGGTTATGAAATGTCATGCTGGAGGGGAAATGACTGCACCATTTTCAGACATCTGTCTTCTCCTGTCCTCTGGCATTGGAGCTTCTGGTTCAGGTCTTGCAGACTGCAGCTTGCTGACAGTGGATTGTGGCATATTTCAGCCTTCATAATCACATGAGCCAATTCCCATAATAAATCTCCTTTTATATCAATATATCTATACATATCCTATTGGTTCTGCCTCTGGAAAACTGACTACTACAGTTGTATAGCTAACAATACCTAATTCAATTGATGGCATTCCTTAGTTGGTGAGTATTCAGTTGAGAGGTAATCGAATGAGCAGATAGGTGTAGGATTCAACTTCACTGTTCAGTAGAAAATACTTTTCAAATGTACCTGGAAGCATTATAAAATGTTCAAAGATATATTTTCTAAAATCTCAGGTGATTGATTGCTTCTGATTAAAATTTACTTAAAGTTCAAACCAGACAAACAGTTTTATATATTAATAGAAGTCTAACTTTAAGTTTCAATTATTGTTGAAGTTGTATCCATAGTTGTAAAGAATTATAATCTTTTGAATTGTAATGGAGCTTATTCACAGACACAGTCCCCATAACTTAGTATATTACTATATATTGATATTAGTACCATATTCTTGCCATTTGGTGTATAATGCCCAGGTGTTAACATAATGCAGTTTCTTCTTCATCTTATACTAGCAGATGAAAGGAGGCCTGAAATAACCAAATAAGAGGGTAGAGCTAGGGTTAGAGCTCATGACTCTTAACTTCTCACACTAATATTTTCCTCCTTCCTCAAACCTGTTCTGATAATTTTCTGGAACACAGTCATGGACATATATTTATTAAATGGTTGCTTTTCCAACAAATTGCAGTTGTCATTGTGGTGAGCACATCTCATGATTCTGCTGGATCTAGTCACTGTCCTGTATGCTGAGGTTACAGCCATTAACGCCTCCCATGTGAGTTTCAGAGTAGCGATGTAGACAAGGCCATGACGCAGGTACTAAGAGAATGCAAAGTAGTGAGGACAAGAAGAGGAGAAATGGTATCTTCCAGCTTGAGTGGTTGTGGGGTGGAGAGGAAGCTAATTGAAAGGAGGCTTCCTGGAGGAGTTGGCAATGAAGCTGGGCTTGAAAATCTCCATAATCTGGCACAGTTTGATCTCTGACCTCACTTTCTGTTCTGCCCAGCTTTGCAGTTTGCACCCTAGACAAGCACTCAGTAGGCTGCTTTAAGCTCTTTGCTCAGGCTTTTCCCTCTCCCTGAAATCCCCATCTCACCTCTTTTCTCATGGTTAAGTCACACATATTCTTCAAGCCTAATCTCAGTTCTTATATCTTCCAGGAGACATTCTTTAAATTATTAGATTGAGCTGTTTACCTTGCTCTGTGCTTTTGTGGCCCATTGTATATATCTCACCCTTGCTTTAATATGCTATTAAAATTATCCGTCTGTTCCTAGAATTGATCATAAACACCTTGCCTTATTTATCTTCATATTGCCCATTCTATCTATCTATCTATCTATCTATCTATCTATCTATCTATCTATCATCTATCTAATCTTTATATCCACTACTAAATGCTTGAGAAATATTTTTAAGTTGAACTGCAATATAAATTTATGCTGAAACTCTCCTGAAAATACTGAAGACCTGATGAATGTTGCCTGGAGTGGACCTTAGCTCTAATCCAGAAGTGGTTGGAAAGACTTGCTTTATTAATCCTTGACTATAGTGTTCTGCACAGCTGTTGCTTACTGGAAACTGACAGCAATATGTAGGCATAACGGCTTTTGCTGACATAGTTATTGCTTCAAAGTGTTGCACGGTGTCACGGACATTCAAAGTGTTGAGTCCTTTCCTTCCATGCTTATGGGTGACACATTCTTTTCAGTTATACTGTTCTCTGTTGGTCTTCTGAAAGACCAGTGAGATGGAAGTGTCCAGGTAGATTGAGGACCACTATAGCATCTGAAGCAGTTAAATGACAAGCAGCTTCAGCAGCTATTCCTTTGTAAAGACAAGCCAAGCAGTAGTCAAGACTATGTGGTATTGATGTGAGGACAGACATATAGGTCAATGGTTGAGAATGAGAATCCAGAAATAACCCCCCACTTACATGATCAATTTATTTTTGACAAAGATGTCAAGGTAATTCATTTGGAAAAAATAGTCTTTTCAACAAACAGTATTGGATTAACCAGATATCTGTATGAAATAAAAAAAAAAACCTTGAACTTTGCTTCATACCATAAATAAATATTAAATTAAATTGACCATAGACCTAAATGTAAGAGCTCAAACTATTAAACTCTAGAAGATATCATAGGGTAAAATCTTTGTGATATTGGGTGAGAGAAAGATTTCTTGAACAACACACCAAAACCAGAAACTTTAAGAGAAAAAAATGATAAAATAGATTTCATCAAGATTAAAAATTGTTGCTCTCTGAAAGACATAGTTAAGAACAGAAGAAGGCAAACCATAGACTGGGAGAAAATTTTTGCTAAACATATATTCAACAAAGGGCTTATATTCAGAATATAGGAAGAACACTCATGACTCAATTATAAGGCAATCCAGGTTTAAAAAAATACTAGACACAAGACTTGAACAGAAAATTCACAAAAGAAGATATCTTAATGGTTAATAAGCACATGAAAAGATGCTCAACATCATTAGTCATCAACAAAATTGCAAACTAAAACAATGAAGTAAAAGATACTACTTCACTTTCACTAGGATGACTACAAAAAAAAGATCAACACTAATATCAAAGGTTGGTATGAGAATGTAGAGCAACTGGAACTTTCATACATTGCTAGTGGAATGCAAAATATGGTATAGCCACTTGGAAAAGAATATGGCAACACCTTACAAAGTTACATATATTTATTATATGACTCAGCATTTCCACTTTTACGTGTTTATCCAAGAGAAACAAAAACATATATTCACATAAAAATGTGTGACCATTCTAGCCAAAAACTGGAAGAAATCCAAATGTCCATCAACTGATGATAGGCAAACAAATTGTGTACCACAGAATACTAATCTGCAATAAAAAGAGGATGACATATTAGTACCAGCAACACAGGGATAAATCTCAGAAACATAACTCTAAGTGAAAAAGTCAAATGCAAAATATTGTGCATTGTGTGATTTCAATTATAAGAGATTCTAGCGAAACTATAGTCAGTGGTTGCTGAAGGCCAGAGGTATGACAGAGGGAGGAGAACAAGTATAATAGAAACAAGGAAGGAACCGTTCTGTATTTTGGTTGTCATGGTGACTATGATTGTATACAATTACCAAAATTCATCAAGCTGTATATTTAAAACTTGTGAATTTTATAAATAGCATTGTGAGAAAGAGAAAAAGAACAAAACAATACAAGTTAATGCTTGCTGGGAAAATTAACATTAAGTTGAGAAATAGCACATGAAAAGGAGAAAACCTAGGCAATGACATAAGAGAATGCAGCAGGATGATCCTGGTTGTTCTACCTTCCTGGGCTGCTTGCAAACCAAATCTGACAGAAGCATGGTTGTTGCATGATCCTGTGTCTGGAAAAGTTGGGAGAACGTGTTTCTGAAAGGCAGTATGTAACGAACGGTTCGTCATCCGGTAGAGATGGTTAAAAATATTAACATGGTCAAGATTAATACTTACCAATTATTTACTTGTTCGGTGTGTGCACTTTACTGTGATTACTTAACAGGAGATGGCATTTAGCTGAATTACCTTGTACATAAATACATATTCCTTTAAAGAATGAGGTTAAAAAAAAAGACATACAGGAGACCAATTCCTATTTGGTCTTTGGGGATGTGTTGTGTGTGAAATTTCTCAAGTTTACCAAAGCTAAATGAGTTTCTCAATACATTTATTAAATGGCACATACCACTGGTTATATCAAATATTTCACATGATTGACAATAACAATAAAAGGCCTAAAGGAGATATTTTAATTCTTGAAAATTCTGACTGTAGATAATTCTCTGTGGCAGGTAACTTTGAATGGGCCAGATATGCTACTTGATGCTGGTTATAAAATGATGAACAGACATGTTGCCCATAGTCTAGAATAGGAGTTAATGCACAAATATCTGAGTTCCTTTTTTCAACAATTTTCTATTTCTTTTTGAGAGTTTAAAAATTACTTAGTGTGAATTGATGCTTAGTATTTTCTAGATGTACTTCACAGTTCACAACGAGGTTTTTAAAAAATCCTATAGATCTGGGATGCAGTTACCATGGAAACTCACTTTCTGATTGGGTTTTTGCATTTCTTCCTATGGTACTGTCACTCTTGTCCTACTAAAGCAAGCAGTGTTTTCTTGCCTATTTAAAAACAAACTTTTTAGTGAGGTATAAAACCTACAGAAAAATGTAAGAGTAATAATCATCAGCGTGATGAATTATTCACAAAACGAACAGCCTGGTTTGGGTGTGTGTGTTAGATACATGCATGGGGTGTGTCTGGAAACAAACCACACACAGTCATTTTAGGAAGTCAACAAGGTCTTAAGTTGAAAAAGAGAGAACAATGGAAGTGTGCTACTTAGCTGGAAGGAGGTAAATAACACGATACTGTAAAAGTGTTAGCAATTATAGGTGTTTGCCTCTCAGGAGTGAGAATTGGGGATGAAAAGGTAGTGGGGCAATATTTCACTCTTTTCATAATTTATGTATTTGACTTTTAAAAACAATGCATCTTACATATTACAATTTGAAAAATAATTTATTATTTACAACAAATTAATCAACATCTATAATCTATCCTCCTCCACTCCAAACAAGGCCTTTGTTATCATTTCAAATATTCATCTAGGTTTTTATTTTGTTTAAATTGAGTTTTATTTTTACCTTAATGATGTTATTTTAAATTATGTCTCTACTATTCAGGACTTATTTATAAATCT